>NC_041022.1:1540134-1908884 GCF_900634625.1 Parambassis ranga | reverse complement strand
CAGAGCAGGGAAACATCAAGGTATGGCTGCATTTTAGAGATAAAGTGTATTTAATTAAACATCAGATCTCATTGAATGAATGTAAAAAAATGTTGTATATTTGTTGTATAATGTATATAATATATATATATAATATAATCAGTATATATTAAATGTTTATTTATTATGTTTTTAACCATATTATACATAATACAATCTATAACATATAGCTTAAAACAGCAAATAGTTTACCTTGTTGTATCTTACACGGCTTTTTACATGTTACATAATATATACATGTCATTTATTTAAGATTTCACACCTGGCAAATGGTTGCTAACATTATATTATAAGAGCTGGAATCGACTGTAAGCAGCCTACAGGATCATTGCTTCTATTGAGAAATCTGTGTGAATAACATAAAAGGACAAAAGAAATATTATGTACTAATATGATTGGGGAGTGCCACATGTACTAAATGTGTGTCTGTAACTCTGTAACTGTACCTGGACTATCTGTGATATGATTAATGAAGAACAGAATAGAACAAATGTGCATTCTAATATTGAACGACAATATTTAAGCTATAAAAAATGTGATTTTTTTTTTATCTGCCACAGATAAAGTGTCCTGCGTATACCTGTCATTTAGTAATGTGTGGACGCTTTACGGTCAAATGAACCCATTAAAGTGATAACTTAATTTTTAATTTTAACTTAATTTTATTTTTTTTAGACTGATTATGACTTCTTTGCTGGGCATAGCCCTGCTGGCTGTGGCTCTATCTGGACCCACTGTGGCCTTTGTCCCAGTTGGGGGTGGGGCCTCCACTCATGTCACCATTACAGGAACTGCGCTATTGCAAAAAGTGACTGAGACATGCCGGGCGGTGGCTGTGGCGGGAGGTTATGAGTTTGAACCCACGGTATGATGGAAGATAAGGAAATGTGCAAGAGAACACACATTTATGCTTGTTTTAAGATGTGTGTGTTTGAAGTATTTTTCTTTCCTTCTCAAAGAGGAAAAGACATATAGGCTAAAGGCTCATTTTTTGACACCTTCATGTTCTATGATTTGTGAAAAATGTCTTTTGTGCACTATCACACTCTTCTTTGTAGTTACATTTGTGAGTGTAACCTCTTACCTCTGACCTCCAGGGTACCTCTCCTGAAGAGCTGGTCCAGGCTTGTCTAGGTCCCACCGCCGTTGGAGAGGTGTCTGGCGCCAAATTTTACTCTGCCCTTCAACAGGTCTACACCCAGAATGGACTGGTGGACCGTGACTTTGTCGCCAGGTAAAGTAGAAGACAATGTCATTAAAAAATAGTCTAGACATTACAAAGTGTTAAATATGACTCATATTCTTACAGCGATCGACATCACTTCAACTCTGAGACCTTCTTTGAGGGACGTGGTCTCATCACAGAGGGCGTGATGGCCATCAAGGCCAATATTCGCCAAGAGAACTTCCAGGCAGCCAGGGAAATATTAGGCAAAGTCCTTCATACACTGCAGGTGAGAGGGGAGGAATAGAACACCTGTGCATAAAGAGAAGAGAAACTTAGGTGACAAACTGTTTTATAATGTGTGTTTGCGGGCATTGACAGGACTTCTACAGCCACAGTAACTGGGTGGAGCTGGGCAACACGGAGCCATACATCAACCTCATACGCCCTGACCTTCCTCTGGATAATCTGGCAGGTGGGTGTGCACATACAGTGCTTTTTATCTTACATAGTAAATAATATTCTACTTCGAAGCACGGAAAGAGACTTTGGAACCTACTTCTTTGCAGATGTGAACACTCCTACCTGCAGTGACTGTGCCAGTGGGACATGCCCCAATCAGATCCTGCCCAATATCCTCAAAGAGAAAAAACTCACATCCGGCTACATGGGAATCTTCTCTCCTTTCAAGCCTAAAGGTATGTCTGATTTAAAACAGCACATTAGCTAATTTAAACATGCATATATAGATTATATGCATTATATATATTATTATTATTATAGATGTCGACCAACTCCAGGAGGAGACCACCGAGCCTGGACCTAGTCCTGAGATTGAGTGTACACTTCGCAAATCTGCAGCTGACAACACTTTGACTCATGTTTCTCTCTCCTGTGCAGGTAAATGCAGCCACGGAGGCGCAGGTGACCTCACCAGCACTTCGGATCCTCGAGGAGGCATCAACAAAGATGAGCGTCGCCCAGACAACATGGCCTTGCATGATGCCGCTGTGAAAGCAGCTACAGCTGCCAGCCTCGAGCTGCTTCAGGACATCCGCCTAACTGCAGGGGACAATGACTTTCTGAGGTGTGTAATGAATCTCTAACACTTAATTCAAAGTTAATGTGCATGTGTGAGATGAGGCCGTCATAAATCTCTTGTCATTTCTAACAGAATGATGGGGATTGCTCGCTCATCTGTGGTGTGCTTTGTCATCGACACCACTGGCAGCATGTCAGATGATATTGATGAAGCCAGGTCAGTTGTTTATGAGATCATTGACAGCAAAAAAGGGACGCAGGACGAGCCCTCCGAGTACATCCTGGTGCCCTTTAATGATCCCGGTAAAATCTCCTCTACATTTCTACCTTCATGTTAGGTGACCATTAGTGGTTCTTGACACTTACTGTGGTTTGTTTTTTACTTACATGTAGATTTTGGACCCATGATCAGGACAATAGACCCTGATGAGATGAAGAAACAAATCTCTAAGCTCAGAGCAAAAGGTGGTGGTGATGCCCCTGAGATGTGCCTGTCAGGACTTCAGGTAGTTGAGTTGACATCTTCAGTTGAGTTGGGATTGTGAGTGATTTGCTCAGTAATATTATGGTTGTGAACTTATTTGTCCAGCTGGCTCTCACTGGTGCCCCTGACTCGTCCCACATCTTTGTTTTCACCGACGCTACAGCCAAAGACATTGCCCTCAAGGACACTATTATTGCTCTCATCAGGAGCACAAAGTCAAAGGTAAATGCTCACTAGCAATCAATGGTGATGACTACCAAGTCCACTTAAGAGTACATGTACGGATCTATTGGGAGTGAATCTCCATTAACCTCTCCACTGTCCAGGTGTCATTCTTCATGACAGCGAGCAGCAAGAGGCGCCGTCGTTCTGTTGCCTCTGCTTCCTTTAATGACTACAAGGACTTGGCTGTGGCCTCAGGAGGCCAGGCCATCCAGGTGTCCAAGAATCAGCTGCCTCAGGCAACAGATGTCATCCTTGACACCTCTACTTCAGCTCTGGTGAGATTCTGCAGCTCCACAAAAACCAGGCATTAAGTGATCGGATCACTTTGCAGAACTGAAAAGTAAACCATTCAAACGGTTTATTTTCCTCAGGTGACAGTTCTTCAGCGAGCAAGGAGCCCAGGGAAACCAGAAACCTTCACCTTCCTATTGGATGAATCACTGAATAACATCACTCTCTACATCACAGGAACATCTATTAGTTTCACACTGACCAACCCTTCTGGTAACAGAGACTGTTTATCTCTCTTAGTGAGAACATTGTTTTAATGTGATTTATGTCCTAAAATATTGCATTCTAAACATTTCCAGGTGTTAGCCAGAACAGCAACGAGGCCAACGGTAAACTGGGAACTATTCAGTCAGTGGGCAACCTGAGAAGAATCCGTCTCAACCATGACAAACAGGCGGGAACCTGGAAGATCAACATCAACTCCAACCAACCTTACACTATCAAAGTCACAGGTCAGAAACCGGACAGGACTGCTATATAAAACCATCAAAACAAGTTCATCAAGGTCTCATTGTGTGCATGTATTTACCACAAGATATGTGTTTCCAGGCCAGAGTACTATTACCTTCATCTACGACTTCGTGGAAAGTTTCGGAGGACCTCACCCAGGTTATGCAGTACTTAATGGGCGTCCACAAGCAGGTACAGCTATATATAGCTCGTTATATAGCAATTTCCTTATTTTACGAAAGTATAACAAATTGAACGGCCAGGCATCATAAATGTGGATTGTTTTCCTTTCCTTCTGGAAATCCAGGTCAGCCAGCCAAACTAATGCTCTCAATGATGGGTAGGAAAGGTCCGTCATCGATGACTGTTGGAGATGTTGGTCTAGTATTAGTGTCTGGACCTGAGGCCATTACTGGTGGCACAAAGACTGACATGGGCAATGGAAACATCCTGGTTAATGTTGATTCGGTGCCTGAGGGAGAGTTTGTGCTCACTCTGACAGGAACTGACAAAGTATCTAACAGTCAGTTCCAGAGGCAGTCAACCACCCAGATGTCTGTCTCCAAAGTGCATGTACAGGTATGTCTCTTATCCCAACATCTCAATGTTTTAAACTGTATAGATGTCGCCTTCCTCACCTGTTTGCTTTCCTTCACTAGGCTGTGGTGGCCAGCAGTGTGGAGCCAGGAAAACCCTTCAAGCTCCCCTTCAGTGTTATGACCAAGGGTTCAAGTGGCCAATATGCCATCAATGCCAGAAATGACAGAGACTTTCCCATGGATTACCCAAAAAGGTAAGAGCTAAGAACTTATCCGGCAGTTTACTGTTTCTTTTAGGCAAAACTGCGTTTTATCCCAGATCGCTGGGCTTAATCTCAACAGGGGAGGGCTGTATACAACACTTCATGGGCAGAAAATTAGCTAGAGCTGGCTACACTGAACAAAGTTGTAGCACCAGTGCTTTGCAAACAGTAATGTTACTGGGCGAAAACTTGGCGTGTTAAAATATGTCTGTTGCTTGGTTGGTGGCCTTGTTCAGTGTCACTTCTGGGCGTAGTAACAAATACAACCCCACCTAACAGCTAGGGTAAAGGTTGGGGTGAATGATACATGTTATTACTCCACCCATAAGTGTTTCTCAACCCCAGGCTGCCTCATTTACAGCAATTACATCTATGCTTTTTAAACTTTTTCTCCTTTCTCTACAGCCTCACCGTGACAAGTGGACAATATACAAATGCTACACTGACTATTACACCCCCTGCTAACACACAATCAGGCACTGATGTCACTCTAACTATCGAAGCAAAGTCATCCAGTAATACTGACTCCAACTACGCTGTTCTGAGAATGTCTGTTGTGACCAAGGTAACTGAAGACATCTGGTAGAAAAGCTTCTGATAGATAACTTACTGTATGTACTTTAAATGACAAATTTCCCATATTTCTTCTCTTCACTGTCCAGATTACAGATTTTGTTCAGCCCCTGTGTGAAGTTGTTAGTGTGATTGATGACAACTGCCCTGACGACCTGTCTCAGTGTGGAACCTTCACGTGGGAACTGTCGGCTAACCTCACAGACGGAAACGGCACAGGGATTGAGACCATTTCCTTGCATCAGGGTAACGGAACCCTCTTGCACACCTTGCTGAGCACTCCCATCGTCAATGCAAACTACAACGCCTCCTGCTGTTCACAGGTTGTTGAGTTTGTAGCTGTGGATAAAGTGGGCAACGTGGGCAAGTGCTATCATTCGATAGTTCGTTCTGGCAGCCCTGCTCTTACGCTGTCGCTACCACTGTGGCTGTGCATCTTGATTTCTGCCTTCATGGCAAGGCCTTAAAAAGCACTGGATCTGTCCACCATATTAATTTATGTACTGTAAAATAATGGTCCTCCTTTCAATGAAGTGAAATGTTCTACTGTGCACAGATGCCCTGCTGCTTAAACAAAGCAATGCAGCGAAAGACAAATGTATTTTTAAATCAGAATTACTTTATTTATCCCCACAGGAAATTCTTTAAATAGTATGAAATAAAGTCAGATGTATTATATGAGTGTATTTTAAAAGATCTTGTCTGGAGCAAATTCTTGCCTGGACAGTTGGGAGAATATATTAAAATTTGCAATACCAGATAATTTCAATTTCTCGCTGAACTTCCTGTTTAATCAAAAGCCTAGAATGAATAAAGTACTGTGGAGCTGTTGTATAACACATTTTCTGATCTTTCAGTAGAAGTACAACATTGTATTATCTGAGCACTGAACTGCTACCATGGAAAGGTTTTCATGCAAAATACATTATAAAAAAAAAAACAGCAACCAAAGTGTTTCTATGAAATATGAAGCTTAGGAGTGTCATACCTTCAGCCTGCAGAGAGAGTGGGGGAGTTGGATGGTTTGATGTGAAGAGTTGAGAACTGAAAAAAGAAAGAAAGCACAATAACATTCATTCTGTAGTGGACACACTGCACTCACAACAGGTTTTGTTCTGACCCCCGTTCATTAAATCCAGGAGGTCAAATCTTTACATCAAAGGTCTATCATCAAGTGTTTTGGTGCAGCAATATGTTGATTTCTTAAATAATCATGATCAAAACATTGTGGTATATGTTTTCCGACATCATAAAAACATGGAAACGATAACAAAAAGTCTTTTTTACAACTTCCTATTTATTATGTGTCTGTAACTGCCAGGACCAACAAAATATTCATCTCACCTTCATGATCAATCGTTTTTTAATCTGCTTTAATTCACGACTGAATGTTCAGAAGTAACAGTTCAATGTTATTTTAACATTTTGTCCAGATGAACTTCAAACATGTCTTCATGGGGGCATTCATTTTTAAATAAAGCGCATCTGAACAGATGAAATTAGAAAATTCAAGCTTAAAGTTCAAGGCATAGGTCAAAAGGTCTGCTCAGGTTACAACTGAAATTTCACCTCATGACTGCATTTTTCTTTGAGGTGGTGCCAGAACAGTAAAATTCTGAATATTACAGAATAAAAATAGTATTTTATTCCCAATTGAAATGGTTATTTTGAGTTAAATAATGCAAATAAAACATGTTTCATATTTACTCACAACTTACCACCTCTTCTTAATATTTGCTTCAATGTCAACCAATTATAATTACAGTATTGTTCTTTATGCTCAAATTCTGCTAGCTTGAAAGTAAATTCAAAATTTCCTGTATCGAAACGTACGTCTGTAACAGATTTCAACTTTCTTTCAAAATTAGAAAGTAAGAAATAAAGTAAGTAAACAAAATAGGTTTATCTGCTCAAATCAATTTAACCCTCATGCGTTGTTCGGGACATTTTTGTCCTCTGAGAGAAATTTTTCTGTTTATTTTGGCCATAACTTTGTCAATATGTGGACAAATTGAATCATTTTTCCTCAATAAGCTTAATTTTACATAAATTTTGTTAATATGATTTTAAAATTTTTCATAGGTCAACGGTACACTGTGGGCAAATTTTACCCCCTAATGTGTTGTTCGGGGACAAAAACGTCCCCTAACTTTAACGGTTTTAAAAATATATTAGATAAATATTTTTTTGAAATTTTTTTGCATAGACCTTTTAATTAACTTCAGTTCTAATCAACAGTAGTGAAAAAATCATTTTCCCCCAGGATTTTAACCCTTTAATCACCAATTTTATAAGGGGTGGTGCTGAAAATTGAAAAAAAAACACACAAAATGGCTCATTTTTAATAGAAAAGGTGAATGTGGACTGGATTCTTTTTAACCTTTATTATAGTCTTGGTCATGTCAAACATCAGTAAAAAAATTGACTTTATTGCATTATTAGTTTTTGCACAGCACTGGATTTTCTTTTTTTCTCCCATTTTGTCCCATAGACTTACATTATAAACACACTTTTTTTGACTGCACAGCCATGGCACTACATAATCATGCATTCTTGATTGTTGGTGGTTTACCCTGTTGGTAGGAGGTAACATTTGTGATTTTTACAGTTAACAACTTAATTACCATATTAACCCTTTACCTGCAGGCCTGTGCTCATGTACTGTAGTTTCTGGCTTAAGTATATGGAGTTATAGGGAGTATTTTAGCACATAATTGTGTGTCTACACACTGTGTGTGTATGTTAGAGAGGAAGAGAGCCATTTGCGCACTGTCAGGGAAGGAAAGTCAGGAAAATAAAGTTACTAAGTAAGTGAAGTGTACCTAATTCAGACGTACAACGGCAATGCATAAGCATGTAAAATGAAAACATCCAGGAGTTCTGGCGTCTGAAGTTGTGGATGGGTAAAATAGCTGTTTTTTTTTTTTTTTTTAGCTTTCGGAAAACACGTCCTCCAGTAGAGTGACTTTACTTTTAGGTTAGTGTCTCAGTTGAGATCACTGAATTAGTCTAAGTGAGGTCTAAGTGCCCCTTTTCCATGGTGTGTTGCGCTCCACACGACCATACGTACATGTGCATGTTACTAAATAGACACCATAGATAGATAACTTGATAACATAATAAATAATCATTGACTAACCAAATCTAATCTACAGTTTAGTCCCCTACTAAAATTAGTATTAAAAGTAGTTTAGTAAAGTAAAGTAAAGTAAATTTGTTGCAGCCCTAAAAGTAAGTGCCGGGCCCTTTGATGCTGAGAGGTTCAGACTAAACAAAACAAAAACACTAGTGGACTTGCATGCATCCTCCTGGTCATTTAATGGTGACAAGAGCAGCAAGCAGCATGAAGAGAGGATTCACCTGTGCATGAGTGAAGGATTCACTTGTGAACGAATGAAGGATTCGCTTGTGAACAAGTGACAGATCTACTTGTGCAGCCTTCACAGCTTCACAGCCTGGCCCTTCATAGAGCCAGGCTGCACAATCATTTCCAGAGATTGTGCACAAGTGAATCCTCTCTTCATGTTGCTTTCTGCTCTTCTCACCATCAAATGACCACAAGGTCACATGTAAGACCACTTGCCTTTTTGTTTTGTTTAGTCTGCACCTGTAGACATCAAAGGGCCACACGTGCATAGCAACACTTTCTTTGTTTTTGTTTACTATGAAGACTCTGTGGTTGTGTGTACTCACAGACAACAAGATCAGTGTGCAAATGGCTCTCTTCCTCTCTAACATACACACACAGTGTGTAGACACACAATTATGTGCTAAAATACTCCCTATAACTCCATATACAAGCCAGAAACTACACTACATGAGCACAGGCCTGCAGGTAAAGGGTTAATATGGTAATTAAGTTGTTAACTGTAAAAATCACAAATTTTACCTCCTACCAACAGGGTAAACCACCAACAATCAAGAATGCATGATTATGTAGTGCCATGGCTGTGCAGTCAAAAAAAGTGTGTTTATAATGTAAGTCTATGGGACAAAATGGGAGAAAAAAAGAAAATCCAGTGCTGTGCAAAAACTAATAATGCAATAAAGTCAATTTTTTTACTGATGTTTGACATGACCAAGACTGTAATAAAGGTTCAAAAGAATCCAGTCCACATTCACCTTTTCTATTAAAAATGAGCCATTTTGTGTGTTTTTTTTTCAATTTTCAGCACCACCCCTTATAAAATTGGTGATTAAAGGGTTAAAATCCTGGGGGAAAATGATTTTTTCACTACTGTTGATTAGAACTCAAGTTAATTAAAAGGTCTATGCAAAAAAATTTCAAAAAAATATTTATCTAATATATTTTTAAAACCGTTAAAGTTAGGGGACGTTTTTGTCCCCGAACAACACATTAGGGAGAAAAAAAGAAAATCCAGTGCTGTGCAAAAACTAATAATGCAATCAAGTCAATTTTTTTACTGATGTTTGACATGACCAAGACTGTAATAAAGGTTCAAAAGAATCCAGTCCACATTCACCTTTTCTATTAAAAATGAGCCATTTTGTGTGTTTTTTTTTCAATCTTCAGCACCACCCCTTATAAAATTGGTGATTAAAGGGTTAAAATCCTGGGGGAAAATGATTTTTTCACTACTGTTGATTAGAACTGAAGTTAATGAAAAGGTCTATGCAAAAAAAATTCAAAAATATATTTATCTAATATATTTTTAAAACCGTTAAAGTTAGGGGACGTTTTTGTCCCCGAACAACACATTAGGGAGAAAAAAAGAAAATCCAGTGCTGTGCAAAAACTAATAATGCAATCAAGTCAATTTTTTTACTGATGTTTGACATGACCAAGACTGTAATAAAGGTTCAAAAGAATCCAGTCCACATTCACCTTTTCTATTAAAAATGAGCCATTTTGTGTTTTTTTTTTTCAATTTTCAGCACCACCCCTTATAAAATTGGTGATTAAAGGGTTAAAATCCTGGGGGAAAATGATTTTTTCACTACTGTTGATTAGAACTGAAGTTAATTAAAAGGTCTATGCAAAAAAATTTCAAAAAAATATTTATCTAATATATTTTTAAAACCGTTAAAGTTAGGGGACGTTTTTGTCCCCGAACAACACATTAGGGTAGTGTTTGCGAACAATGCATGAGGGTTAAACATGATTTCACAATTCCTTCATTCAACCTTTATTCAAAGACAGGGTTGAGTTGGTGTCAGATTAACCTTTTCATAAACAGGCCACCCAGCTATAAATGAAAGAAAAAGAAGTTATCAATATTCTGCCGTTTCCTATTTGAAAAAGCACAGTGCTACACAGAAATGTCTTTTAAAGAAGCAGTTCCACGTTTTTGGAATACTGCCTTATTTGCATATTTGAAAATGAGTTCAGCTAGCACAGAGACCAACATCTGTTGCATCTCACTTGTTTTCCAACAGGAAATAAACAATGCAAAAAATAACAACTTACACGTCTAGGAATTTTTACATGTAAACCATTACAAGAGCGGCTGTCAATGGCCAACTAGGCATCAAACTGGGCGACAAGAAAACAGCACATGACCCCAGGCACCATCACAATCTTACTTTTCTTTGGGTAAGCCGCTATCATCAATTCTTGATGGTATCTTTTATCCTGCCATGTAACTCTGGAAAGAGAAGAGCTTTTCAAGTGTCACACTCCTCTACAATCATGATAAAGTACATTCTCCATTAAAAGAAAAGGCAATTTAACATTGTTCATTGTCCAAATGAATTGCATCAAACAGAAAAGGGCTCCACCCACAGCAGCTTCCCATATCGTATTAGAACCATAACTGTTCTGAGTGAAAGAGCAGCATCTTTTATTTGACTTTGTGCACATTTTTAACATGCTTCTTCAGGTGTCCCGACTGTGTGAAGTGCTTGGGGCAGTGAGGGCAGGGATGTGGTTTCTCCCCTGTGTGAGTGTACTTGTGTCTTTTCAGGTTATTGTAGTCTAAAAACCCTTTGCCGCAGTATGGACACCAGTGTCTCTTTTCTCCATTATGCCAGCGCAAATGCACATTTAGTTCAACTCCCCTTATGAATTTTTTATCACAGAGGTTGCATTGGAAAGGTTTCTCTCCTGTGTGGCTGCGTAGATGGATTACCAAATCTCGGTTTGTGAAGAATTTCTTCTTGCAGATGTGACAGCTGAAAGGTTTTATCTTGCCGTGCACCATCTCTATGTGTTTGGTGAGACCAAATTTGTAGGCAAAACCCTTTCCGCACTGTGGGCATTTGTAGATTTTGCCGTTTTGGTGCACCCGGCCATGTCGTTTGAAACTCTTAAGGTCTGGGAAAGTCTTCCCACAGGATGAGCACGAGAAAGGCCGGTGTTCTGCATGGAGACTGACATGGCTCTCCAGTGCAGCAGTGTTGCTGAGGACGCGACCGCACACCCCACACTGGTTCCTCAACAGATGCCGACCTATGACTGACAGCGGCTGTAAAGGCGACAAAAATGGTCCTGGTTTGAGAACTACGGGGTGTTGCACAGGTTTGGGCGTCACAGGCGGCAGTGACTCCTTTTCCTTTTCCAGAACTTTTTTAAATTCTTCCGATGTAGGAGGAATCCACACACCTGTAGTTTTACATCTTTTTACAACCTTAGGGTTTACCTCATTTCTCGCTGATTTTCTTGTCTGTAATTTCGATGTATTAGAACATTTTATTTTAGCTATCATTTTAGCTCTTGCTGCTTTAGCTACCTTTAGAGCATTCACAACATTATGATTCTTTTTCTGACCTTCCTGAATGAGTCTTGCTTTACTAACAAGAGTGCATTTCCCTCTCCTTCTGTCCTGTTGAGGACTCTTCACACTTGGAGAACAGGTTTCACCATTTGAGAGTCTGCCCCTCATTGGACTAAAAGAACTGGATTCCCTTTTAATCTTTTTACTACTAGGACCATCATTGATGAAACTAGAACTCCTGAGTCTGCCAGACATGTCAGGGCTTGTCCCTGCAGAAATCCTTTTAGGATTAAAACTTTCTTTGCTTGACCTCTGAGGAGTTGTACAGCTACCACTATATGGAGGTGTTCTAGGGCTTTCTTTAATCCTCTCTGCAATTGATTCTCTACCTGAACTAGACCTTCTAGGAGAAAGAGAAGTCAAATTAATCTTTTGGGGGCTGGTACTTTCCTTAGTTGACCTCTCTGGACCAGCAGCCAATGACCTACCACGGCCAGTAACTTTCCTAGCTCCCATTTGGTTTTTATCACTTACACCATCACTCTCTGATTGAGGTTCCTCTGAGCCTACCGCAGTGTTCTCTTTTTCTGTGTGTGTTTTAGTTCCTCTGGCTTGCGAGTGAGTTTTCAGGTGACTTTGCAGTCGGGACACTAGAGAGTTAATTTTTAAGCGTCTCCTGTCGCACACGCTGGTCTGGGTGTAAGAACCTTCATCATCTGGACAGTCACCAGATCTGGCCTGCAGCAAAATGTCAAAAAAAAAAAAAAAAGTTATGAGAAATTACATTACAGTCATGACTCTCATTTCAATTACAATGTAGGTTTTCTCTGCACATGTGGAGACATGTCTCACAAAGCCCCAGGAGAAGTCTTATCAAAAATGTTGATCTACCAAAACGTAATGCTGTTCAAGCTGATAAAGTTACTGCCCATAACATTCACAAAGCTTAATTCTACAACACTGACACTTTCCAGGGTCTCACATAGTTTAATCTTTTAGAAAGCAAGGCCATTTCTTGGCCTTTACCTCCAGGCTTTTATCTAGATCATTATAATATATCAATATATACTTGGCGTACATGATGTACCTTGTTTCCTTCAGAATAGTCCAGGCCATCAACACACTTATTTCATATCAAAACATTTTTTCAAATTTGACATAAAAAACTAACTATAGAGACACAAAAATCAGGAAGACTGGAATCTGGCAATATATGAACCATGATGGTGGGACACGTGATGGGAAAAATTCAACCAAACAATAGTAGATAGGAATAACAACAATCAAAAAACAGAAGTGCAAATTCAGGTTAGATAATATATATCTTACCTTATTTAGGGTCGATTCAACAGGTAGATCTGGTTGGCCATCATCAAAACTGGGGCACGTTTCCGGTGACACGGATGTCATCTCTGAATATGAGATGGAGTGTGATAAACTCGCTTGTTTACCATCTTTATAGAAGTCCTTTAACTGCAGTTTAGAGACTGAAATCGATTCCTCAGTCGATATTGAAAATGGAAGTCTTGTTAATCTGACCACTGCGGAGAGTTTCTGCTGTACCACTGGTGATACAGATGTTGAATCATCTGATGTTTTTAACTCAGAGCATGTTTCTGCCTCACATGCATCGGCCGAATGGCTCAGAGATTCTAAGCTGTCGGTTATATTTTCTGTGTTTTGAGGCAACACTGTTTCACCTGTGGCCAAAACACTCGACTCCCGCGACTCTGTGGCCAAAACACCTGACTCCCGTGACTCTGTGGCCAAAACACCTGACTCCTGTGACTCGGACAAACTGTCAGTTATATTTTCCGTGTTTTGAGGCAACACTGTTTCACCTGTGGCAAAATCTCTTGACTCCCGTGACTCTGTGGCCAAAGCACTTGACTCCCGTGACTCTGTGGCAAAATCTCTCGACTCCCGTGACTCTGTGGCCAAAACACCTGACTCCCGTGACTCTGTGGCCAAAACACCTGACTCCTGTGACTCTGTGGCCAAAACACCTGACTCCTGTGACTCTGTGGCCAAAGCACCTGACTCCTGTGACTCTGTGGCAAAATCTCTTGACTCCCGTGACTCTGTGGCCAAAGCACTTGACTCCTGTGACTCTGTGGCCAAAGCACTTGACTCCTGTGACTCTGTGGCCAAAGCACTTGACTCCTGTGACTCTGTGGCCAAAGCACCTGACTCCTGTGACTCGGACAAACTGTCAGTTATATTTTCCGTGTTTTGAGGCAACACTGTTTCACCTGTGGCCAAAACACTCGACTCCTGTGACGTTAAGTGTGGTGTTGAGCCTGCTGGTGCAGTTGAGTCTGCTGGTGCAGTTGAGCCTGCTGTTGCAGTTGAGCCTGCTGGTGCAGTTGAGCCTGCTGTTGAGCCTGCTGGTGCAGTTGAGCCTGCTGGTGCTGTTGAGCCTGCTGGTGCAGTTGAGCCTGCTGGTGCAGTTGAGCCTGCTGGTGCAGTTGAGCCTGCTGGTGCAGTTGAGCCTGCTGGTGCTGTTGAGCCTGCTGGTGCTGTTGAGCCTGCTGGTGCAGTTGAGCCTGCTGGTGCAGTTGGAGCAGCACTCTGTGTCTTCTCAGTGAGACAATTTATTTGTGACCGATATTTCTGTAGTGTCACAACTGACGACCGTCTTGGAATAATAATTTTTATTTTCTGTGGTGGTGGATTCTCTGAAGTGGTGGTCACCTGGGTGTGGACAACAGGAACTGATGTTGTAGGGGTAATTTCAGTTTTCTGTGAAGCAGATGAAAGTGAGGGTGTTCCAGGTGATGACTGTGTAAGCATAGAGGTTGGAGGTGTGCCAGTATTCTGTGCAGCTGTTGAGGAAACAGTTGGATGCTGGGTAGAAGAAAGTAGAGCAATTTGGTTAAACGCAAAAGAAGATGCTGGTCTTGGCACAATGATTATTCGATGAGTTCCTACAGTTACTAATTTCCCATTTGCTACTGTTGATGTCACTGCATGACGAAGAGACTCTGCAGCAGTTTTAGTTGCAGCAACTGACGATGAATTAAGCGATGTATCGAAAGGAGTCGATGAATGCTGTTGCGTCGGAGTGACAGCTAGAATCTGAACCTTAGCCTCTTTGGGTGAAGGGGCATCTCTGATGTAAAGAGTGACGCCAGGTGTAGCCACTGCGTGAACAGGAATCAGAGGTGTCATTGGATCCGCTGAGACCTCAGCGGGTATTTTTGGTGTATTCATACAGGAAGCACTTTGGGTCTGGATTGGCTCCATCCTTTGTGGAAAAGGGAATGTCTTTTCGACTGTCTGATTCATAGCTTCAACAAACAGCAGCGCATCTTGAAGAGTCACAGAGTTGTGACGTTTCTTGAGATGAACTGATGTTCCTGGTGGAGCCTCAACTGGTTCTTCTTCCACTTCCACAGAAGGCTCTTGAGAGTTAGACGTGTTGTGCTTTTCACTTTCGGATACACAGCTTGGAGGCGATCCATTCATCATATCTTCAGCAACAGTGTCTGCTCTATCCTGGACTGGCTGAGTGCAGACAGATGAAGTCTCTTCAGGTTGAAAATCTAAGTTAGATGAAGAAATACTCACTGTGTCAACAGAAGAGTCTTTATCAGCAGATGATAAATGAAATACTTCGTTTTTACTGCATACAGATAATTTAAGATTTGCTCCATCGTCAAGTTCTTTTACACAGGTTTCTTCTTCTTCTATGTTGACCAAACTAGACTCCCCTAACTGCACATCTGTATGTTGTTCATTAACATCCGTCTGTCCATCTCCTGATGTCTGTCCCTGATGTTGTTGAGACATCATTTTTTCTGCTGTCGTGTGTTCTTCCTGCATCTTTTCATCATCCTCCTCTTCAATGTTGTTTATTTCAGCAAGTGAAATAACAACAGAAGGCTCTGGGTCATGTGACCAGTTCTGGCTTCCTTGTACACCTTCCTTTACCGAACAGGTAAGATCATCTTTTTGAGGATATGTCACTTCTTCTGTTGAACATTCCCCGATCATTGGAGGCTCTTCATATTCACTTTCAAGGGCCTGTGGTGAACCTGGGGACAAAAGTGATAATATTAGAGATAAACGCACTGAGAATTCTACCAAATAGGGCTGGGCAATTAACCTAAAATATATCCAAACCAACATTTAGACACTCTAATCAACGTACTTTTACTTGTGACGATTAATTCGGCTATTACGTTTCTGTGATGTCCACTTGCTGTAAAAATAAAATAAAAGTGCTTTGTAGAGCTTGTTACATATCCAGAAAACAGAGAGATCTGTTTGTGGTTCCAGAGGTGGCAAGAACAATAACAAACTTATCATACTTCATGAGTAACGTGTGTCTAGTCCTCATACGGCTCTCCCACTGCAGCGTGCAGCTCATATCATGCGTGCACACACACATACAGGTTCCTCCTAAACCGCTGCTTCTGCCGTTCAGCGGCGTAACGTCAAAACCTGTGTCTGTGTGGGTGCGCTGCAGTGGGAGGACTGAACGAGGAGTTCTGCACACACGTTTCTTGTGAATTATGAAAAGTGTGGGCCGAAACAAATGTTGTTTTTGTTCTTGCGACCTCAGAACCACCAATAGATTTCTCTGTTCTAGTGGAGTGTGTAACAAGTTTAAGTCACGTGACTGGGTCTCTTTTATCTAGTCTGCGTTCACTCAAGTAATAATCGTTCATTAATCGTTAATTGAGGAAAAAGCTTCAATTAATCGTGATATTGATTTTAAGATATATCGGCGAGACCTATCGTCAGCTACGAAATTAATACAAATTCCTCACCTGTACTCTCACTCAAGACAAGCGTGTCCAAATCATCCTCCTGCAACTCAGACTCCGAAGAAGAATCATGTGATTTCTGCAGGATGACAGTGAACAAAAATTCAAAATCTTTGAAGAAATATAATAGGGAAAATTATTGTTCTTTTTTTTTTAAGCAATGACACACAAACCTCCTGCCTGTGTTCCAGCAAACCATCCTCCATCTCCTCATAAGCATAGTTTTGCAGTAAGCCGTGGCTCAGTGGTTGACACTGCTCCACCAGCACAGTGTGAAAAGGGACAAGGTCTGTAAAAAATAAAACATACAAATGATAAGCTCTTCATCTCTCTTCATCAGCATGCACGTTGTAACAAATATTTTGAGACGTTCCCCCCACGTTCTACTGATTACTGCATTATTGCACGTTTGCATATATATGCAGTAGCGTGAATAATCAGAGGAGTGAGAGTTCTTACTGTTAATACAAGAACTTTAAACATTGAGCAAGTGTTTGAGCAATGTCATCAAAACGGACAGAAAGCTGAACGCTGTGGGCCCACAGCGAGGACTGTACTGCTTCCAGAGTGTGGGTGAAGAGTTAAAGGTGTGCGCAGTATTTTTATGACGTCCCTCAATCATGCTGCCGGTGTATTGTTTGTTTCATTAAGTGAATTAACCAGTTAGCTGCTGTCTGCATTGATGACAAGATGATTAACATTAAACTAAAGTAGGAATACTTCCCTTGCGGTCAGGTAGTTTTACGAGTTAGAATACATAGTAAAAATGGGGAATGCCTAGGCCTGTCGCAATAAATCAATTAATTGCACCATAACTTTAAATGGGTAAGTTTTCTGGCCGCGATAAATTACATTTGCACGCTCGTTTGTATTCCTCTCTCTCCATGACAAAGAGACTGGATGACAAAAGGCGTCACTCCGGTGCGTCAGAGCGTATAAAGTGTGCAAAGGCCGGCTGTCAGATTTTATATGGCCCACGGCTTTTGTCTTGGTTACAGCAGCGCAGAGAGCTCGGAAGCTGCACAGCTTTGATTCAACACTTTTCGACACAATTCACCACGAGACTAAACATGCTTATGTATACAACCTACCATCAGAGAGAGTCCATGTTCTCAAGTGAAGTTCTCTGCCTTCTTACTGGCGGCAGCGCCACCCATTCTAGTTCTCTTGGCATGCTAGATGGATTGACTTAACTCCATTGACTATGCTCAGATAAGCTATGGTAATAGGCCTACCAGAACTCATAATAATAATATGAAAAATACAATTATAATATTATTAATATAATAATAATAATGATTGGGGGCCTGTTGGAAGAATTCTGGAAATAACCTGTGTCAGCAGCATGGCCTGCTGGACTTTGTGGACAGTCTATCCATATGTCTTACTATGGAAATATATGTGATGTTACACCTATGATCTCATACATGATATGTTACTGTCATATATGATTATGCTTGTGCCTACTCTAACATGTGTGTATTCTGAGAAGCTGTGTCTGTGTTGGATAACAGAGGGTATAAAAAGGGAGTTGCTCTGAAAAGACCTTGAGCATTCCTACAGAGGCTACTGTCTGTTTATCTGACTGCTCCTTCCAGCAGGAATAAAAGCACTTGAGTGATTAACAGCTGATATTTTGGGTTTTATTCCTAACAGGGCCTTTCCCGTGTTAAATGTTCTTTAGAAATTAAAGTTTATTGATCTTTGAAGATCAATCTGCTCTGAAAAATCTGAAAAACGTCTGATCTTAAAAAATGTTATCGCTTATCGCAATAATTTTCTGTGGCAATTAATCACTGAGCTAAATTTGTTATCGTGACAGGCCTAGGAATGCCTTTTTTTTAAATTGCCATTTATTATTATCCTTTACCACCCTCTCTCTTCACTTCATGCCCAAAGCTTGCCCCATGACACACAGACTTGACTAGTTTCCCATCCCTAGTTACTGGTACATTTGAAAGACGTCTGTACTGAAAATTTAACTACACACTGTCGATTCTAGTTTAAAGGTATATTAATTTCATTATTTAACCCATTCGTATATCCTATAATGGAAATCAATTATATATGATCTGAGAAAAGTGACAAAAATAAAAATAAAACGTATAAAAAGGCAAAATTATAGAATTTTTACACATTTCTACAGCACTTAAAAACATCGGGATAATATTGATAATATCGAGAGGAGCCAGCTGAGGTGGCTCGGGCATCTGGTTCGGATGCCTCCTGGACGCCTCCCTGGGGAGGTGTTCTGGGCATGTCCCACTGGGAGGAGGCCCCGGGGAAGACCCAGGACGCAGTGGAGAGACTATGTCTCTCGGCTGGCCTGGGAACGCCTCGGAATTCCCCCAGAGGAGCTGGAGGAAGTGTCCGGTGAGAGGGAAGTCTGGGTGTCCCTGCTTAGACTGCTGCCCCTGCGACCCGGCCCCGGATAAGCGGTTAAAGATGGATGGATGGAATATTGATAACAGTGAATATTTAGTCACTACAATTGGGATGTGAAATTTTCCTTATCATTAGTTCATCAGTACATCTACCCAGTAAGGTTGTAAAAATCAGACTGCGCAGTGTCTTTTAGGTAATCTTCTTCCTTCTGATTTTACTGTTGATAACCAGAGAGGAGATGAAACTTCACATGCCTAGAATGTCCTGATGATGCACACACATCAGTATCACAATAATAAGACTCCTGTCGCTTATACGGTGAAAAAACTCCAGTGTATTATTCACAGGTATGAAAGATTTCTATTTTATGAATAGTTCTGCAAACTATAACGAGCTGACATTGTCATTGTGACATATCCCGTCACTTCCTCACAGCCAGACAGCCTTGTAGTTTCCCTCCCATTTCGGATCCCATGCTCCAGATAACGGCCGCTCACAGACGGACACAGCGGACAGAAGCTGCGACCATGTGTGACACTGATAAGCCTGTGATTTTGATAAGACATCTCCCAGCATTATCACACAGGTCTACTGGTGAAGATTACTTCGCTGGGGTGGCTAACAGAAAGGCTAACTCACCGCACTGAACGGCGCTGTCCCGTTTCCCGCAGTCGTCGCTCTGCGCCGGGGCACAGTGGCTCCTCTCTCCTTTGTCTACAACCGGTCGACTTGAGGCGTTCTCAAACTTACTACACCTTGTTTTCAGGTCTTCGTTCTCCTTCTTGATTTTGGATATTTCTGCCTTCAGCTCGTCGACCATTTTTTCAAAAAGTTTCGTTGTTTCCGCGACAGCATTCTTTAGCATGCTCTCCATGACGGAGGCGTACATCGCCTGAAAATCGTCCGCCGACATCTCGGAATGTTTCACCGTCTCTTTACCGCTTCAATGAAACTCAACTCTACATGTACAGAAGCATATTTGTTTTTAAAAGTGTGGCTTTAGGAGCTGCTTCAACATGGCTCCTTCACACGGACACGGCGCTTTCTGCTGATGTGTGACGCACATAGACTTCTTCGCTGGCTGGTCCCCTCTGTGCTGAATAGGCGCAGTACCGCCACCATCTGGACAAACTGAATCTGAAGCGTGGAAGCCAAACGTTTCTTTTATGCTTTTCCCCGCACCTGCATAACACGCTCAGCTGGTTTTTCTTGGTCGTTTACAGTAATTGCACCTGCCAGTCTCAGTATGCTACAGACATCAGTGTCAAAAAAGAGTGCTTCACCCTTTAATTATAGTCTTTACTGGAAGGAAAGTACAGACCACAGGATAACAGCCTCGCCAGGTCGTTTTTTTTTTTTACTTCGGAACATTTTTTACCTATAAACAACATTCTCTATGTCGATTTAATAGCTTAATGCAACTTTCTTTTTTTTACACACTGATGTGATCTACGCGCAAATGCGGTTGAAGATTGTGCCATTTCCCCATCCGTATTTTGAAACCGGAAGTACGGTTGTTTACGGAATCGGGGGGTAATATCTTAACTGCACAGCGAATCTACTAAATTACTCTCATCAAGTCAACATTTTATTAAATACGCGGTACGGGAAAAGAGAAGAACTTGGTGATTGCGTTTCAGGTAACTACTGTGAAGTGTGGCCGTAACATTTTCCACAACTAGTGTAGCAAGCTAGTTAGCTAACGTTGTGCTCCTACAGCTCAGCTGGTTTTTATGCGAGCGAAGCAACCAAACGTTAAATGTGGGTTACGGTTACGTTTCTACAACCCACGCAACGTTAAATAAAGGGAAAGCCGGGTGAAAGAACCCCACACGTCCAACTTTAAGGCACCGACCTTAGCTGTGTTCAACATATGTCTCTCTGCTACGAGCAGTTACGTGCGAAAGTTTATTTCTTTGAGGAAAAACTGCCCATATCAGCTCTAACACATCATTGGTATAATGGCCGAGACGATAATAACGTTTCAGTCCCAACTTTCTGGAGTTATGGAAACGGTCTTCAAAGCTGCCATGTATGAGATTACCCGACTGGTGGAGGATAGTTTTCTGGAGGAGATGACACGCTGCGGGGAGCAGGTGGAGTCCCTGAAGAGGCGACTGAAGTGGTCAGAGACCCGACGCAAAGAAAGAGAGGGAGACAGGAGCAGCAGATGCAGCGAGTGCGGAAGAGCCGGGATGTCCAGTGAGGACAAGCCCAGAGCCACAGGTAAGTCTTTGTGGTGATATATGTATCAGGTATTTTGAATAATACTGAATATCATAAGTCACAAATTGCACCTAGATGCTTTTGTGCATTACAGAAAGTAGCGGGGTAATCGGTGTGAAAAGAAAATAGGGAAGTTATTAATATTATTAAATTGGATTGCTATGCAAAAGCCTAGAGGCTGCATCAATGTAAAGCCACTGAATTAACAATGACACAGTCCTCATGCTTTGTTTGGATGAATCATCTTCTTTTTATTTTCATTTTCATTTGTTTTGCAGAAGAGAAAGGCCTGAAACAGGAGAACACTCTGCAAGTAGATAGTTCACAGGAAACTGACGAAGAGACGCTCAGTCATGAAGTCGAAGAGGCACAACCAGAGGCCCACGCTGCCACAAAGGCCACACAGGTAATGTACAATACAGTATGGCACTTTTTTTTAATAGTACCTCTAATAAAAGCTTCAAGTGCTGATTGATGTATGTCAAAAACATTTAGCTTTAGACCTTAACAACCGGCCTCAACACTGATATCGTCATTGTTCATGAGTGAGTTAAATGTGTATTGTGCATTAATATTTTCATCTCTTATCATCTATAGTCACTGAGTGTACAAGACGAGAAGCTGGATGGACTGCTTAAGGAGGAACGTGTTCAGATTATGCCAGAAACCAATGAGTCACAAGGGTGGGGCGTAAATGTGGAGGGTGAGTCAAATAGACACAAAAGTTATACTCACCATATTAAAGGAAGTAAGAAGTATTAGGACATATACACAGAGAGACAGAACAGCATTGTGCTACTGGTAGTGAAGACTCTTGTATATCCAGGTGTTGTTATATCAAAGAGTTTCAAATTGAGGCAGCTGGACTTATGGCATAGTTTTTCTGAATGTGTTTCATGACGCCCCCCGAGTGGCTTCATCATTTCTGCTGCTGTGATGAACGGATTAAGTTAAAAACATGGTGATAGATATTGCTGTGTTCTTAAATATTGTTTTTCTCCTTGCATCTTTTAGAAGCAGATGCTTCAGCTCTACCAGGGCCCAGTAAACGCTTCAGTGACCAGAAAATCCCCAAGTGCCATGTAAACTGGGAAACTGACTTTGACCAGAACCAAGACGGACACTCAGGGGACCCAGCTGGACCCCTTTTCCAAAGCCGACATGGCATCGAAGGGTTGGCTGGCTTTGACAAGACTGGTTATGGAGAGGCTGGTATGATAGACATGGGTAATTTTGATGGGTTACAGGGTTCACCTTACCACATAGGGGAGAATCTGAGTTATGTGGGCCACTATGATGAGGATGTGGAGGCACCAGATAGAGCTGAGCATCAGGGTCAGAATAGAAGGGTTGCAGCGAGTTCACCTGCAGGTTCACCCTCAAAGACTAACATGGATGTAGGCGGAGAGTTCGGCTGTTTACTGATTAATGAGGACGGATATCTGCAGGACCCAAACATTTTGTACTCTGAGCAAATGTCAGGAGATTCAGGAGGCAGATTGAGCTTCCGGGGCCATGGCAATCGTATCGATCCGACTGTAGGCAGCACAGAAAACATGTATGGACCTTCAGATACTTACAGCGATACTTTAAACTTGGGAGAGAGGCTGCAGCATCAGGCCGCAGGAAGAGCAGGGAGGAGACACACCTGCAACCAGTGCTCCATGTCCTTCCCTGATTCTGCTTCCCTCAAGACTCACAAGCAGACACACAAAGGCACCGGAGGGCCTCTATACTCCTGCACCCAGTGTGGTAAGACCTTCACTCAGGCTTGTAACCTCAAAGTCCACCAGAGGATTCACTCAGGTCAGGGGCTCCATCTCTGCAGCCATTGTGGTAAAGGTTTCCCTTCTTTTTCGGACCTAAAGACACACAAGTGTGGACAAACAAGGGACAAACCTTATTGCTGCACAGTGTGTGGGAACAAGTTCAGCCGTTTGTGGAATTTGAAGTTGCACCGTAGAATTCACACGCAGGAAAAACCTCACCAGTGCAGCATGTGTGATAAGAGCTTCACACGGGCGGATATACTGAAGGTTCACCAGCGCACCCACACAGGGGAAAGACCGTACTGCTGCGCTGTGTGCGGCCTGAGCTTCAAACGGCTTGATCATCTAAAATCACATCAGCGCAAACACATGACGGATCTATAACACTGAGGTGGAGGAGGAGGAGGAGGAGGAGGAGGAGGAGGAGGAGGAGGAGGAGGAAAATGTAACGGTTAAAATGTATGTATTTATGAGACTCGGATGTTCTATCTCTTTCTTAGTTGTTGTTTAAGAAGTTTTTGTCTTGAGAGAATAGGACAAAAATGGGATGGACATTTTTATTGATTACATTCTACTTGTACTAAGTTACTGCTGCATATTTTGTATGAAAGGAAAAAAAGACTTACACAATGGATTAAAAATAAAGCTTCTTCTTGTTAGCAGTCTGGTGTCTGGAAGTTAGTCCCTGGCACATCCTTCCTAGCGATGCCACAAACCTACTGAATGAAAGAATGAAATCCAACATGACTGTACAATGCCAGGCTGAGACCTGTGTATGATTAAGGACCATGTATCAAAGTGGCATAATTTGACATTGAATAGCCCACTTCGTGCTGCTGTTTAAACACCCTTTTCCTTCTTTTAGCAACTTGGTTTTGAACTCTTCAAGGCAAAATACACAAAAAGATGGAACTACAAGACAAAAAGTCCAGTTACGAATTATAAAATGTTATACATGTAGTCCATGTGAGTCATTAACAGGTAATCCATGGCCAACCAGACCAATGACGCCATATTCTCATAAGAACATTATTAGCAATGATCACAATAAAGTCCAGTAGGGTCTCACTTAGGCTGTGCTCAGACTACCAGGCGGAGGTGATTATTTTCTAGTTCTGTGTGTTCCAGTCTGTATGGGAGCGCAAATCCAATTGACTACCCAAGTTTTGAATCAGACTTTAGTTGCTTTAAGACATGGTCCTAAATATAAAATATAAAGTTTGTGAACCCTGTAGAATTCTCAACATTTCTGCATAAATATGGCCCTAATCAAACAAATGAAACAAATATTTTACATTGTCATTTATTTTTCAATAAAATTATCTAAATTTTCATATGTGAGTGTCAAGGGTTAGCAGTTTATTTGAAGGCCATACATTTATATGTATATTTATGATGTATATAATATTTCAAAATTACTGATTAAATTATACAAAAATCAACACTTTCATGCTGATTTGGAAATGACTGTAAAGACTAGGCCTATGCATGAGAGTAAAATGATCTTTTTTAAATTGCTTTAATTTAATTTAATGCTAAATTTAATGCTAAAAAAACCCACAGTCCCCTCTCAGATCAGATTTTTTCATCTATATTCTGAAATATCATTTAACACAGCGCAGGGCTGCGTGGTCATTTACAGGTGTGCACTGTAATTATAAGGGAAAATCTGCTTGGAGCATCCTATGGGTTTCACTTTTTGAAAACGCGTTTCGTTGTCTCCAACCGGGCCACCGTACTGATGTCACGAGCAAAAACAAGAAGCGTTGAGCAGCTAGTCCCGTTATACGGCGAATTGACAGTAATATGATTTGGTAGCTGGAGTCGAAACAAAATAAAAAACACGTCGACACGTTTAATTAGACCGTGTTTGTATCATCTGTTGTAGGATTTGTTGACTGCTTGTTGTCGTAAACGATGGTTAGCATACGAATGTTAGCGCTGTTAGCTAGGAAGTAAACCACATTAGCTGGCTAGCTGTTAGAATTGTCTGTAAACACAAATCAGCACTGAGTGAATAACTTCTGCTCAAGTTGAATACAGGCTGACAACATGTAGCAGAATTCTTCAAGAAGAGGAACATATAAACCGGACACCTTGTCTTTCTTATTTATTTTCCTACGTAAACAACAACAGTTATCGATCACGGGACCCTGACAGAGTCCATCATGTCGGACTTGGACACCCTCATAGTCACCTTTCAGACCCAGCTCTCGGATGTGATGGAGACTGTGGTGAAAACGGCAATGTTTGAGGTCACCAAGCTGGTGGAAGACGTCTTGCTGGTGGAGGTGAAGCGCAGGAATGAGGAGGTGGAGACCCTGAGGCTGCAGCTGCAGTGGACTGAGAGGAAATTCAGTGACCAAGCGGCAAAAGAAGAAGAGGTGAAGACGGGAAGGTGTGTTCACTGTGCAAGGGATGGTGTGGAACTGTCTGCTGACTCTGCAGAAGAAAGGTGTAAAGACCAGCAGGATGGTAGGAACACACACAAACAAGATGTGACGCAATCCAGGTGCCGTATTATTAAAATATTGGTGTATTTCTCAATTTTTCAGACATGATGAGGGGCTGTAATGTGAAAACGGAGAGTGATTCTGGTGAAAGATGGATGGCAAGCTGCCGCCAGGAAGTCATTTCAGAGTCACCACAGGAGGCAGCAGATCCCACAGTCAGCCAGAGTCCTGAAAGGGAGCCACCGGTGAGGCACGCCATGGGACTGTCACAACAGATGTTTAAGAATAGCTATTAATTAGATGTTCCAGGAAGCCTATTACGTGATAGGAGATCTGTGTTGTTATGAGAGAGTCACTATGCATAATGGCTGACATTTAAGTGAAATAAAACTGCATATGTCTCGTTTAGGAAACAGAAGAAGAGGATATGATAGCAGCTGTGGATATGAAGGAGGAAGAGGTTAATAAGCCGTCGTGTTTGGCTGTGCGAGTGGGAGGGTGGAGCGGTGATCATGATGGTGAGTACTGTGGGTCCAAAGCATCGTTTGATGCAGGAACATCATGTTGAGAGGATTATTTCCAACCTGGTATTCATTCAGAATTGAATCATTTAGTTTGATGTCGCTGTGACCTCGTTTAAAACATTTTTGCTCATATTTTTTTTTATTTCTCTTGATGACTCATATTATGAGTCTGCTCAGATAAAGATGGAACCCACAGCTTTTTATTGGTTTGATGCTGATTTAGACCATGGCTGCCTGATCTGGCATTTGGAAAGTTCACGCTTCTTTTTCTTCTCTTAAGGCTCTTTCACTTTCACATTTATAATTTATATTTAGGGCTGCAACGATTGGTCGAGTACTCGAGTAATATTCTTGGACAAAATGCATTGACGACTAATTAAGTATTCGATGGCACGTTAGTGACGTCACCGATTCACCGAATGATTCTCTTGTGGCGCAGCGGGGTGAGAAGCCCTGGGTTTGAAACGCAGGCAAGCTGTTTGCAGGTTGGACACACACACGTGGTGCCGGGTATGGAGGTGGTCGTGGAACTAATCTGCAGCCGCATCCATGGGAAAACTATGATCCGAGTACTCGAATAATCGGCGAGTATCCGAGTACCAAAATACTCGTTTGTTGCAGCCCTATTTATAATTTGAAGTTTCCATCTGCCCTCTATCCAGATCAACCTCTTGCCCTCAAAGAAAAAGAGGAATGAATATGCGAGTTATTACTTTAACCTGCGACTCCCTCTGCTTCATTGTTCTAGGGGATGCAGCACCTGAATCAGACAGCGAGATGGTCGAGGCGCAACCAAAACAGCCCCAAGAAAACTGTGAAAAATTACTGAGGAACGTCATTAAGCAAGATCCACAGATATCTGCTGCTTATGCATTCCCTAAGGACCAGCAGGAATCACACATGGCCTCAGAGCCACCACACACGTCATCGTTTGAAATGGACAACACCACCTGGGCCGGTCTGACTGTTACAACAGCTGCATTGCTGCAGAATCAAAATCCAACTAAAAGCAAAAGTTCTGTAAAGGCTACAGATGAGCTGTCCAACTCTGTCAGAGCAGATGTTCAGGTTACCCCAGGCAGAGATCAGATTTCATCCTCAGGAACCCCCAAGGCCAGACACAGTGAAGCATTAGGGGTGACGATCAAGGAGGAAGTCATCATTGATTCCGATGGGGAAAGTGCGCATATGGAAAAGAAAAATAAGCCTGGGATCGCATCCCTCTTGTGTTCTGTAAAGCAGCACAAAGTGAGCTCAGGAGCGCACAAACTGAACCACATTTCCCATAAAGCAACAGTGCAGGAGGTTATGAAGCTGCATTCCAAAGTGGGCACAGGACTCAGATTGCAAGCTGCCATACAGCACCTCCATCGACCAATGAAAAAGGCCCCTCACACGCTCTCAAACAGCACTGCTGCTGCATTGTCCTTAGCTCACTCTCAGGTTATAAACTTGAATAACCTCAACAGGATTCCCTCCACATCCAAAGCTGCTGCTCCTCCTTTGCTCTCAGTCCAGCGGCTTCACCTGAGCGACAAACAGACTTCACCACTCAACCGAGCTGGTGCTCCGTGGGTGAGCATCAAATCCCAGCATCAGTCTGTAAACTCTCATCACGCCAACCCTGCGTTGCATCCAGACTCCCAGGTACAAGCTGGACCCAGGCACCTGCTGCGCTGCAGCCAGTGTGGGAAGTGCTTCCCCCACCCGAGCAACCTGAAGGCCCACCTGCAGACTCACACAGGCGAGCGGCCTTTCTGCTGTTCGCTCTGCGGCCGCAGCTTCACAAAGCTCAGCAACCTCAAAGCGCATCGACGCGTCCACACCGGAGAGAGACCGTACTGCTGCCTGGCCTGTGGCAAACGCTTCACACAGAAATGTAACCTTAAACGCCACCAGAGGATCCACCTGGATGTATGATGATAGACATTCAATAAAACAACAGTGTGTGTGTGTGTGTGTCAGATGCTACAGAGTTTTATTTGCAGTGCAGTGCAGTTTGTGTGACGCATTGAAGGACTGCTTCTGTGTACTTGTCTGTTAAAGTGATTGTCCTAAGATTTTCTGTGCATTCCAGTATGAGGGTGTTTCAGTGTTAAAGGATGGAAAGCAGTGTGTGTTGTGAAATACTGTATATCATGCACAACAATAAGTCAGTTAACACACCACAACAATAAAGGCCTGTCCTGTGAATATGCAGATCCTTCCCATATGTTAACTGCAGTCTGCTCCAAAGCACTTTGAAAACATGGATAAAAGTGAAAGTTTATCAGGGTCACAAGCTCTATAAATGGTTGTTAACATCATGGCTTTCCATAAATAACACATATATATATATAGTTTTAATACCGGTACCATCAATACTACTTAAAGTTCTGAATGATGAATTGGTGACTGCACTTATCAATCAATGCACTGTTCCAATACCGGTAGTGATGTCCACATGAAGCAGTGAAGCAGTATTGAACCACTTAATTCATTCAAAGCTTCGTTTTAGTGACCTCTAGTGGTGAAATAGGACACAGTGTCTTAATTACATGATGAGTTTAACTAGGGTGTGTGATTTTAGTTAAGACTGATTAATTGGTTTCGGTCAGTTGATTTATAAATGTATGTATTGCAGCAGGAGCTTGTAGATATAGTAATGCAAACATTTTTATCGTTAAACAATATTTTTTCCACTGTTTTGGACTGAGCCGGTTTAAGCAAAGTATCACGTTACGAAGTGTCGAGTGATTTGAACCAGTCGTGTGATTCACTGAGAGGACGTCATCGGTCACGTGGGTTTTCCCGCACCAAAGCGAGCTTCGAAGCAGTGGTTCAACATAAATGCTGCTGCAACTCCGAAGCTTGTATCGGAGCATCGGTGTCACTTGGCCATCACTAAATACCGGTTTTAAGTGGCACCACTGTAGCTGTAGGAAATTTTAGTTAGCATTTTTTTAAATGTGCACTGGTATTGGATCAGAACTGGTCGCAGATAATATCACAACATTTTTTGTTTCAGCTTAATATTTGCACTGAAGTTAAGATAGTGTGTCACATTTTGAGGAGGTTTTCAGTCTAGGCTGGCGGCCTTGGGCGTCTCTGTATTTCTACTCAGTGGTAACCACTAGCCCACTGCTCATAACGACATTGTGGTTTACACATTTCTTTCATATGTCTGCAACAGCTGTAGGTCTGTTTGGTTTTAAAATTGTCTCAAAACATTAAGACAGTGCTTATTTAAGTGGATCACAAAGGACTTTATTTATATTTATTATTTTATTTATTTATACATAATTCACCACATACGGCTCTTTTATTTAAAAGCAGCCCTGCAGTATGTAAAGTGAACACTTGGTGTCAGCCTTTCACTTCATTTTTCACAGCTATCAGGAGATTTTTCAGATGATTTCTCATCCTCCCATTCGGCTTTAACGATATTAATGAAATGGAGAGGTACTCTTAAAGGAAATCACTTCATCAGGGTAATAATTTGTAGTAACGAGTGTCTGCAGGCATTATTTTAGCTGTTCTGTGTTTCCGGAGCCTGTGTGTGTGTGTGTGTTACATATCTTATGCTCAGGATTAAGCCTGATGTGTTGTATCTGTAGTTAGAGTCAGAGCAGTGCTGCTGTGCAGGTGGTACAACCGATAACATTTTAATCTTATTTTCAAGGTGAGGAAAAAGCTAGCAGAGGCTAAACTCTTTCTGTGTGTGTGTGTGAGTGTGAGGAGAGAGAAATGTGGATTAAAGCAGGGCTCCTGTTATAGATGGTATCTTTCCTTTTTGATGTTTGAACCCAATAACAAGAGAAGTTATCTATGAGGAGCAATTGAGAAATACCTACTTAGCTGAATGTGCAGTGAGCATAATAGATAGGAGCTGCTGTGTGAGGAGGGGCTTGTGAAAGCAGTTTGTAGTAAGCTGCATGTGTGCGGGTGCTCGGTGTACGATCTGAACACATCCCTGTGTTTGCCAACATTTACCTTCAAAAGTTCTGTTATCTTCTCTAATGAAATTGTGCTAAAAGTATCACCTTTGAAGAGACTTACTCTTAAAAAAAACAACATTTCATTTCCCGTCCTTGTTTTCTTTCAGTTGAACATGTTCTTTGTAGTGACTCTCCAGAACTCCTGTGAATTGTAAACCCTGCCAAGGCAGTGGAGGCGCAGGTCTGTGTGGCGACATCAGAAAGCTACTTCAAGCGGAGCTGCTGCTCAGCTGCTGGATTAGACTTAACAAAAACATACAGGAAGAGGTATGTGAGAGGGGGGGGGGGGGTGAGTGGATCTGGAACTTTAATTAAAAATATTCTTGGTTATTCTTATATGTGATAACTAAAGGATGAATTCAAGTCATTTGGAGACAGAGCTGACCTCAGGAGCACACTGTATGGGCAGTGATCTGTTTCAACACTTTAAAGGGTGTACTGGCCCTTTAACGGCATTTCTATTGATAAAAAAGTGTCTATATGTTTTACAGTTCTTCCTAACACACCACAGGGGAGTCCATAGTTCCATATAGCGTAAATTTGTCATTTCAGCTGCCTTCAAAATGCACCAATGGTTGTTTTCCTGGAGGTCAAGAAGCCAAATTATTCATATTTTTGTAACTTTTATTGTTTGCCATCCTTTAAAGTTTAGTGACATTTTGCTCACCTTACACAAAGGTTTTGTAATTTTCATCTCACATTGCTGACATTAAGCTAACCGTCACCCTCTTCACTGTCTGTTTGTGTTTTTTTTTTTAATTTACAGGACAATGATAGAATTAGCCGAGCCTGACCGGACTTAATAATGCCTCCTCTAATTTGAATTGATTGCAAGTTCATTCTAAAAGAAAGTTTTTCTTTTATTTTTGGTGTCGAATCGTTCCAATATTTTATTCACTGCTTAACAAGCTTCTGTGGAAGATTTATGTCAAGTGTTGCAAGGCTAGTGCCTTATTCATAACACCTTCATATTTCATAAAAGCAGCTCAGGCAGAAGAGAATGAACTTTGATGTGTTTTCATTCAAACTTTTATTCCCATTTGCTGTAAGTCCACTAAATCCATTAAGACGGGGTTTAAGTCCTTGAGCTTCACCTTCTTTTTTTATTGTGAAGGAAAAAAAAAAAGAATAAGTGCAGCTGTGAAGTTGGCACTTTCCTCGTACAAACAGTCTGTATTCACATTTACAGAGCATTCTGTTGCTTGTCTTAATGAAAGCTTTCATTTTTTCTCAGTGGGGCTGATTCGGCTGTGCTGTGATTTAGAACGAACTATTGATTTGATGTTTAAATGGATTGTTGAGCGGTTAATATGATTATACAGTGGATCTGCTGTGTTTTGAAATCTTAATGAGGTTATTTTTGTGGCTTTTGAGACGCTTACATGATAAAAATCACAAACTTGCTACTATCAAATTGCTTTTGCTGACGTATGCTTAGGTTGCGTTTACGTCACTACACCTGCTACAGATGATACGCATGCACATATTGATAAACCTGCAGTTCATGTAGTGGCCACTAGAGGCAAACTCCAACAGTCAATTCCATTAATAGTTGTCTGTGACATCACCCAGCAGGTTTCTTGAAGAGCTGTTTGTGTCTCTGTAGGAGCCCCAGACCGTTGCCATGTTGGCAGCATCACAGTCTACCTACACTCCAACTACAGACTAAGATCCTGTTCAGACTTGTGTAGTCAATCTGGCTTTATATATTTGTGCTATCTCAGACCTTGTGTTTCCACTTCTGCCCATATTAAAATGAACTGGGAGGTGCGTAGACTCAGACGGAGATGGCGAGGTCTCCCTCAGCAAATCTGCAAAACTGCTCTTCAGAAGCCAGTGTGACATCACAGAAGGTTCGTCCATGTTTATTTTGTCTATACGTCTAGATGAGTAGTGTCGTCATGACTGAAGCAATCATCTATAGACCCCGGAGCAGTTCTTTGTACTAGGCTGCCAGAACGTTAGGGAGTGACTCTCTTTTTGGGTCAAACCTCTAGTGGCCACTTGAAGAACTGCAGGATTTGTTGACTGCATACCCCTGCTGGTGCCCCGACGCTATTGTGAACCCTTCGAACCTCTGTGTTCCTCCACTGCATCGGTTTCCTTTTCATGGTGTCATGGTTAAAATCTCTCGCTGATCGTTTAGCTTCCGCCACTTCCTGTTTCAGTGAACAATAGCCACAGAGAGAGAGAGAGCTAATTGTTTTTTTTAATGGAATGTGCTCATTGTCCATAATCACAATAATAGTCAAAGTCCATAGAAGTTTTAAAAAGTGCTGGTGCAGGAGCACCTTGTCTGAAACAGCAGAAATATGTATTGTCATATGCCAGCCAATCACAGCTCTGCAACACATAGGGCGAGGGTACACCATCGATTCGGCGCAGAAGAATAAATCAGCCTTTAAAGATTTCCGTGACAGGGATGCACATCGATAACCCTCTGATGTTTTGCCATTTTCAAGGCCTCATATATTTACGTCCCCATAACTAAAGTAATGAATGTGTCTTTTTGTATAATCTTGTGCAATAATGCAGTTAAACGTATCTCTAGTTGTTTACGACAAAATACTTTCAAATGTTAGCATGTCAGCTAATCTCATTAAGAGAGAGAGTGGCTAAGACATTAGGTTGTAGTAGTGGCAGGATACAGGAAAAACTATTATATACACACACATAGCAGCAGATGGAATATAAATACACAGTAATGTCACTAAAGAAGTTTGAAGTTTGCGCCAGAGATGATGCATTAGTGTACGTTTGTAAGCACAGCTCTGACAGAGTTATAGATTTGATGCCTATTGTTGAAATGCTTCTTCTAACACTGACACCAACATTGAACCTGCATGACATTGATTTATCCATGATTGTCATGTTTTTAATAATTCCTGGAATGTTCTTTCATCATTATGTCCACCCTGGGGTTTTATACACAAAAGCTGTCCTAGAAAACTTCACCTCGCTAACACGCGGTTTTTCTGTTATTTCTTTCACATGTAGTCTTCTCTTTGTTCATTAGAAGTGAGCTGCTTCTTGAGTGGTTTCCAATGCCTAGATGGGAACATTTAGTGCCTTTCAGAAGGAGACCTGCTGGTGGTTAGAAAAAATCCATTGTCACTACTGTCGCCTGACACAAATACGCCCTTCTTTTCTCTACTCAATGAGCAGGGCCAAGAACAGTCACTTGACATTGTGAGTTATTAAAAAAGAAAGAATATATTCCTATTTCTTTTTGTGTAGAGAGAGAGGGGGTTGAGAGCAATGCATACCAGTGGAGTCCATGCCGTCATTGTCAATGGACAGTCAACCACATGTCTCATCACTGTGTGTGTGTGTGTGTAATAATAGCTGTGCTGGACTCTTTCTCCTGCCAGTCTCACAGTGTGACGCTTGTTTGTCCTTCAAGTCTGGCAGAATCTTCTGAAATCACATAACCTGTCTTGCTGTGTGTGTAACAGCACCTACAGTGAATGAACAAAGTACCAGAAAAATCTACTTTTTACACAAAAAGACACCTAAGACCCTACACATCCACTCCCTGCTCAGATACAGACTGCACATCTCACAACACTGTGATATCTCTCTGAAGAAAAACCTTTTTGTCTGGACCAGAGCTCTCTACAAAGGTCTGAGGAATACATCTGAGAGCCTTGAGTGTGATTAAATGATTCATTTTGTCCCTGAGTATGTTCAGTAATCTAATGATGTTTTCAATGAAAGCTCTAATGAGCTAAAAGTTATATTGGATACATGGTCAGCAATAGTCCCAGATCACGCCGGCGTGATTGTATTACGTGACATTTTCAACACGTCATAACAGAAAAACCCCTGCCATCTACAATGCTGTCGATCTTTCCATCTTTGGAAAGTGCAGATTTTGAACGTTCACCCAGTTTTAATTTTATGTTGATACACCCAGTAAAACCAGAGATACGATACGTTTTAGTTCGAGTATTTGTCAGAGCATAAAAGTGTGATCAGAGCGCTCGGCAGGCGTTGGATTTCTCTCGCCGTACTCGTCAATTTTGGTCTTTTTACAAGTCGGTCAGATATAAATAGTATTTTTTTCCATTCGGATTTAGTGATTTTTGTTTGTTTTGGGGCCCAATATGTTAATAGAGTAGGTTAAACCTAAAAATAATGATCAGATCTTATAGGTGAGGTTGTGCTGAAAAAAGGATACCAAACATGGGTATGGTAATATTTTCAATGTGGGATATTAAGACAAAACCAAAAGCATTCATAAATGGCCAGAATAGGCCCAGACTTGTGAAGGTTAATGTGTCCTATCACTTCCTACACATTCACCCACATATTATGACTGAAATATAAAAATGTAAAGGCTAGAAAAGTAAATTTTTCTTCCAGGAAAAAATCAAACAGAGTGATAAACGTCATCACACCGTCAGTGGCTACTTTCTTTCCTGGTGTCCTGCACCCAGAACTGCCTTATCAGAATCTTTGCCACAGCGGTATAGTGACATTGGTTTTTCACAGTCAGACAAATGTCAAGACTAGCTTAGCACATGCACTCAAGCTTGCTACTGAATGGCGCCAACAGCATAACATTAATACCTCTCACCATCTGCCTGTCTTTAGCTAAGAAGGCAGTGCACTCACTGCATTCTGGTTCATTCATTTTGGGCAAAGGGATCATAGAATATAGGGATTTTTTATTTTCATATTTTTTGCCTTGCCTAATGTATAGATAGTTTGGTTTATTTCCAAGAGTTTAAATCGAGGCAACTGGACTCAAGGATTGTTTTTTGAAGACGTTTCGCCACTCCCCCAAGTGGCTTCTTCAGTTCTGCTACTGTTCTGGTTGGGAATCTGAGTTTTATGTGTTCAGGACCTCTGTGGGTGGATCTTGCGGGAACTCACATGACTAAGATCCCTATAGTTGGTTAATGGTCAGTTAACGACCAGAAACTGTGTCTGGGCCATGTGCAGGACTAGTTGACGGCCCATCGTTAGTTTGACACATAAAACTCAGATTCCCAACCAGAATAGTAGCAGAACTGAAGAAGCCACTTGGGGGAGTGGCGAAACGTCTTCAAAAAACAATCCTTGAGTCCAGTTGCCTCGATTTAAACTCTTGGAAATGACAATGACCTGAATGAACGAGAGCATCCACAGATTTATAGTCTGGTTTAAGACAGAACCAGCAGGGAATAAAAGAGTGAATATATGAACAGGATCAATCATGATGCTCGGTCACATCAGCGTCTCAGCCCGTCATCACCAGGAGAAGGCTGTTTGAAGCTGAGCTGTTGTCTGACTGCTGGGTTTGGTTTAAAAAACACACAGGAAGAGGGAAAGTGAGTCAGTGAATCTGCACAGTTATGGAACAACTCTGAATTAAAATATTCCTGATTCTCCACCTCTTTCTTCAGTGTCATGCTCAGTCTTAAAGGCCATGCTGCAGTTCTGCAATTAGCCACTAGAGGCTGGCTCCAGAGTGAGTCAATCTCCATGTATAAATGTCCACATCAGAAATAAACATGTTTACAGCCTACAGGATTTGGACTCTACCCCCCTCTACCATACCTGTTACCTGTTGCCTGTATTTGGATTAGCAGGGCGTTTAGGGTGGATTAGATATTGCCAACATGGTGATGGTCAGAGCCTGCCACAGCTGCCCAACATAGCTTCTTAGCTGGATGACATCATGGATGATTCACCCATATTGTTTTTATGGCTTCAACCTAAACCCAGCCCTGTTCTTTAACACCCAACATTAACCAGGTGTTGTAACAACTAACCACACCTGCAGGTGAAAAGGAAATGAAATTGAACTAAAATGAAGCTATTTTGCCACAGTGAACCCCAGACTGTGGGGTCCTTGATGCAGATTGTTGAGTGCATAACGTCCCTGTGGCCAGATGACGTCCCATACACCAAGATGTACTGTAAAGGTAACCACATATCTGTGAGGATGTGTTCTCATAACCTCAGAAAGAGTTAGTGTCATTTTTCAGTTGGTGGAGACCACAACAGAGGTAAGAGGAAAACAAACATACATCAAGCAACCGAATACGACCTTGTTTAACAACCACAAAGACATGTAAGCATGTCAGCATGTAAACAAACATTTTCATCAATAAACATCTTTATGTGTGTTGTGTATGTTTATGACTTGCAACTCGATGACCCTAAACACACTGATCAATGCATTTAGAATCATACACACTCACACACACACACACAAACAGGGACTCTCTCCTTCCATTGTGAGGCAGTTTCAGTCAAGCATAGGATTACTCTGGTGGCAGAAACATCATCTGCTGGTAGCAGAGGATCCAGGACATTGAAAAGTGCCACTTTGACTTGTCAGCTCCCCTTGTTTAGCTGTAGGCACATACCCACCCACACTCACCAAACACAGCCACTTCTGTCATCACTGCAGCAGTTTTATTATTCTGTTTAGCTGCCTTCTCTGTCTCCCTGTCAAGAGGATAAAACTGGGATTGGTGTGTCACCCTCTGTGTGGAAGCCAGTGATTTTAAACACATATACATTTATAAAAGAGAGGCTTTCATTTGCATTAACTCATTTTTCTTCGTGTATGTTGCTTGATAATAACTTCTAATATATATATAGTCTCATATATTCTCAATAGGACACTCAGATCTCAAAGTGCAGGTTTACTTTTCCAGAATTCATAAAAGTAGAATGGGAGGACGAGCCTTTAGCTTTTCAGGCACCGCTACTATGGAAACAGTTTCCAATCTGGGTTCAAGAGGCAGACACCGCCTCCACCTTTAAGACCAAACCTAAAACCTTTCTTTTAAGTAAAGCTTATAGTTAACCTCAAACAAAGTGTTCAGGTAGAATAGAGTTCTAACTCTTAGACTTTAATCTTTATCAGAGCTAAGCTGCTATAGGTCTACAGTGCTGGGGGACACAAACATGATCCACTGAGCAGTTCCTCTCCTCTCTGCTCCTCTCATCAGGCTGACCTATGAGCCATCATTCATGATCACTAACTGTGTGTCCAGTCCTCCTCACAGTTTTCTCTCTCTCTCTCTCTATCTTGCTCCAGATCAGTCTGCTGACCTGCACCCGGCCCTCTCACAAATCCAGTGTCTACTGTCAACACCTAATGATAATAATAATACATACTTATATAGCGCTTTTCTAGGACACTCAAAGACACTTTACAGATTCATTCACACCACATTCACACAGAGTGGCTGACGGAGACGTGGCTGCCAAGGTGCGCCTACCGACCACCGATTCATTCATACACCAGTGAGTGCACCGGAGGCAATGTGGGTAAAGTGCCCTCTGTCTTACTAGGGCAGAGCTAGGATCGAACCACCAACCTTCCGATCATTGGACAACCCTGCTCTGCCACTGAGCCACTGCTGCCCCTTGACACCTGCCTGTGTTCTTCTATGTACTGCTAGTATAATTAACTTGAACAACATAAACCTCTTTGAACGTGGTCTGCTGACAAGAGAGTATCTGATATCTGATTATGAGCACAGAGCCGTAAACTATACCACCACCAGCAGCAGCAGCAGCAGCAGCAGCAGCCATGTCCTCAAACCTATCCGGGTTTTAAATTTCAGGTGACAACTGTGGACTTTGTGTAGAAGAAGGATGACTGCATGCTTAAAATAATCATCTCATCTGTCTTATTTGGGGGAAAGAATGATCTTCTCGTACTTGTGGATACAGTTGGTGTTTTCCTAAAAAGAATCAGTCGTCCATAGAAAACTCATTGTGGTAAAGATGGAAAACACTTATCAACCAAACTGTTATGAGTAAAGTTTCAACTCTGTTTTGTTGGGTATTTCAGCAGACCTGTCTTCCTGTTCCACTCGCACACACTCCCCACCACAAATCAAAAGCAGACTGACATTAGAGGTTCAATCAGCCGAGAGATTGCTGCTGAATCCCCAAAACTGCCATTTGAAAATGTCGTCGGTGCTCCTCGAGCGCAGCATGAGAAATATATCGGCTCAGTCTCCAGAACAATCATTACTTTTGAAGAAAGCTGGCATGGAAGGTGATTAAAAGTTTATGGCACCGCAACCAAACACAATGACTGTGAGATTTAACAGTCATTTCATCATTCACATTCATTATAGCCGCTCATTAAAAAAACCCACTCTAATTGTTATCGCGAGGCATCTGCAAGAAAATGGCAAACCAGCCAACCCAATCCTTCCCTTCCTGCTCCGGACGCCTCACACACACCTCTGCCTGTTCTCCACCAAACCATTACATTCCTATTTCTAGGCACACTGGAGACTTTGGTCTTCAAACCCCTCTCATTCCCAGAGTCTCTTTGTTCACAGGCTCGGTACGGAACGCTGTGATTAGGAGCATCACAGTCACACTGACACACAGGCTGAGAACCTTCAGTAGGGGTCAGTGTTGCTCCATGGAAATGTGTGAGGCCACACCAGTCCTCTGCTACTGTGTGTTGATTGAGCTGTGTGTGTGTGTCATTTGAAGTAAACCTTATCAACGCAAACTGACACTACACACACACACAGACACACACACACACACACACACACACACACACACCTTGTCTCCAGCTCTGATTTCTACCACTATCAAGCAGATGACACATTTTTCTTTACTCTGATGCCTCCTCTCGTTTCCTGTTTTCCAACTTATTGGTCTTTTTCTGCTTTGTGAAGTGTTCTACCCTCTGGCCACACACACAAACACACACAGACACATACAGACACACACACACAAAGTAAAGCGAGGGAGGAGAAGCAAGACAGACTGAGAGTGTGGGTGAGAGTGGAGAGGGATGATAGCCATGGTTTGTGTTTTTCCCCTTTTTTTATTTCTTGGAAAAAAATAGACACACTAACCTAAAAGACACACACACACACACACACTTCGTCTTTCTATCCTCACAGGGGAACAGAGCAGATGGAGGGAATGCCAACAAGGAGCAACAAGCAGGAAGAGTGGCTGGAAAATGTCAGAACGCCTCTTTCAGTTTTAGTGTAGGTGTGTGTGTGTGTGTGGCAATTTGTAGCAGGATCTGCGTGGACATTGCAATAAGTGTGTGTTATCAATGTCAGCCAGGATGATTTAGCGTAATGTTCATTTACAGTCTGGTTAAACACCCACACACACACACTCCCTCCCTCTCTCTCTCTATTAGATAGCTTGATGTGGAAGCCAAAAATTGGAAAAAAAAATCCCAGGCTACGCTTCCTTTCCCGGGCTAAGCCTGCTGCCACTATCTGGACAAACTATTGACGGCCTCCGAGCCAGCAGACAGAGGTCTGTCTCTCTGTGTACTGAGCGGGCGTGATAGAGAGAGAAAGACGGGGGCTGGAGATGGAGAAAGAGGGACAGATCGGATTAGCTGAGTTGCGGTTATTCCATTACCTCTCAGCCACACACACACACACACACGAGGGTGTTTGGCTGGGAGTTGCTGAACACAAATAAAAAAAAAAAATCAGTGGGATGGAAAAAAAAAGGAGAAATGATTGAGCAGCGGCTGTTTTAATTGCATTCTGACCAGCGGTTCTGGAAGCTGTGAGTTCTGTGAGTGCTGGTATTAAAAGTATCCTGGGATGTCCTCTGACGATTCTGTCTTCTGAGTAGCTTAGCAGCATAATATTTAATAACCCCTGAGTAAACACTGGGAGGAATTGCTCAATAAATAATTGAAGGGAAATTTATAAATAATTTTCCCTCTTAATCTACTCCAGTGCACTGCCGCCAGGTCCCCGAAGTGATGCTCATCCCTCTGGACAGCCTGCAGTTACAGCTCCCCGCCTCATGGTGGTGCTCTGGTTATACAGCAGAAACCGTCCTCCTCAGAAAGGCAAGGAGTAAAAAAAAAAACAAAAAAAAACCGAAATACTCGGAGAGTAAAAAAATAGAACATGCTTGTAAGAAACAGGACCTAACCCTCTATTAAAATCCTGTTTTTGAGAAGACTACTTTTGTTATCTGTGCTGTCTCAGATTTCTGGGCATTTTCAGGAAATGAGAGAGGTTTCGTGCTCCCTGAGCAGCTGCAGAGAGAGGTTCTACAACCTGCTCCTGGGTCCATACAAAATGCCAGGAAGTATACTGAGGCAGGCCCATCTGACTTTGAATTAAGGTGTCCATCATGTGTGCTAATTCAAAAAAATCCCAATTGAGAAGAAATATCACGCCCTGTGTGCTTCTCCTTCCTCTGTTTCTTTCCAGTTTCCTTCCGCATCCCCTCTCTGCTTCAGCTGATGGTGGCCGTGTATACGCTTAACAACTGTTTGCTAATGAGAATGAGTGGGGGCTCATTATTCATTATATCATTAACATTTAATCACTCTGTGCTAATCCTAATAACCATCTCGCACGGTTTAATCGGTTGTCACTTTTTCTGGCGCGACCACAACGTCAACACGGTTTGACATGTCACTCTCCCGTGTGGCTGAGGTTGGCTTTATGATCCTGATGAAAGTTTTTGAGATAAATTTGAAGCTTCAGTGAGAATCCAGGGTTTAGGTTGTAGAGATATTAGACAGAAGCCTCCTCTCGCTGCTCATCACTGAGCTGTAAAACACCTTTGGGGGTCTCTCACCCTCTGTCTGTCCCACCATCTTCCTCCAGTTTCCCTGCATGTCTCTTCCTCCTTCCTCCTCATCCGTCCCACAGTGCTTCTATAAAATTGTACGAGGGCCAAACTGGTGGAGATGTAGGAGATGCTGACACCTTTAGTGGCAGGAAGGAAGTGCAGAGGCAGGACAGATCCTCCTTCCATCACTCATCAGTGGACGTGGATGTGAAAGAAGGAGGGGAGACAGAGAGAGAGAGAGAGAGAGACAAAGAGAGGGATGCTGTATGGGGAGGGGTGAGAGAGAGTGAGCAGCCACCCCACACAGTCATCTACTCCCTTCCATCCATCATCTGTCTCAGCCCAAAGGCTGCCACTGCTTCATCAGCATCAGCTGCTTGTATATTGTGTGTGTGTGTGTGTGTGTGTGTGTGTGCATAAACAAAGAGCTGTATGAATATTTGTAAAGGTGTGTGCAGTGTGTGTGTGTGTGTGTGTGTGTGTTTGTGCTTGATTGGCTTCCTCTTGTAAGTGAAGTACAATTTATGTGAGAAGAACAAGGCTGCAGTCCACTCAGACATGCAGCACTGTGCATTCAGACCTGTTCTGCTGCAAGTATGAAAAACAAACATAAACCAATAAACACATCCTGGTGCAGTGATAAATAGTTCGCTCTGTCTCAGATGACAACATCCCTGCCCACTTATTGCACAACCCTGCTTTGCCCATACTTGGATTAACCAGGAGTTTGGCAGAAGGCCATCTTTGTTTTCAGTTGGGCTGCAACAAACGAGTATTTTTGATACTCGGATACTCGCCGATTATTTTTGCGATTACTCGATTACTCGGATCCAGCATAAATGTCATAGTTTTTCCATAGATACGGCTGCATCTAGCAGCAGGTGGATGCCTGCTTTGGACCGCTGCAGTGTCATTGCTTCGGTTGCGTGACCACCTCCATGCCCGGCGCCAAAACCGCGTGTGTGTCACCCGCGTCTGATCGCCCCGCTGCGCCACAACAGAATCATCCCCGATGATGTCACTAAACGAGTCATCGAGTACTAAATTAGTTGTCAAGGCATTTTGCCCTCGAATATTACTCGAGTAATCGTTGCAGCCCTAGTTTTCAGCCAATGACACTAATGTAGAGACATTAAAATGGCAAGAAATGCCCACAGGACGCAGTCTATCACAGAGACAAACAGAAACACGCTCACTCTCAGGCCCGGTTCCTTCCAGGTGTGTTTGCACCGACACACACATGTATGGTGTTATAATGCAGCCGAATCCTCACTAAAGCTTTTCTCATTTAAATGACATTTTGTTCCTGACAACAGAACACGTTGCTATTAAAAAGTTGACAGAGATGTGAATGAGCTTCATGTTTACTGGCAGATGCAACAACTTCCGAGCTCCATCATGACTTATTTTTATTTTTGTTAGCAAGACCTTGCCTGGAAACAGACACAAGTTCATGACAGCAACAATACAACGAACATGGCTTTAAATCTATTTTTCCACAAGTTATCGTCTAACTGTGCTATTTTTATGTTGAAAATCAGAGTTCTCTTTCTGTTTTTTGCAGATTGATACGTCTCAACAGAGTATTGGCGCGGACCTTTCCTGGAGCAGAGCAGGGTGGCTACTGGGATGTTTCTATAACTTCCTGTGCAGCATTTGGTGGGAGTAGTGTGGCAGAGATGTACACGCTCCGGTGGGTCTCAGGGATCACACCCACAGCCAGTTTACACAGACACAAATTCAACCTGGAGAACCCAGAGAGGACAGACACAGGGAGAACAGAGGTTCCAGACAATTGATTCCATTTTTTAGTCAATCATTTCCACATTTTGGTTAAACTGTATTCATAAAATGTAACGAGTAACAACAAACATTGTAGAAATGTAGTGGAGTAAAACGTATAGGTAATAGCTGCAAAATGTAAAATTCTAAAGTATGCACTATTGCATGCTGGTGTTAAAGGTAGGGGAGGAGATTTTAAAACTCAGTGAGAGTCAAACAGATTTCAAAGTAAACACACGCCCCTTTCTCTCGGAGCTCACCCCGAAGCCACGCCTCCAATCACATGGACGCGCATCACCTGAAGATTGTAAAGAGAAGTTACACTAATTTAACAAAAAGTGTCAGTGTCAGAATAAAATCTCCTGCCCTGCCTTCAAATTTTAATCCAAGTACAACCAATAAGGCTAGCAGGTGATTAGCTTAGCTTAGCAAGCAGCCAAGTAAGTAGAAACCAAGATCTATCAAGACAAGCTGGCAGATGCAAATACACTGTGGTCGACGGTGGAGCAGGTGGTGGTGGGGGTGAGGACTCAAGGATATCTCTGGATGTAGATGTGTGCGGAGTAGGAGGCAGCTCAGACAGAAGCTGGGCACTCTTCAGTAAAAAGCCATTATGTTGTTGGATTTTACTTCCTCCCTTGCATCATGAGCTTTGTTTTTAATTAAACGTGTGTGTAATTTTTACTCTCATCATTATTAAGCTGTTGTAAACAGCTATGTTCAAAAGTGATAGTAGAATAAATGAAGAATTAGCCCTCGCCTTTTGGAAACGAGCTCCCACTCTGGAACAATAAATGCTTAAAAAAAACATCCTGACATTTCCATAAAACTCTGCTCCGCTCAACTTAACATTTTCCTTTCTCTTTATTGCCCCCCCCCCCCTCCACCTTCCACCTCCACCAGCTCTGCCACACCTCTCCTTCCTCTCTCTCCTGTTGTCTTTGGCACCCTATTGCTAATTGTGCTCTAAAAGGAAGATCTAATTGTGCAGAAAGAAATCTGGGCTGGAAGAATTACCCCTGAGCTTTTAGCACTTGTTTATTATTCAGCCAAAATGTCAAAAGCAGTGGCTAATGCTTTCATTCACACAGCCCGACGTAGGTGGCAGTCATTTTTAAAGGCTTGATAAATACAAGACTTATTTTTTTTTACGCTTGTTGGCTTGCTTTTATTTATTTATATTCTGTTTTTTTTGGCTGGAGGCGACCTCGGATGATTTTCAGTTGGCTTCATAAAACCTCTTTTTTTGTTGTTGTTACAGTGAGAAATCTTTATTTCCTCTTCAAGCCTGGTGGATCATATTTAGTGTCTTCATTATATTTGCAGCCCGCTCTGACCTCTTCTCCACCCTTTTCAGACAGTCAACAAAGCCACACATACAAACCTCCCTGTTGCCCTGCTCCTCCTCCTCCTCCTCCTCCTCTGAAGAAGAAGAAGAAGAAGAAGAAGAAGAAAGGGCAAATGAATGATGCTCAGTGTATCGACACTAAACTTTTCCCTCGCTCTCTCTCCTCCCCTCTTTGCTAATGAGCAATGCTGCTTCTATTGACCTACTTGTGGACTTAAAGGAAATCCAATCACAAATGCCTCAGGTCGCTTTCTTCCCACTTTGGGAGATTAAAAGATTCAATTCTCCCTGCCTATCCACACTCATCATCATCATTTCTCCTTCCTCCCCTTTTCGTCTGTCTGCTCCATCGTCTGCCCCCCCCACCTGACTGTCACTGTCTTCCTCTTTGCTCCCTAACTAAGTTTCCAGGCTCTTTTACAAAACTTGCTCTTTGTTTTTCCCTCATTCAAACGTGAGGTGCAGCCTTGCAGATAATTATCGGCGGGGAGACGAGGGTGTTATTGGGACAGAATGGAGCTGGCGGATGGAGTCTGATCTACTCAGCTGCAGAAGGACAATGAATCAGAGGCCTGCAGGACATCTGCAGTGTGTACAGATATGTGCACACACACTTACACACACAATTTCCTCTCTATATTCACACACCTGTGACACAAACACACACATCTCATCTTCAAGTTGTTATGAGGGGGGGTTGGAAAAAAAAGTCCATTATGACAAATATGCAGACAAACACACAGGACGGACCCCATACTGTGCCTTAAATGGCAGCAGGGTGCTGAGCTAGTGTTTGCTTTGCCTATTGGCCGCGGCGTTTGTTTGGTTTCATGCATACTGCGCAGTAATAGAACACACTGACCCCGCCACCAAAGGGGGGTCTGCTAACAAACAGACTGCACTGCGGAAAACACAGGCTCTCTGTGGGGGGACGGTTACATGCCACGCTCAGATGATATACAGTCCACGCTGCATGCGCTGGAGGTGCAGTGTGTGCGCACAGGCACAAGATGAAAGCGGGTCTTTTGTTACCCAGCTGCCCATTAGACTTTTTGACTTGTTGAGTCAACCCACTTCGGCTGCAGGAGATATAATAGGTGGGCTACGGTTTTCCCGACACCCACAGAGAATACTTGTTTCTGATTGGTTAGTACATGTCCATTAAAACTATATGAAAGGAGGCTGTCAACACTTTCTGCAGTGCTGCTGCTGCTGTCTGGATGGTTGGTGCTGTTCATTAGCCCAAGCTGAGGTCTGTGTATTGTGCAAACATGATGTGATGTTGTTGTTTTGTAAGGAGGACACAACAAACTCTTACAGTTTAGCATGTTTACAAGTTTGACTTATTTTTTTGTTTCTTTGTTTTTGTGCCACAAGTTGATCATTATACAAACCGGATTTGGAAAGTTCAGAAAAGTGCTATGAATCCAGGCGGCTCGATTCTAAACTATTAGATATAAGATAAAATGTTGGTTTAAAACAGAATTATTATTATTATTATTTTGCAAGGACCACATTGACTTCCATTTATTTGCTATTCACTGTGACATGTTTGAAAGAGATTGATCAATAAAGTTTTGATAAGCACATACTTTTTATCAAACGTTACATAAGAGGAGTTATTGCAGCAGTGTATATATTGTTATATATCTTAATACATAAGGTAATAATGACTGTGAGACTCCTTGACTCTTTTCTTTCTCCACTCCTTTCCCTGGTTGTGTGTCTGTTTAAACGTCTCCTCCAATATAAGTATAAAAAAACTTAATGTCTGAAAGTTGGGCCTTGAATGTGCGTTTAAACAGCAGCTGACAGGGAAACCTGTCAACTTCTGCAGCTAGAGAGACTCGGAGGGTTTTAGCATGTTGAGCTAACAGCTCAACTTTCGCTGCCTTTTATTAATATTTGGGTGTTCGTTCTGTTTTCCTTTGCGTGCGGCATTGGAAGGACATGGACTTTACTTTACCCAGGTCTGGTTAAAAATGAAATTTAACAGATTTATTTCGTTTTGACTGGCTAGGTGTTTTACTGAACAAAAATGTCTGTAATGGGTCAATTTTCACCTACTAGAACGACAAGTTTCACAAAGACAGGACTGCTAAAGTCTGCAGGTGGATGTGGAAGACCAGATGAGACCAGATATGTCTGTGAAGACTCTCATTCATCCAGGTCAGGTTATATCCAAAGGTGTAAAATTGATGCTGAACCCTGTTCTGTGAGCGCAGCCTTTGAATATAGATGGTGGCACGAAGGACTGATCCAGACTCAGGATCTCTTTGAAGCCCCTTTTAGGAAGGCACCTCATGGCTGCAAGAAGCTTTGCTGCCATTTTCCTGACTAACATGTCGCCAAATCCCATCTCACACGACACATTTGGCATGCGCTGTATCCACCACAGGAGGGCGCCAGATACGTAAATGCTGGTTGTTTCTTCTGGTGTCAATGGAGTATTGATACCGCGGTCACTGCTCAATACAAGAGAGGATTTGGACGGCAGTTAGCCTAGCTTAGCATAGCATCTGAAAGAGTGTTCTAGTTTTCTCTGTGATAAAGCATCGTTATGATCTGTCTAAAATAACAGAGATTAGTTTTATTTATTATGTTCGACAGAGTGTTGCAAATAAGCTGCAGGCGATGAATATGTGGGAACTTTAATGTAACGCCTTTGAAAGGAATGAATGTTTCTCACCGTGCAATGTTACATAATAAAAGGAGAAATACCTCCAACATCCCCGCAGAAAGCAGCTGCAGCTTCTGAAGAAGTGACTGAGTCAGAGTTGGAATCTGAGGGGAAACAAGAAGAGGCAGACATGAGGAGTGAGACAAGAAAGGCGAGAGCTCGTCTGACTTTTATTTTTTGATTTCTTTCTTTTTTGATGCCGCTGTTTTGTTTTTCTCATCCACGTTTGTCTGCCTGCAACAAACATACCTAAATATTCGGAATATTCAAGCAACTACGAGCCATCTACATTAAACATTGATCACAAAATGACTCTACAGGTATAGACGGTGGAAAAAGCTTCTTCTTCACCTAACACTCTTGATTTGCTCGGACTTGCACTGGGCCCACTTATTTTTATAGCTGGACTCAAAAAGTGAATAACATCAGCTGCTGGTGTCAGAGCGGAAGCCTCACGTCTCACCCTCTTTTGACAACAATCTTTCTTCTTTTGGTAAATTAGTGGCAGGAGACAGCAAAAATAAATTAGATTTATGTGGAGCGCTCCAACACGTCTCTGCCTTCGCTGAAAAAAAAAACAACAGTTCTTCCTCTCTTCTTAATCATGTTGTTTTTTTTTTCTTTACAGCGCTGGACTGAAAGATTTTACAATTTAAGTGCATTTGTGCTCCCCAATCAAACTGCATGCTCTTCTTCTTCTTCTTCTTTTTTCTTTCCTGTCTCTTGCCTTTGTCTTGTGTTTTGTTATCTGATTGATCCCACGATCTCGGCAACCCCTCATCTACGGTAAGTGCAGGAACAGCCAGAGCCTGAGTGTGTCTGTGTGTTTCTATGGAAAAAAAAAGGAGACGTAATGGTTTGACTATAGGTCCACGCTCGGGAGCTGTTCTATTTTTTACTAGTAAACAAAAATCAATATCACCAAGTGCCTTAAATGCATTTGTGGCCTAACGGCCTGTGTGTGTGTGTGTGTGTTCTCGTTCGTGTCTGAGTGTGAAGGAGGTAATTTAGGGACGCTGCGACTTGAACATCGTGTTCAGCGCTAACATCACCACTGAATCATTGTCCATTTCAGGAGGAACGCCTTGCTGGTACCAGATGCAGGAACAGCCTGAAACCTTTAAAAAGGCAGAGATGTGGAGAGGTGCTGGGAACAGTCCTGCAGTCCTGATTTGGAAGATTTTTAATACATGGTGTGAGCATCCTGCTTCATTTTATTCCCGAAGACATATTCATTTAGTTCGGCTGCCAGTAAGTGGAGGAAAATGAAGTAAGTGTGGTGTTCCTGGAATCATTCGGAGATGATGTAGACTTCACGACACATTATTCAGCGGGATGTTCCTGTTTGATGAAGGGTAGCCTGTGGCCATGATGTGCCCATTTACCTTCATTTTCATGTTCTTAGTTGACAGTAAGAGAACCCAGAATAATTGGCCGATGCTGCGTTCCTTTCAGGTGGAGGGAATACGCTTTGTTGAACGTTTTCAGTGGTGTCCTGGCAAATGGAGCACAGTCCACGTTCATGGACTGTATTTCTGCCCACTGCTAATGATGGAGTCCTTCAGGCGCCGTCAAACTGTGACGGAGACACCTTAACTTTTACCTCAAGTCAGAAACTTTTCCCTCCTGGTTCTCGGGCCAATTAATCACTACTGGAGAAATAAAGGGCCACAGGAATGAGTCCTAAAACCCAGAATTACGTTAGTATTTTAGCACTTTTTTTGATCCAAAGTCACCAGGTTTGGTTTTTTTTGTGGTTTAGATGCTTAAAATAATGTTAGTAGTAAGCACAAACTCACTTGAAAATACCCCACTGATGATTTCTGAAGATCAGAGGCCATATTCACAAAGATTCTAAGAATCCTCTCAAAGAGCTCTTAGCCTGAAAATAACTTAGTAAGGACTCTGAGCTCATCACAGGCACTTGTGGCCTTCATCTGGCCCTGATGAAATGGATGTGAGCCGATAGTGGCTATAGTGGCCCAGATCTGGGCCAGTTGTGGTTTATTTGGTTTATTTTGGTGGGGATGTGGCTATGGTCTGGCCCGCTTGGGGCTCAGATGTGGCGAACGGATGTGGACCCCTTGAGTGCCGTCATTCTGCGCCATAAGTGGGCTCAGATAATAGCAGAACTGAAATGTTGAGTTAACACCAAATATTAACACTAGGTGGCAGCACTTAAGCATCACCTGTCCTCCACCTCCATCATGCTTGGTCACCACCACGGCTGGGGTGTACATGTGGGCTACTAACTGGTCTTTGTGATCTGAAATACATAAACAAGCTTGAATATAGAATCCACCCATAAATAAGAATAAACATATAATGTGAATTAATTAATTAAATGAACTGAGTGTAGCTCCACTAAGACACCACTAGGTGTCAGGTGTAAAATACAGATCCGCTGCTGTCTACTACAAGCTGGATGAGCAAGATCCACTCCAACATTGTGCTAATAAACTTCAATAGATTAGTCCAACATAGATCATGCACAATAAACCATTAGCCAAACAAAGACCGCAACGCAATTTCTGGGTTGCGCTAACAGCTTGCAACTTAACTCAATCTATCACGGTAGCTTATGTAACCATATAATAAGTGCACAGACACACACACTACATGAATAATGATAACTTAAATTGTCACAGGCAACGCACACTGTCGTAACAAACAGAGAGGACGCTCAGCTCGCACAGTCAGCGACTGAACCTGCTGCCTGCACAGTCTCTGGTCAAAGGTGGGAGTGGTTTATAGGGACGGCCATCTCCCTCCAGCGGGGAACTTCATACAGTACTCCACCTATCATAACCTGCTTTGGATCAGCATCTGTTACCATGGTGACTCTGACATTAGTCTCCACAGACCTTTTTGCTTAAAGTTTGCTTTACAATCCATTAAGTGTTGAGCTATTTCTCTCTCTGACTGACAGAACATGGCTAAAAAATATCTAATCTTCCTTTTCGGTAAGTGAACTCAACACCGAGCTTTCTTTGGTCCTTTTCATTTCCCATATTCCTCATAAATATAAATGATAATCACAATAGCGCTTGTCAGTGGAACTGTGCCAGATCCGTTTGATTTAATTATTGTATTCAGAACCTCCTGAGCTTCATTTCCTGTTCTGTATAACACTGTTTAGTAAATATTCTGTTGAATGAGCTCAGTTTGTCAAACTGTGAGTGAAAGCGTGCCCACTGAGCCGATACTTTCCACTATACTTCACATATCTGAGGCAACCTTGCATCAGCATTGGGGGCCATGCTGCAATTACAGATATTGAAGATTCAAATGGGACCCTGGCAATCTCACTAATAAGTTTCTTTTGAGTTACCCGTTTCTAAATTCATAAAAAAAAAGAAAAAAGAAGATTTGACTCTTCTTCAGAAATGGATTGCATTTTCAGTTCAATTCATCTTCAGCTCTGTGGAACTTCATCACATGGGAGGCAATTAAAATAATGACGGAGCAGAGGACTTTAGATGGACAGACATGCACGAGACGAAGCGGGGACTCTGCACACTTATCACTGGACTCTTTCTCTGTGAAGCTGCTAGGAAACTCTGCTGATGGAGGAAATAATGGCGCAGAAACAGTGGCCATCAAAAGGCTAGTCTGGAGAAAATATTCCACAACATGGAGGGAAGGAAAAGGGCTGTTCTGGGATGAGAGATGGGTTGGTAGACGAGTTTTTTTTTATGTTAAAAACATGTTTAAAAATCATACATTTTCCGAAACAGCACGTTATGAGAAAAAAAATAAATATACAAATAAAATAAAAATCAATATTTCAGTTTCTGAGCAAAATGTGTGCAAACTCATCCGGATGGTATGAGTGGCATTTTTTTGTTCACCACCATTTTTTCTTATTGTCAGTAAATAACCCTGATTGTTCAGGAATATGGTTAAAAGCATTTCATTACTTTTTATTTATGTTAAAATGTACAGGTTTTTAACTCCTCAAACGGCAAAATAGCAAAAATACTTGATGTTTAATTTGCTTTTGTGTATTTTTTGTGGTCTCTTGATACCTGAAAACTATGTGGAGGAACACACTTGATTTAATTATATTAACATTAACCATTTACATGGTTTGATGCTATAGAAAAACCATTCGGCACCACACAGTCTGCAGCTAAAACAAACAAGCCTGACCCCCTTTGCCTGTATTCGGATTATCCAGAGTTTAGGGGGACTATGCCTCGGAGGGCCTTTAAGTGGTTCTTCATGGGTGACATCACAGACTGTTTATTCATACTATGGGACATATTTACTCTGAATGAGCAGCTAGGAATAGGAATAGTGTTCTTTCTAAGAATTACTGCACCTCCATCAGCAGCAGCAGACACCGCCTCAGCCTGATCCAGCCTGCAGCAGGTGCGACAGTTCTTTTTTTGCAGTCTGCTGTGGAAACATGGTCCGTGACATTTACAGCCCTGCCTCTTAAAGCCTCTCGATAGTTTGCAATATTGAGATAACAATCAATTTCAGGGGAGGGGAGGTGACGCCTCTGTGTGTGTGAGGAAACCATACGTTTCACTCTGATGGCAGGTTTGGAATAAAAACAGCCAACAGTGACACAAAGCCCCCCCCCCTTCTTCTCCTTACAATATCCTGTAATACCAAGTGCTGCTTTCATTCCAGGTGCTGTTTAGATTTACATCGAGAAAAATTTCAAATGGTGATGAATCGCTGTGGAGTAAAACAGTTTCAGTGCAGATGGAGAGAGACGGAGAAGAAAGGGGAGGAGAGGCAGAGGGAAACAGGCGGAGAACAGGGGGATTCTCAGATGTAGGTGTATTTATAGCTGGAAAAAGAGAGTCTCACACACACACACACACACACACACACACACACACACACACACACACACACACACACACACACACACTGGAGGCTATCCTAGTCTTGCTGTTAAATAATGCAACTGCTTTGAGATCTAAGGGACTCCTATTATATTAAGCGTGTGTGTGTCTGTGAGTGTGTGTGTGTGTGAGGAAGCTTACACATGTACACGTGTCATCCGAAGACACAAAATCTTCATCCTTCCTTTGTGTGTGTAACTTTCCGCCTTCATCATGGCAGCGTCTCTGCTTTGCATTTCAGCGCGGCCTCTCCTCCACGTGTTTATATTAGAAAAGCGTTTTTGAAGCCTTCCGCTACCAAACTTGCGAGGCCTCTTGTGCCCAATTAGGCAGCTTGTTTTAGCTGCCGCCGTCACATGGTTTCCTCTCTTGGCGTCTTCCTTCCCCCTTCATCGCGGCATCCCACCGTCCCTTCATCCGTCCACCCTGCAGTCTGCAGCATGAAGAAGACACACAAATGAGTGTCAGACATGCGTTAAATGTATGTTTTTGGTCCCTTCTCTGGTTACAGGAGCTCAAACATGACTGCGGCTGGATGCAAAACTACAGACCTAACCACCCACGTTTTTTTTTGGTCTGTCTTTGCCCTGACATTTGAGAGAATGACAGGAGGACAAGAGGAGAGAGTGATGGAGACAAGACAGAAAGAAGAGGAAGAGAAGAGTCAGATTCTCTGCTTACATTCTTAACTAGGCAGTGGATCTGTCTCCTGGAGAAGGGGGCGACATTGATAGCAGGCTGGTTCCTTGCCAGCATCCCTCTCACACACACACACACACACAGGCCTGCTTCTAGGGTGCACCGAGACATTCTGTGACCTTGGTCGGGGCAGCAAACTCAACAGCCCTAACAAGGACACAGACACACACACACACACACACACACACAGACAGACACACAGACACACACACGTACAGCCACCTGCTCTCATGTAAATGCTACTCCATGTTGACACCGAGCTGTTATGAAGGCAGCATGTTATTTTGCTGTGTATGTGTGTTTTGGTGTGTGGATCCGTTCAGACACACTCAGGTTTCCACTGCAGAAATAAACAACTGAGAAAAATCAGTGTGTGTGTGTGTGAATTAAAGCTGCGCAAGTGTCTAAAATGCAAATGAATGCCACTGCAGCAGGATTGATGACACTAAATGTTATGCAAAGATATTTCTGTAATTATAGGTGTTTAAGTTTCTCTTTTTTCCAGGTACAGAACACTGACATTCTTCACATAGATTTAAATACACACACGGCTGATTGGACGGCAAGCAGCAGGAAGTGTGTGCTTCTGTCAGAGAGAGGGAGAGAGGCAGAAACAGTGTGTGTGTGTGTGTGTGTGTACACAGAGTTTTCTGCCAAACAGATGTTCATCAGCATTTCAGAGTGTTCCTGTGAAGCCATTAGACTACATTACCAAGAACACACTAATTACGTAGGTGCATGGGGAACTGAGAGGAGGCGCACACACACACACACACAAATGGCACCACAAATATGGCAATGAACACAAACATTACAATTTTAAAACTCCCCAGAATAAAACATAGTCAACCTGCCTGCAAATAGATGCAGTTTTAAAGAAAGTAAATCCATGTTTGTTGTTTTGCTCTTTTCTTGATGACCTGCTGATATTTATAAAGCTTTCATCTTCTCTCTACATTCAGGATGCTCTTGTATGATACTACTGACATATATTTATTTCATTTCGTGTTATTATCTTGTCCATTATGCCGTGAAAAGATCTTTCCTGTATGAATTACAGTGTTTGTTTGCACAGTAATGACTTTACTTTTGAGGTGCTTGTTGACCCGTACGACCACAAGAGTGTGGTTGGCATCAAAGGAGCGCCTGTTTTTTTCCCTTATGTAAAAGACTTTAATTAACACTGTATGTAAAATAGGATGTTGTTGGTATGGAGCTGTGGAGTCTGTATAAATGCTGCATTCAAGTACTAAACAACAAATAGAAATAAACGATTCTTTAGGGTATTTTCCTAGTCAATATATGATTGTCAATATGTTTCTTTAATGCTATATATTATGGCAATTAAAGCCAACTGAAGCTAAATCCATCTGACATCACCGCCCAGCGTTGAGGCTCTGGGCGTCACGATCTTGGCAGATAGTGACAAAGCAGTAGAGCAGGTGGAGACAGGTGGTCAGGTCAGGTAATTGTAATCAGTGAAGAGACTGAAAGACTGTTGACATGTGTATTACTGCTGTAAAGTTTAACATGTTAACAGGCAGCTCTAGGGGGAATAACCCACTTTTCGAGCCATGTTCAGGCTCTTCTTATTATCACTGGGAGCTACTGTTTGTCAGCCATGTGTTACATACAAGACTGAGGTAGAGGGCTGCGTTTTCATTTTTTTTCATCTGCGGAGTCTCGTGCAGCTCCTTTCATGTATGGAGTGCCTCAAGGCTCTGTACTTGGCCCTCTATACTTCCTCTTGGATCTATTCTTAGAAAGCCGGGTGTCACATTCCACTTTTATGCTGATGATTGTCAAATTTATCTGCCACTACAACCGGGGAAAGGCCTTGCAACTAGTTGCAAACTAACTTTTAGAGTGCATTGTAATGATAGGCATGAATGTCAACAAACATAGTGAGGATCTGGGTCCTCTGAGTCAATTTTTGACACAGCCACAAACTTCATTGATCCTAAACTTGACGTGCAGATTACATCAGTGCTCAAGTCCAGCTTTTATCAATTAAGACAACTAGCCAACGTCAAGCCATTGCTTTCTAGACATCACTTGGAGATTTTAATCCACGCTTTTATCACATCTGGACTGGACTACTGCAGTGCACTTTATGTTGGCCTGAGCCAGACGTGGCTGTCTCGTCTACAATTAGTTCAAAAACGCTGCAGCTCGACTTTTAACTGGTGCCAAAAAAGGAGCACATCACTCCGATTTCAGCCTCAGTTCACTGGCTCCCGGGGCATTCCCGCATCGATTTTAAAATTCTTTTATTTGTTTTGAAATGTCTCCATGGCCTCGCCTCACAGTATCTGTCTGACCTGCTTCAGCCGGACGCTCCCTCAGGTCGGCAGATCTGTCTTCTTAAGTCGTTCCTAAGACAAAGAGGAAACTCAGAAGCTTTTTCAGCCGCTGCCCCAAGATAGATATGTGCTTTATATGTTCTTATATAGATGTACAGGTGGCCACAAAGGTTGTTGTTGTTCATTTGTGTTATTTCTGTTTTGCATAATAAAAACCTGCAAGGATGCATCAGACACACTCACTGTATGACGAGTTTGGTTTAGCAACCGTGCAGTGGGCTCATCAGCAAAATACAAACAAACAAACAAACAATATATAAATACTTTTAGGCTCTACTCTTACCATTTTCTCTGCACTGTTAATTGCTCTATGACTGACACAGTTAAATAAACACTGGCTGTTTAAATATTGAGTTTGTGCATGATGGTGATGTATGATGACATATTGTTGATGTACTTTCTATGATGCATGCTGGGATACATCGCTGTGGTTTAATGATTCTCGCCACACATCTGAACACTACTGTTTAGTAAGAAGGGGGTGATTTTAGAAACAGCACATGTCTGATGTCACAATGTGATTGGACAGCGTCTGTGATGTGTTTGTTGTTGTGACACTGTGGATTCCAAAAGTGGAGCAGAAGGACGAGTTTAACAAGTTTTAGGGTCGTTTAGCTGTTTAATTGTTGAAAAGGGAACTTTTAAAAGGCAATCCAAAAAAAGGAAAAGTAGTTGGAACTCAGTTTGACACTAAGACAGTGTCACACACACACACACACACACTTGTGCAGTCAGTTTAGCAAACACTACGCTGATTTCCATTGATTCCCAGAGGGCTAAGCCTGACCTTAAGTATAACCCCAATTAAGACAGAAACGGTCTTATAGAGTGCCGAGCGAAAGTGCAGTGGAATCAAATTTGGAGAGCAGATCGTGTCTCTGGTTTGACAAGGCGTCCTCGGTCAACTGGTGTGTCCAGAGTCCAGATTTGGTCCCCAGATGTGGCCTGTGACACAAACAGACTCATAAGTTTCCATAATGACCAGAAGCCAGCAAGAGTGAAATTAAGAGTGACGAAGGGAGTGCAAAGGTCTGCTGCCCCGCTCTGTGATCTGGCTGATCAGAGAGAGAGACAGCTGTGGACTCCTTTATACCTCCCAGTCCATCTTTTCTCCCCCTCCTCCCTCACCCCTGCTTACCTACTCCCGTCTGTCCATGTTTTTGCTCCCTCCCCTCTCCTCCTCCAGGTCCTCTGCCCTCCCCCTCTCCTCCTCCGTCTCTCCCAGCATCTGTCTAATTCAGTAGCTGGGCCTGTGGTTAGCAGCAGTATGGTTTTTATGATCACCCTCTGAGTACACAGTGACCTTGGACATTATTCACACACAATGGATGGAGCTGTCCGCACCGGGGAGCGCTGGAACTGCTGTGGGCCGTTTTGTGTGTGTGTAGCAGTGTGTGTGTGTGTGTGTGTTAGTGGGAGAGTGGGAGGGAGTCAGCAAGAGCGAGTGCAGCAATTTAAAATGTGAGCAAAGGACGGAGAATATAAACCACAGAGAGCATTTTTCCATTTGTGGTGGGCTAATGAATGTAAAAGTGTGAGTGAGTGAGAGAGTGAGTGAGAGTGTGTGTGTGTGTGTGTGTCCATTTGGGTTTTGCAAGACGTGCAGAAACATCCAGTCAAACTACAGTATATATTTAAGTGTTCTACACGTCTACACACTTTCAGATCTGTTTTTTCTGCTTGTTGATCAGGAAGAAAAAAGAATTTTAAAGAGGAGGACGCAGTTAAGGGTTAACTTTTGATTGACAGCTGTCACTCTCATCCATGCAGAGGGTGCTTCTTTACTTTGACACTTTAATAAACTTTATTGGCCGACCTGCTGCAGGAGTGTTACAGAAGAAGAAAGCAGGTACAATCCGGCTAGATCCAGCCCCACCCACTTTTTACTACAGCAACCTATAGTATTTTAAATAAAATCCATCCATTGACACGTGGTTGTGTTTAGCTGGATGGCAAAGATACAAAAATCTGCCCATGTGGCTGGTGTAAGGGACTCATGGGGCTGATGTTTTTGGGTAAAAACACCCCCTGGACAGCCTGTAATGGACACACATTTAAGTGCTTTATGACCCTTATTGAACGTCACTTCACCTTCCTTTTGTATTTGGGTAAAAACTTATCTGCAGTTTTCTTGGCTACCATGGCGACACGTTAAGTCCATAACATGTCCCGCCTGCAAAGATAATGCTACACTCTCCAGGCCTGTATTTTCATGGTAGGCTGCTGGTTAAAATGCTGTTCCTGTGACCTCCACGTGCCCTGTTTGATTTTTGCTCAGGACTGTTTTGCATGTTTTGCTTCTCCACTCTGTCTCCCCATCGAATAAGACACTGAATATTTAAAAACAAACAAAAAAATGGCTTCCTAAGTTCAGTGTAGTTGACCAGACTGCACAGTGTGTGTGTCCTGACCTCCACCTCCATTCAGCATTTTGTGGGGGATAAATTGGAATTACCAACTGCGAGCCGGGCCCCACTGCCTGACATCAGTGCCCGACCTCGGTGCATGCTTGTGGCTGGGATGGAAGCAAATCCCTGCAGCTGGGTTTCAAAAATGTTAGTGTCTGAGCAAAATATATAAGGAAGGAGACAGAAAAGAGACAATGCACCCTGAGAAAGGCACCGAATTTGTGGAATTTGCATGAGTGATGAATGAATATGGAGATAAAATTGCACACTGGTATCATTTTTACTGAGATAATTGCACTATAAAACATTTCTTTAGATCCATCCACAGCAGTCAGAGGCAGTTTGTTCACCTCAGTGGGCACACTCACGGACACACACACACACACACACCACCTGGTTTGCACACATACCTGCCTTGTTATAACACCAATCAGTCAACTGTCAGAGGCAGAGAGGGTTTATGGCAGCTTTATGGGAGGTGAAGCAGCACTCGGTAGTCCATTTGGCTGCCCATATAAATGACTCATCTGTGTGGGTGTGTGTGTCACGCAGTGCGACTATGTACCTTACCACTGGGTATTTGTGTGTGTGTGAAATGCTTTTCGCATAGCCATGCACAGCTCTGTGTTTTTCAGTGTGTGTGTGTGTGTGAAGAAAGCAAGTTACACATAAGTGCGCTTCCATAACCGCATGTTGTGAGGGCACATAACTGTCTGTTCTGTTGGGAAGCGGAGTAGATGAAGTGAACTGTGAGTCTGTCTCTGCACCATTTGAGGTGTAAGATACCAAGTAAGAGTTAGAGGCACAGAGAACCGGGCAGAGGGGAACAAGGGAGGGAAGGAGGTGGTGTTAAATAGAGATAAGAATGAGAAGAAGAAGAAGACAGAGAAACTTTTGAATCTACATTTCAGCGTATTTCATTTTTTTGCCTCAAGGCAGCAGTGTCTTATAAATTGCTATCCTCCCCCTGAGTTGGTCACTCCTTGGTTCACTCCTCACAAATTGCCTCATCCTGATTTTTCTTAGTCTAGCCAGTCATACCTATTGACGAAATTCTCACTAAAATGGGTTTCGAATCCGTCCCTTTTGGAACCCAGTTGAAACCCTATCATACTAGTCTGTTATGACTGGTCCCCTGTAACACAGAGACCAGACTTCTACATTTAACTTTGCTCAGCTTTGGTCTACCCTTAAGAATCAAGCTATTTCTGTTTTGTTTCAATACAACACATTCTTGCATGGACAGGCAGCCCAGTTGTAGAAGGCTTAACCCTGAGATTTATCATCCAGTCTCTGTACTTCATGCTGCTCAGCCCATCTGTCCTCTTCAGGTGGAATAAATTAGAAACAAAAAAACAGAAACAGCCATCCTTGTGCTTAGGAAGAGCAACACATCCTCAGTAGCTCTGCTAGCACTAGGAGCAGGGTTGCCATCACTAGCACCACAATCCAGCACTAGAAGTGATTGCTGAGTGCACCTGCAGCAACGTCGAGCCTCCAACAAGCAAGACATGCAATCTCATTTGAAAATGCAGGAAAACGCTCGACTGAAAGCCCTGCCAGGCCTCCTAAAAACAGCTCAGCTGGAAAACAACTCTCATCCCTCTCTTAGACCCTGACAGTGAGATTGTCTTGGAAGCTTCAAAGCAGGTGCCTTAGGAGGCGCGAACAGAGGAGGCCCGGTGAAAAGAAAAAGGAAACGTATGCTAAACTCGTGGAGGACTGCCGCAAACTGCAAACACGGCCACTGAAGTTTAATGGAATGGTTAAAAGAGTCAGCAGTAACCCTGATCCAGACTTTCTAATCCAGGACACCGACATCTGTGTTGAGCCTTTGGTTAGATTTAGGCACCAAAAATAGAAACACCCTCTCATTACGTGCAACAAGCTTTTCTGCCATTTTATTTGCCACCTACTCAATCCACCGCTAGAGGGCGCATAGCTACGTTACCAAAAGGTTTCAAAGCAGACTGTGGCAGACTTCGGCTGTAGTGTCTGAATCTGCTTGAGGAGTTTGAGTGTCGCTTCCTCTACCAGCCTCAGAAAATACAATAACAACCACAATCGTCTTAACAATCTGACAACTGCTGTTTTTTTCTGTTATCATATAAATCTCTGTGTGATGAGTCTTAAATATAAACGTTCGAATGTGTGTTTCCTATCAGGCTTTCACAGCTGGAGCACTGGTCGCCCTGATACATACGTTTCCCCAGAAATCATTACTCGCCAGTGTTCCCAGCTCCTCAGATGGCTCACCTCAGGCTACTCTGAACAAATACTGCAGCTGTGGATTAGGTGCCTGGCCCTGAAAATGCTTTTGACAGTACATTTTACACTCCATTGTGGAAGATTCTGTGGGGCATCAGAGAGTGCGCACATTTTCCATTTTAGACTTTAGACGCTCAAATGGCAGTTAATGGTGGAAAGTGAACATAGCAGCGTGCTAGGAACCAAACAGGGAGAGTTTCTGGACAAAAGCTACGAGACAGAGAAGCTTAGCTGGGGTGATACACTGTTCTCTTCAGCAGATAACTCCTTTGGGAGATATTTCTGGTCCCAGAGGAGTTCATCTCCCTTTGTGTTGACAAAACACATACATGGCAAACCATGGGAATAACCAGAGGACAGCAGTCAGTTTTAACCGTGGGCCAGTTTGTCAACACCCTTTACCACAGACTGAGCAGATATCTTTCCCATTAGGGCTGCATCGACCTCCATAAACAAATCAAAGGACCTTTTTGCTACCATGCTTTTCCTGCTGCAAGTATTGAGGCGTGTGGCTGCATTAATATACAGCTATTCCGATGAAGGTTCTCCATCATCAGGTCATTTTCATTTCGAAGGCTGAAGCGAGGCATCTTGTATAGTTTGTAGTGTTTTCTTGAAGACGTTTCGCTTCCAAGCAGCTTCATCAGTTCTAACTGCTTGGTGGAGAAACATGGTTTATATGTGGTGGAGGACCTCAGTAGGTGGGTCTGTGTGAAACTCATATGACTATAGCTTTATATGTCTCCATACTTCCTTGTGTTCTTTGATCTGACTGCAGGTCTGCCTAAAGACTGTGAGAATGATCGATTCTTCTGTGGAGTGGTTGTTATTAAAAAGTTTCTCACATACTCCTGAAACGTATGAGATGACACTGTTCTTTCTCTGCCGATGTCCTCCTCCCTGGTGTCTTCTTTTGTGGGTTTGACAAGCTCCCAGTTGGGGTGTCCACAGATTTTAAAAGCTTTGTTGATGTGTTGTTTAAAACCTCTACAAATCCAGATGCCTTGCTTCAAGCTTCTGGACTTATTATATTGTCATCATTGTGAGAGCCCTCTGATGCTCTCTGCCCCATGTACACTGCAGATTGACAGGGGACAGGGTGGAGGCGCTATCTTGCGCAGACTGCTTCAGTATGAGTGTCTGGTTGTTAGATTCCTTTTAAGTAAACTGGAATCTGCACACCCTCATGGAAGGCCAAACAGAGCATCAGTCTAAGTCAGATGCTACACTCTCCAGGCCTGTATTTTCATGGTAGGCTGCTGGTTAAAATGCTGTTGCTGTGACCTCCACGTGCCCTGTTTGATTTTTGCTCAGGACTGTTTTGCACGTTTTGCTTCTCCACACTGTCTCCACATCAAATAAGACACTGAATATTTAAAAACAAAAAATGGCTTCCTAAGTTCAGTGTAGTTGACCAGACTGCACAGTGCACATGAAAGTTTAACAGCTGACAAAGTGTATGACGTAAAGGGTAAAGTGGGTAAAACTGAGATTAAGTGATGATTTAGTGTTAAAACAGATCCTTCTGCAACAAGCCTCTCTTCTGTTTTTATCGTCCACCATGACGATGAGTCCACTGATATATTAACATGACCTCATATGACCACAGCTTTCTAGTTCCACATAAAACACAATGTATGATTTCGCCTCCCGAAAAGACCAATTAGCGAGTGCTAACTAAGACCCTCAGTTTGCTTCTCTGTGGAACAAATAAAGGAGTTCTCTTCTGTGTCACAATAGGTAAAGCAGGCACAAACAGGATAGACTCTGTTTGAAGAAAATCCTCACAGACCTGCATTTGCATATGGTGGGTGGGTGAGTGGGGACGCTGCGACATAAATACAGGATCAAACAGGAACATTTGGTTAAATCTGAGAGACACAGGGCTCAGACTGCGTCGTGCACCATGTACGAAAACAACAAAAGAAAGAAAAGTTTCACACATTCTTCTGGTTTCTGACCTTTAATTCGAAACTGTTTGGCTCCTTGCTTTTGCTTTATGTTCCTGTTAAAACAGAAAGCATCTATCTTTGGAAAAATCCTTCCGTTCTTTTTGTAGATTTGCACAGTCAGTTCTGAGCACACTCACAGTGGACAGTGGTTTACTCATTTCCGGCTGCAGGCCACTACACAGTGTCACTTATTAGAAAGAAATGGTGTAAAGTCAACTGATCAGCGGCCTTGCTGCCCAATTAGAAGTGCAGAAGAAGCAGCAGCCAGGCCTGATCCGAGCGTGACCCCTGAGGAAGAGAAAAAGAGGAGGCACCGAGAGTTGTGCTTTCCACCTTGTTTTTGAGCCATAAGATCTGGCTGCTTTTTGTAAGGCGTCATGGGAGCGGACAGGCAGAGAGCGATACAAAGGGAGCGGGAAAAAACAGAGACGGGGGCCCCTACGGAGGCTTTGATGAGGTAGAAGTAAAGGTATTTTCTTTGTCTTCCTTTGCTTTTCTGCCTCCTAAATGGTTCCCTGGGTGGGCTGAGGAGTGTCGGAGTCAGATCTAAAAGTAGAGCAAAGAAAGGCCCCCGCGTATCCAGATAATATCCAGGTAAGGCGCTCTCCAATCAGGAAAAGAAACTTGCTGAAAATTGCCCGACTTCACGCACACACACACACACACAGAGGCATACGCATTTACACCCTCTCATTATCGAATGCTCAGGTGTGTATTTATGTAGCAGGGTGCTCATGTGCACTATAAGATACCTGCCTGGCTCTGGCTCACCGGCGGCACAGACACTACGCGCTTCGAGCTTGATTGCTCACAGTGAACATGCTGGTTTCTAACAGTTCCAGCATTATAACAGGGCTCAGAGTGAACTGAATTAGCTTTGATCCACTCGTCTCCCCTGTAGCCATGGAGATTCAAATCCCAAAAAGATGTGGAATGGAGAAAAATGTCAATTGGGAACAATTTGTAGTAGTTCCTACCTGAAGCGTTTTACCACCTGTGGCCCGGCGCTGCTGTTTCTGTCTCTTTCGGCTGCAGAAGAAAAAAAACAAGGTGGGTTCATTTTCTCTGTTTGTGTTCTGTTTTTATCACTTGTGTGTTCCAGGCTGCAGGAAGGTCTACCATACCTGCATCTAGTGTATGTCTGTCCTGCTACGTTTGTTCAGTTATTTTCATTAGCTGCATCAGGAGTCTGTGTCCTACTGAGCATGTACAGCTTTGTTTTTGCAAACTCTGAGAAATGTGCCTTTCATTTGGTTGTCATTGTATGATTTGAATAGGAACACGGATCATTTAGACTGACTGCACACAGAAAATGATTCCATAATAATGTACCAGGATGGACAGACAAGCAATCATTGCAAGTACACCACTTAAAAAAAGCAGATTTAAAATCCATTAAGTACTGCTACTGATGTCTTAAAGATGTCAGTGAGCATCCGTCAAGTGCTCAAAGTAACAGCGAGTATGATTGAGACTCACATACACCGTCTGAGTTCTCTGTAGCTGTTTTCAACATTTGAACTGATCCTGTTGACTGAATTTTTCAAGTTAAAACGTCCCCATTGTCCAGGGTCTAACTGGCTTTTTGAGGTATGTCTCTGTTGCTGTCCTCTGTATTTGACAACATTCTATGATCTTTTTTCAACTTAAAATTAATGAGAAATGGTGGCAAGAAAAGACTGGATAGAGGCCGGCTATTCCTTCAGATTTTGCTAAGTCAAAAAAAAATATTTTGATGATATTCTGCCCCCAGTTTAAATCTGCCACGTCTGGTTGAGTTGCCCAAAGTCAGTGTATCTGCCTCACAAAGAACATACCAAATATGAGAGGAGGATTTTATTAGAGGACATTTATTAAGCAGGAAAAAGTCTATGATGTCTTGGAGCCACAGGTGCTTTATAAAAAAAAAAAAAAAAAACCTCGCCGCTCATCATGACTCTGCTTCATTTATCCACCATGGCATCTGCTCCATCGCCTCCTCATCTACGTATTCACTGTTGCTTGTCCTCTTATAAACAGTCCTACCGGTTCCTCTTTATTCTCGTGCTCCTTTATCGTATTCATTTATTCACTCGGATCCATCATCCCTGGCAGGCACCGAGGAGCTCAGCTGGGGAGGAGCCGCAGCCATTTTCTCCAACGAGCCATCGCCATGCCAACGATGAGGTAATTTAGACCGGCTTCATGGATGCTGCCACTACGGCTCTACCTGGACCAAGACAAAGTGTGTGTGTCTCTCTCTCTCTGTGTATTAGTGAATTATTAAACCCTGCATGAGATGATTGTAATTTGACAAATATTAACATCTGCTCATAAACAGAGGCCAGGTCACACTTTGTTATCTCTGATGAAGGTTCGTGTGTGTGTTGTGTTGTTAGATTAGAAATTATGAGGAAGACACAGCGGCCGGTCTGTGTGTGGGGAGATGTGATTATGTTGTGAGGCATGAATATAGTGTATCCATCCCTTACAAGAACAAATGAAGTGCTGTGTGGAGTCCAGCCTCCAGCGCTGAGCTTTTAGCTCGACTTTCTGTGTGTTTTGCACTTTCTTAGATTCAGATTATTTTTTTATCTATCTATGTAATTTCTTTTATTGTCTCTAATGTAGCCATTTTGCTACTTTAATGTAATGGAAAAACAAAATAGAGACAAAGGAGACACTATCGATGGAAAACAGGACATTTAAAGCTGCAGCTCAACTTCCTCAACTCAGTATTTCAAAAATAAATCTTTCATTTATGCTTGTGTGTGCAATATTTTAACGATGATCACATACCTGGCACCTAAAACAACACAGAGCCATCATTTCCAGACTCCTTCTATCTTAAAATAGAGCCTGCTAATGATGGCTATGTCGGCGGGCCTGCAGGCAGCCCGTGGAGTGAGTTCAAGCAGTCAGTTAGCGTACAGGGCGTGTGTGTGTGTTCACGAATGTGTGTCTATCTGCGTGTGCAGGTGTTCTTGGTACACTTATTTTTGATCCTGTCATCCTTTTCCAAAACCACCCACAAGCCTCCCCAAAGGGTGCAGGGTTAAACACACAGCGAGCAGCACGCTCTCGCACACTGGGCGCACACACACTTTCTCCAAAGGAGCAAACAGTTAACTCTCCTCAGATCCCAAATCCCTTCATCTTAGTGTGTGTGTGTGTGTTTTCTGTGTGTGTGTGTGTTGCCTACAGTATAACAATGGCTAACAGCCGACCACCAGCCCTCCCCACTGTTTACGCTGTGTTGTTGGAACACATCAGCCGAACATGACTGAACTGTGTTTAAAGGCCAACAGAGATGCAGTTAAGGAAGGTTTCTGTCTGTCTCTTCCTGTTTGAAACCCTGTTGGCTGTGCCCAGTTCACCTGCAGACGTTGACTGTGTGATGCTTCGGCTGTCTAACAGTGGAAAATAAAAAAACAAGGAGGGGTAAAGAAACTTGTAGTTTATCTTGTACACTAAAGGAGTTAGAAATCCCCCCACGTAACCAAACAAACCTTGTTCTACAAACCCTCAGAGCCTTTTCATTTCCCTCTCATCTGTCTTCATTCCGATTCCAAAACTTTGTGTACACACATTATCATTATCAGCATAAATTTTCTGCTGATACTGACACATGCCAGCACATGCCAGGTCTATTCCAGGGATCATTAATCTAACCCTGAGGAAAAACTCCAAAGGCACAATGGACAATAGAAAAGAGGAGACGTTCCTCTGTGCTCTGCTGGATGATCATCCATAATGGGCAGGCATTCAGGAAGCGGCAACCTCCAGGGCTGAGCAATGAAGCCGACGTATAAGTGTCAAAAACTGTCGCAACCTCTGGGGGCCGGCTCAAAAAAGTAAGTCAGTCCCATCAGAAGTCCAGGTAAAAAAGTTCAAGTTTACAGCAGAAACAGACATGTTTACATCCTGGTAGGAAAAAAAACGACACAGAGCAGCAGCTCAAAACAGCACCTCAGACACCAAGAGGTGATGCTGCAAATGCTCCATCCACCATTTCGAAGGTACAAACATAGTGAAAGAAGGTGACAAATGTCATGTGATCAGTAAAAGCATCAAACAATGAACTAATAATAACTAATGAACCACTAGAAACAGTCAGCATTTGGAAGAAGGACCAGCAGAACCACAACTAAAATGTAAATTGCTTAAAATAGTCATGAAGTGCATGCAAAATCTTCTGCAGGGTTCGACTCGTCACCACAGTGGGTCTGCAACATAGTGGAGAAGCTTGTGGTAGTTTTGGTGTCTCTCTTAGGACCACACAAGACCTTCACAGCAGAAGAAGAAGAGGAACTTTTCAGGCAAATTGTGCAAACTGAAACCGACCAAGAACTGTTGATGATTTTTCACCCTTGAAGGCATCAAAACAGCAGAGAGGAAGATACAGATTGTTATAGGACGATCGAGTCCCTAAACTAACCGGCTAGCTTTGAGCTGAAAGCAGAGTAGTCACATTATATTGGTCTGACATATATTTACAATGGAGAAGTTTGCTTTGCTGGGTCTTTTGGTTATAAACCTCTATCCTGGAGTCTGATGCAGGCTGAAGGGGTAATGCATTAGATGTGAGTCCATGTTCAGGGTGACAGGGATCAGATGAAACCCTCACAACAGGAGAAGAAGAAGAACTATGAAGGCTAGAAACAGAGACACTCCGTTTCCTGAACTCCTCTGTGACCACAGATTTTGCACTAATAGCAGAGGACGCCTCGGAGTCACTCAGGCATTCAGGTTATGAATAGCTGCTGTTCATGAGCCACTCTGAGCTTGTTAGGTTCACAATTATGAGGTCTTGAACCTAAACACAAGCTTCCAAAGTGAAGACATGGGGTGTTAAAGGACACTTTGTAGTCAGTGTTAGGTACAGAGGGGCAAAACAAGTGGGCAGCTATAAAAGCAGGTGATCGGTTGGTCAAAATGGAGAGGACAGAAACAGTCAAGAAACACTCCGATTCCAATGGTCTAATGTTTGATTTAAAAGAAAAGTTTGGTGATTTTGAAGCAGCTTTGTTATCCTTCCAGTGTGGGCGGTATAATAAACCATGTCTCCACTCAATCCATGCTGCCTCTTCCCAGCATCCAGGTCATTTACCATAAAAAGGTGAAACAAAACTAATCATCTGTCGTTCCTCAAACTACAAACTGACTACCTGCCTGAAAGGCTGCAGCCGGCAAGGAGAGCGGAGCGGAGGAGAGACGAGTCAGTCTGCAAACAAAGACTAAAAAGCTTTGGGCCACACATGGACCAGGGAGTGCTGGACACAAACGTCACCATTCCCAGAAGAAACAGAAAGAAACGACCAAATAATGCAGCACAGAGTAGAGCCAAAGAGTTTCACTGAACATCTGCCTGTTAGCACAATGCCCATTTCCCCCATAATTAAATGCCTCCTAATGGCTGTTTTAATAGCATTGAGCTGGGAAATCAACACACTCAGTGCATTCCGAGTGCTGTAGCTCCATTTCTGACATAAGAGAGTACACAACAGCCTTTTTTACCTGTAGTATTTTAATCCTTTTTTGCACATTTCTACTCTTTTACGCAGGCAAGATTTATAACAAGTCTATACTTTCGGCTGTAAAGTAATACTTGAATTTATCTCTGCTCTTCTTCTTCTTCTGTCTTCTCTCCAGTTTCCACCTCCTCCTCCTCCTCCTCCACTCATCCTTGGCCTCCTGTCCATTTCCACGCCTCTCCCCCACCTCTCCCTCCCCTCTGACTCACCTGTCTGCTCCACCATAATTCCTGTCAGCATTGCCACAGTAGCTGCATGGATCAGGGGGACAGCAGCTGTCACATGTAATTGAAAAGAGAGTTACACCTTGTGTGTGTGTGTGTGTGAGTGAGAGAGTTTGTGCAAGCACCGCCAAGCAAATCTTCTCTGATTTTAACGCCACTTTCCCCTTCCCTCTGCCTTCCTTCGCTGCTCTCCCCTGCTATCCACCTTATTTTTTTTTTTTTTTTGCTCCTTTCATCCCTCCGTCCTCCGCTGGTCAGAGATACAGAAGCTCCTCTCTCACCTCAGCTCCTACCTTCTTCTGTTACTAATCTGGCAGACTTACTCTCCCTCCTCCAGCCATTCATTCTCTCCATCCAGCCCGGCTCCTCTTGCTTTATCTCTGAATCCTATTTCTGCATCCCTGTTTTACATCTTATTGCCTCTCCTCTTGTGTCCTGCCTTCACTTCCTCTCCTCCCTCTGTCTAACCATCATCCTCTACAGTTACTCCTCCGTTCCTCCCTGCCGCCTCTTCCTAGCTGCTGTGATATGATAACCCCCTTGTCATGGACTCCCAGTCTCCATGTCATCTGGCATGACAGATAGCACCTTTAGCCTTGGGCTGGGGGCCTTCTGACAGATGGACTAAGCTCACCAGCTATAGCCAATCCCTGCTGTCAAAACACACACACACAAAGGTGGTATATAGCAGTGTAGTATATATCACCTCTGCTGTTGCTCACCCCTCCCACCCTCTGGCTGTGCCCACAGTGCCAATTTGGGTGATTTAATTGGTGGATTTAGTGTCCCGATCAAGGTGAAAGGCTGTCTGAGAAACAAATTAAAGGCCTGTCAGACGAGAGTGAGGCAACAGTGGAGAGAAGGGGAGGAGAAGGCAGGGTTTTACTTCTTCCAAGGAGAGGAAGACGGTGGAGGAGATGGAAAATTAAAGGAGAAAAGAGAAGAGGCAGGGTTAAAGAAAGAACAGAAAGTGGAATACAAAGAGTCAACAAGAAAGAGAGGAAGACAGCTGGAAAAAAAGACAAACATCAGGGTTGTGTTATTCTCCTCCTGTCGCTTCTCGATTTGCCTTTTTTTGTAGCAGCCAAATAAAATCAGGCACTATCCCCGGCTGACAAGAAAAAGACTAGTTGAGGGACGGAGCTCAACGCAGACAGGATTACATGTCAAACTGAGGATTTGTTCACAAAAACAACTTGTCAATCGCTTTAAAGTCAAGATATTGACTCACACAGACGCCGCGAGAGCGCTTTCACCTTATTTCTAGACTTTGAGAGACACCAGCCTCTCTGCATCTATCAATAAAAATAACACAGCTGGAGCTTTCAAACACGTGTCCTCAGTTTGCTCCCAGACAAAAATACTCCGCACTTTTTCAAACAGGAAGTGAGGCGAGGCTCAGCCTTCAGTGCAGCGAGGAGGAACCACAGGTTGGACTCCAGCTGATGATGAGGCCTGGATGTCCTCTGTCATTTCATCATGAGGACAAAAAGTCTTAATGCAGGCAGCTGAATGACAGCTGTCATTCACACGTTAAAGTAGTGACACGCACACACTCTACAGCTCTTTGTGATGAGGGAGTTATAATAAAACAGTCATTTCTTTTTGTTGGAGGAAATACAGTTATGGGTTCATCATCTGGAACCCTGCTGCTCGACACACAGCCTCGAATCTGAAGTCCTTCTCTGCACAGTGTCTGCCTCCTGTCTGTCTCCAGACTTGACCAGTTCAGTTACCTGAAAGATGATTTCGGGGTTTTGTACACAAGGATTTTGCGACTGTACCCACTCAGAAGCTGTTGAAGAACAGCAGCTGCATCTCAATCATCTTTCAAATGCTGCTTTGAAGACTGATTGCTCCGCAAGGGCATCCGGTTTTCGCTGAGAGTGGACAGGATCCTTTACAAACCAACCTATCCTCAGTTTCATTGCTAACACATGAGCCTGGATTGGATGCATATATATACATATCAGCTGCAGATGTGACGACCACTGATGCAAATAGGTGCAAGTTTTGCATCCTACAAAGGACAAACGTCTGTTAGTCAGTGGAAGAATGGAGTTCATCATGAGTTCACATGAAAAACACAAAGAGACCCATGGACGAAAGCCACTTCCACGCAGACCTTGTGGTTTAAAGCTGCACCAAAGAGCCCACTTCTGCTGAACCTGTCATAGTGCCGCCTCAGTGCGTACAGCGAAGGCCATGCTGGCAGTGCATTGTGTCAATTGTTTACTACTGAGTGCTCTGCCATGCCAAACTTAATGCAGCCAAGAGGCCATAGCACCTTGCTGCCTTTTTGCATACAATAGGGAGGCAGCAAACACTACTAAACCAGCTGCAGTCACACTGCTGCTTGCCAGTTCACAAACACAAACGCACAAACACAGTACACTGTTTATTTCTTCCTTCCACGGCCCATGTTAGGAGTGATTTCAAGGTTTTATTGCTTGTTTTTTTAAAGGTTTTAAATGGACTGGCCCCACCCTGTTTATTCACCCTCATACACCATCAGATAGCAGAATAAGCAGCCAGGTCAGCTAGCCAGGTGCTCCTGAACGTACCAGGGTAAAATGTAAAAGGGGTCGAGCCTTTGCAGGGGCTGCCCCTCAGTTATGGATCCAGCTGCCTCTCCCTGCTACAACAGCTTACAACAGTTGTTTTAATATACACTGTGCCAATGCAGTGCATCAGAAGCTAACGGCGCTAACGGTTAGTGTTTGCTGTGGATCTATTGGTTCACCTGTGTCACTTAGCAGCACATTGTTTTCTTGCTTCACCAACATTCTCTCTCCGGTCCTTCCTGTGGTTTTGCCTCCTCACGCCTGTCCTCTCTCCTTGTAGATTCATTCAGGGCTCAGTCCCAAAGAAAAGTGGCTGTTTATCAAATGCCCTGGCAAAAACTACAGAATTCATCTTATCCTTCTTGTGAGAGTGAGGGAGCAAAAGAGAAGGGAGGATGAGGAGGAGGAGGAGGAGGAGGTAGGAGGGGTTACGGGGTAAAGAAGCAAAACATCCTTCAGCTTTTAATTCTGTGAATTGGATTAACGCAAACCTGTGTGGGAGGCAAACAGACGTCAATGCGCCTCTGAGCATGTCTGCCCGTGTGGACGAACATAGTTGCATCATGTCAGACCAGCTGCTGTTTAATATCAACAAGCCATTCTGAGTTTCACCTCTCCCCTTTTCTCCTCCTCCTCCTCCTCCTCCTCCTCCTTCCTCTCTTCATCTCTCATCGAGCATTTGGCCTGTTTTCAAACGGCTGCAGGCCCAGATGAAATTAGACTGAGTGCAGCGTAATGAAGAGCATGCCAGGGAGAGCTATGATATTAAATGTCACACCAACACACCCACCCACACACACACACAGTCACCACACACACTGAGACCTACATAATAACACCGGACTCATGAAAGTTTTGGGAGGGATGACAGACGCTGGTGTTTCCTGAAGGGAAGATTGTATCACAGCTCTTAAATACTCGCTCCGTTAAACTGATTGACTGAGAGAATCCAGGTGAAAGCCAGGATCCAGTATTGATTCCCTTACCTAAATCCACATCAAATATTCAAATCGCTAGTTAAATTAAAGTCGTGGCTGATAAAGATAAACAGCTGGAAGAGGGTTCACAATGAGAACAGCAGAAACATGCAACAGCGAGGAGGGACGAGGCATCAACAGTGTCCTGTATATAACCAAATGGATTTGAATGAAAGGTCTGGTATCCAGGATGTGGGCATGTTAGAAGACAACAATGGCTGAAAGATGGAAGGAAAGGAGGAGGTAGAGGTAATAAGATTCAAAAGCAACAAGCTGGAAAAGGGTAGAAAGTGCTGAATGAGGGAGAAATTGGAAATGGAAGATGAGAAGCAGGCTTGGAGAAAGATAAATGGAGAGGACAGTGAAGCAAGCAGACGGACAGGCAGAGGGAAATTTTTACGTAGATGGAGAAGATTGGAAGGGAAAGCAGAGGGGAGAGATGTGGCTAAGATGGATCGAAAGCACGGCGCTCAAAGGCAGAGGTTGGCTTAAAGGTTAGAGTGAAACAGACGAGTGAGAGCATAAAAGAGAGAGGTGGAAGAGATGACAGAGGGAGGAGGAGGAGGAGGAGGAGGAGGAGAGCTGCAAGGGGAGAGAAGCAGAACAAGAGAGGAAGAGAGGGGGAGAGAATGATGGATGGATAGAAGGTGGTGAAATGGAGAGGTGGGCTTAGTGGTGATGGATGGAGCTGAAACCTGCAGACCCTGTACGTCTCCCTGGATCCTGTGGTGCCCTGTGTGTGTGTGTGTGTGGTCACTCAGTGCATGTGTATACAGTTTGCTGTACAGTGTGTGTGTGTGTGTGTGTGTGTGTGTGTGTGTGTGTGTGCACAAACTTGTGTCATGACTGAAAGAGGAATAATAGAAAGGAGGGAGCCTGTGTGTTTGTGTGTGGCTCAGCCACCCATGTCGTGGTCAGCTGAGATGACAGGTTTGTGAAGTGTGGAGGTCAAATGCCACTGAGGTCACCACTGATGGAACTAAATGGAGATCCACAGAGTGCTACTGACGTGTACACTCATGCTCACAGCATTTACACTCACCTGTACAGCATGACACAGCTAGAGCAACATAACCAGGACAGCGGGGAGACTCTGGGGCGGCCGCTGTGTCCTGTAAGACAGAGGTCACATGACAAACATGACACAGATGCTATGTTTTGTAGCATTTTTAAGCACTTAGCAATTAGCAATTAGCTGATGATGTTTCTTTTCAGTTCTTCGGTTAGATTTGGTTATACACTATGTGACCAAAAGTAAATGGACATGCCGCACAGTTTTAGCATACAGCTGGTCTGTGTGAAAGATGGAAAATCTTATGCAACTGTTTGCATTATTGATCGATTGTCCCTGATTAATCGATACATAAATCAAAAGCTTTAGAGTCTGGATTATACCAGAAACATGGAGACAAAGCTAACAGATATGGAGACTGCCTGTCCACATACATTTGTCAAAATATTGTTTGAAAGACAGAATTGTGTATCACACAAGATGCATTTGAGGACCAGTGGACAAAGTTTACTGTATAAAACAAAACATCAGTATAATGCAGGTGAAAACAAAACAGCTCACGGTGCCAGGGGGGAAGAACCTTGGACTTTAGTAAAGTCGGCCATTTTTCATGTAACCCCACCATCTCCAACCTCCTTCCTTCAGACCTTTGTGGATATATCATCGTGCCATACATTCATACTCTTACTCTAATGTTCCGTTAGCTCTTGCGTATCCATGTTTCGCATGTCTGCACTAAGAAAAAGACTGGATCTCAATCATTGACAGTAAAAACTGTGGACAGAGCTTCCGTGACGTCACCCGTTTGTTTCTGTAGAGCCGTTCTGAGGCTCGGTGGGAGGTTCCGGGACGTGATGACCGCCGCCATGTTGGCAGCGTCACATCAACTAAAACTCCGAATATGGACAAAGAGGGGGAGCACGAGCGGGGTTTAGGGGGGCGGGCGATCATGGAAGCAGGAAACTCACGTTGTGATACATCAACTGTCTGTCACTCAAGCGGCAACGCCCATAATTAGGCGTAATTTTAAGTCCGAATTCAATTGAAACGAGTGAGTTGTAAAAAAATTCCCCCCCGTACAATTGACACTAGAAGAGAAGGTTGCCGCTTGATCTCAATAGAACGTCAATGTGTTCTCCTGTTTTAGGGAACGTCGTGTTACCTTTGTTAAAGAAGACATTGCCCTCGTGCATGTGATTTTCCATTACACTCCTCACCTCTAAACATTCACCGCAAAGGGTTGTACTTCTTACTTTTTAAAGTTAAACTCTGATGAGTCTGCAGACTGGTGCAATGTCTTCTTCAATGTGAGTCTAAGGTAATTAGAAGGAGGAATATTAAAGGCAGAGAAAAGAGCTGGAATTGAGATAAAGAGGGCGAGGAAAGAGGAGCAAGAAGGAAGAGTGTGAGTTGATGAGAAGGAAGGTGGAAGGAGCAAAGGAGGAGGAAAGGAGGGTCGGAGAAGATGAAGAGGGGAGGAATAGTTAAGAGTAATAGAGGTGAGAGGCCAGAAGATAAGAAAATGGACAGAATGTGGCAATGGAGAGATATACAGCTGCAGGACTGTGAGAGGTGTGTGCCGCCGGAGCTCATTACTGCTTATCTCAGTGGTAGCGGAAATATAGTGTGTGTGAGTGTGTGTGTGTGTGTGTGTGCTCAAACACACACTCAATTTACATTTCAGCTCACCTCACAGCCATTAATATAAGATGAATCATGGAATTTGATGAAGTGGGTGTGGTGTTAGTGCAGCTTCCAAACTACAGTATGTGGAGTAAGTGCACATCCCAGCATGCACTGCACTTAGCGGCGAGTTTCACGCTGCATGAAAATGGAGAGGCCAGGATTTGTCATGAGAATCAGCCAGAACATTTCAATTCGAGTGCTGCGCTCCTTCGCTCACTTTCTCTCACAGCCCGCTCTACCTCTCTGCACTTTGCCATCAATCTCCCCCCCCACCCTCCTCTCTTCGTTGAACCGCTCTCACTCGATGGCGTCGTCCCTCCATCTCAGCCCTCATCAATCTACTGTCTCGCTGCAGACCACACTCATGACGCTGAACTTCTCAACTCTTCCTCTCGCCCCTAACTACACCTTCTCTCACCCTCTTTCGTCGCCCCCTGCCCCGAGCTGCTCCCTCCATCAATCATGCATCCAACTCACGCACTGCCAGTCTGGACCTCTCTCCCCCTCCGCCCACCCACTCAAGACATTAATCTCTATCAGCTGTCTACACTCAGTAAGCTAGACAAGAGGCAGGCTTCTCCCTCTGCTCTCTGCCTTTGTCCTCATGTTTTCTGTCTCCCTTCTCTTTTTCTCTTTTTCTGTCTGCAACTTCAGAACTGACCCCATAATTCTCCGCCTGCTCCACCTGTGTAATGGTATTCATTTGATGGAGCCACCTACCCGTCCTCCCTCTAATTTTACATCCTGTTACTCTACTATTTGCAACCTCCTCCCCTGTCTTTTTCTTTCTACTCCTCAGCTTCTGTCGCCTCAGTTATTTTTTTTCACCTCCACTCACACTGCTGCAATTTTTTAGGATTTTGAGAAACCAGATTTGCTGCTTTACATACCCCCCCCTCAAAAAAAGTATGTATATATATATATATATATATATATATATATATATATATATATATATATATATATATAAATTAAATGGAAATTTCTGACAAAACATCAATAACCAGGAGCACAAAGTAGCAATAATATTCACTCATGGCACTACAGTACAGTACAAACACTGATTAAAGTATTAATCACCTCTGCAACTTCTTTAATGACTCATTGATGCTTTTACCAAGTGAAAACTTGTGCCAAATTTGAAGGAAAAGTCTTCTAGGTATTTGTGAGGTATTCTCGAGTTATGTGCCAAAATGAATTTTGTGAGAATTTGACCTCTGAAATTTCAGCATGTTCTTCAGTAAAGTAGACAAACTGAAGAAACGTCTTGGTTTTTAGGCATTTTTCAGACATTAATTGTGTCTCGTTTCGTTGTCATCACCTTCTTAGACATGTCCATAACTCCCAGCATATCCTCAGAGGATGCTGATTGGACTGGACTACCTGCAGTCACACAGCTTAAAGCATGCGAAGATGGATTTGTGACAGCCTGCACATCCCATAATGCCCTTATAAGAGCAAAGAGATTTTGGACAGAGTGACCTTTTTAAGAGGAGAGAACATCACTCTGTGTCCCAGTCCAATTTCACTACCGCTAACACCACAAGTTCGAGTGCATACATGAGGAGAACTGGCCTGCAGAGCGGTCCAGCCCACAAACCGAATTAGCTCCTCAACAAACAAACAAACAAAACAAAGTCAGCCAGGTTGGGCTGTGATGATGTGCTGTGCACCACTCTCTGTCTCTGCTATGTTATTTTCACTTTTCCATGTTAGCTGCTAAAAACACACACACAGAGAAGCGACCTCTGGGGTAGCAGTCATAAGCTGACATCATGTTTCCTATTGTTTGGCTTTGTTTTTGGAGTGAGTGGCGGTGTGATGTGAATGAGCTGAACAGCCTGGTGGTATAATCTGGTGGATTTATTATAATTCAAGAATAACATCAGTATGGAAGGGTTTGCTGTTCTGACTTTGTCTTCTCTCTCAGTAGTTCCTGTCCTCTTTGTTGCTCTGATCCTTATCGATTTGAAGCTACCGAGGAAACTTGAAGTCGAAGGCTAGCAGCTGGAGACGTTTCTTTGTAAATTCTTTGTTGGTTTTGGCAGCAGGTGCTTGACTTCATTCATGGTGGCTTATCATTGTTTGGAAGAAAAGGCCAAAATCTGTCCTGACAAAAAGCTGTTCAAGGTAAACATGCAGGACGTTTGAAATCTGGAATAATAGTCCATTTTTTGAGGCCATCACTGCCTCACAGTGGGAACAAAAGTGTCCACAGATAGCAGTGTGAATTGCAATTAGTCAGTAGGTTAAACAAAAGGATGCCTGCAGCGGTAAGTGTAAATTATTATCCTCCCCCGTGCATCACAGGTTGTTGATTTTGCTGTTGTTTTAATAAAACAATCTCAATTTCTCTCAAAAAGTGAAAAATAAGGACCCCTGATCGCTCCACCGTGACGGAGGAATTGTGAGCGAGAGCTCCACAGTGCTGCCTGCCCTGACATTTGCTAATGTTAATGTTAGTTAACGCTGGTCCCACTGCATACTGTATGATGAGGAGTAAAGTCTGTCATTTGGTATTTGGACTTATTTGCTGTTCGGGGACGGTTCACGTTGTGTGCACGTCTGGGAAAGGGCAGAAGACAAAGACAACTGAAGGACTGCCCTGCAGCTGCTGGGAGAAACGTTGAAGGTAAAATGACACCAGCATAATAACAGCCCCCATCTTCGAATATATAATAATGATATAATATAGAAACTAATCTGATACTATTTTTTTTCCTGTTTTTTAATGTGTAGTTCCTTAAATGGCCATATGAGGGAGGCACCAAAAGTGAGTCTCATGTGTCAGTGTACTGCTGAAAACATCTGTGTCGGCAAATAGTTTTAGAGTTTTGTGGACGCCGCTCATTTCCATAGAATTTGAAAAATCCGAAGTTGATGCCCATGAGCTCAGAGCCCTGACACATCACAATGTGATGGCACCAGAATGCATTGCATGGGCTTACACATGGACAATGGATGGGGAGCGTGAAAACGACATGACTTGTGTCATGCTGAAAGTTAGGAGTGATGGATGTAAAGGTTGTGGGATCTGAGAAACAGCAGAACATACAGAGGTGGAGAAGATGGCTGCACACCGTGAGCAGGCAGGGTGTGGAAATAATGACGGAGCAGGGACACAAAGAGTGCTAGACTTGGGATGGATACCATGACCACTCATCCACCATAGTTCCCCGTGCCCATATTTGGACTAAGCCTGAAGTTAGGCAGTGCTATGATGGACCAGCTGGAGCCTCCAGCACTGAAGTCAGCAGGTAAATAAAACTTGAAGCTAAAGCTGTGATAACTGATCAATTCAAACCTGAATGAACAACCACAATGCTTCTTTTTTTTTTTTTGCTTTTCTGTGTGTTTGCTGCTTGTGTTGTTTTTCTGGCCTCTCAGTCCTGAGAGTCCGTGAGATAGATTTTTAATCCCAATGAGACGGTGCGAGCTTAAATCAAATATATATATAAAAAAGTGAGAATGCTTCAGTCACATGCTGGGGCAACAATATTTTGAAAAATGGTGGTGCACGCCGCAGAGCGAGATTGGGCCTTTAACTCCAAGTAACCCTCCTTTTTCTGTTTGTTCTCGGCTCTGCTCCTTTTATTCTTTTCTATCATTATTTCTCCATCTGCTACTTCCACCAGCCGTCCCATCACACTCACACTTCTCCGGCTCTTTATGCTCTCATCCATCCCCCTTACAGTTCTGCTTTCTTTTCACTTCAACCTTTTCTGCATACATCCATATCCTTCTTTCATTTCCATCGCCTCACACTTTTTCTCTTTCGCCTGGCCCTTCATTTCTCTACTCCACTTTATCCCCATCTCCCTCTGTGTGTGTGTGTGTGTTTGTGTGTGTGGCAGCTGGGCGCTTGTGGTTATTTTTCAGGCAGCAGCCCAGAAGATTGGACTGTCATAATCTATGGTCCTGAGTTATAAGTGTTTCTAACCCAAACTGGGGGACAGGACCATTTTTCCTTTCCTCGTCCTCCTCTCTTTCTCTTTCCCTCCCTCCCTCTGGTCTCTCCTCTCCCTATCATCCCTCACTCTTCCTCCCTCTTTCCTTGTCTCTGTGCGTTGCCATCTATTTTCTGCAGTGGCCACAATTCAAACTCTTGTTATTGATCACCACCCATGGGTTCATGCCATCTCCAGTGCACTAAATTTGTAGTTTACCATTAGTGATGTTTCAGGGTTCAATTGGACAGCACGCTGTGTCTTCATTTTACTCAAATGGTTAATTTTCAACCGTTTGCTGGAGCACTTTTCGAACTGTGATGTTTTGCTCAACTGGACAGGCATGTACGGAAAATGACTGAACGTTTAAAGATTTTAAAATACTTTTCCTGACATTTTAATAAATCTTTTTAAGCTCTACATGCCAAGATGATAAGAATCTCATTATTTTTTATTCTCTGGCACAAAATGCACTAGTCAAAACCCAGATGATGATTTTTTGTGTCCTAAAGACCTCTAAGAAGTGGCTCAATGACTCCAAAGAAGAGTGTTCATCATTTGTGAAGATTATCTTTGTTTACCAATTAACTTGTTTTCTGCAATATTCTGAAAGCCAAAGAAAATCCTATTGACTTGATCATGAGGGGACCCATGAGAGGCTGATTGGCCTACACACATAAATATGTTGCCTGATATGAAGGACGTGAACACACACACACCTGCGTCCACTGACCTCGGGTAACTTAGCAAACTTATTCTGCAGAACTCTAACATGACATATCACTCAGTCCTTTCAAAAAAAAAAGTAAGAACACTGGAGTTCACTCGTACACATCAGTGTGTGTCAGTCAGTGTGTGTACACATCAGTACAGGAGAGAACATGATGTAATTACTCTAATCTTACAGCCACTCATCCCTCCTTTCTCTTTTATTCCGCTGTGCACCTACATTCCTGTTGTTGTCCCCTAAATCCCCTTCATCCCTACCTGCTACAGCATCCCACTTTATCCCCCAAACACAGGCGAGTTTTTCAACTCATTTAATGTGATCAGTTCATTAAAAAGATGAAGCGCGTTTCCTCTAATGGGCACTTGAGCTGCAACAAGGGAGAGCAGATTGCCTCCCTCGTTCACTAAATAATTAGACTGAGGGGGGAAAAGGGAAGGAACACATGGGGTGGGGGGGGGGTCGTGACGATCAGTGGATCGAGAGAAAAGGGAAAACGAACCTCTTCTGCCCTGTGGTGGGGACATGGGAGATGTGAGAGACACAGCTGGTACATGTGTGCACGGAGCTCTGAAATCGCCTCAGCACATCTCCAGTCATTCAGGTGAGTCAAGGTTATCCAGAGAAAGTAAAAAACAGATACTTGCTGGTTTTAAAAGCATCTCCCTCTCTTCTTTCTTCCATTCTATCAAGGACCTTTTCTCTATTTTCATTACAGAGCAGTGAATTTAAAGCTCTATTACCTCTTTGTCATTATTTACGTAAGCTGGGGCTCTGTCTTTGCCAGGAGATATTGGCGAAACAGACATTCTAAAGACCACAAGCAGGAGGGAGGGGGAAGAAAAATCGAAATTCCAAAGAATTCAATTTTGAGAGTTTATTCTCAAAGGGAGATAGCCAAAAAGATAGAGTTGTACTCAGGGAACAAAACTGTTTTTCACAGAGAGAGCGAATAAAAAAACAGGAATAAGATAATGAGAGGAATCACAACACACTGCACAGCACACACAGGCTCATTCTCCTCTCTCTTTGTCTCCGTCTATCAAACTCAGACTGACGGTGATAACGACGTGAGGAACATCATAACTCCACATGGACAATTGAAAGCTGCTACATCCTATTAAAGCCTGTCAATGATTCTGCAGGGTCCAAATCCTGCACGACGCCAACAAAAAAAAAAAGCCTTTTCCAAAACAAATCACAACAGGCTGCCGATCGGACCTAAAGGGAAACTTTGCTTATTTGAAGCAGCTTTGTACAACTGGAATAAGAGTAGTATGTGTACGTGGACATTTTCCCTCCTTTTATGCAGCCTGCTCCCAGAGCTCCAACAAAGGGGGCAGGTTCCACCCTACCGGCAGCTGGGGCCTTTCTGTGTCTTTGGACCAGATACGTCCCACATTCATAAACATGTATGTTGGGTTAACTGGGGTCTCTCAGTTGGCACTAGGTGTGACTTGTTGTGTTCTATATCCAGGATGTGCCCGGCCTCCTGCACATTGACACTTCCTGTGTCAACACGACACAAAAAACGTCCCACTTTAGTGTGAAGAACCTCATGTTTCACTCGTCATTACAAGATTTGCACTAAGATTTGTTACATTTGCATTGCCTCAGTTTTATTACATATATAGGCATAGAATCCACATGTTTAGGTTAAGAACCATCATGGTTTTGGGACTTGGTTGGCATGGTTACAATGGGACTGTTACAGTCTCAAGGTATCTATTGCTTATAGTTCGTAGGTTCATGATGACAGCTGCTTCATATGTGTGTTAACAGAGTCTAAGCTCGCTGCATTCTGGGAACTGATGTTGTCAAAATGGCCCCTTTTCTAGTCTTATACATAATTTCATTCACCGCCACCTTTCTAATTTACCCCCCCCATCTTATTAACCACGTACACACATGCCAACAGTAATAAAAGGATGAGCACGGAGAAGGTGTTTCTGAAAACTTAACGGCAGCAACTGGAAAGCTCAAAAGTGATTTTCTTAAAGTCCTCATGTGCTCTCTCTGGTAAGACTCGGAGATGATATCAGCTAATCTCAAACACTAATCCCTCCACCTTCATAACAAAAGTGCATTGTGCTTGAAAAAAATCCTGCTGGGCACGACTTATCTAGACAATAAAGCATTGTGGGGAGCAGGAGGTGGGGGGTCATGAAGAGAGAAGGCAAAGACTGAGAGGAGGAAAAAAAGCAGATTTATGAAAGGTTAGGAGAGGTTTATGAGATTTGGGAGCCACATTTGTTGGGACAGAGAATATGATTTACTTTATCAGTGGCAAACAAGATGCTGTTTATGTAATAAGGTGTTGTTTTGCTTTGTTATGATGGCGAGCCGAATCACAGAGAGGAAGACGTCTCACACTGGTCTGTGCTCACCCCCCCCCCCCCTTTGCTTAGCTACTGTATAATTGTGCATATATTCATGTTTAATCTGATATATTGTTAGGTTAATTATACTAGAAGTACACAGATGAACACATAAAACTCTTACTTACTGTAACATGCAATATATTTAATGCCCCCCTTCCTGTTATGGTGGCATAATTAAGCCATTATCACTTTACTGACTGAGTCATGACTTCTGCCTTCGAGCTGACCTGAACCTCTCCTGACACTTTGTTACTCGCCTCTTTTCAGATTTTCCAACCCATGGAGGCAATATTACTGTCGGTCAGGCCTTGTTACATCCACCACTTTCAACTTTCAACATGGCGTAAGTCTAAAGGTACGTGTCCAAAGGATCTGTCGCTTTCACGCCTCCCATTCATTTTCCAGAATGCACTCCGGCACCATCACATTGTGATTTGAGCTCATTTGCATGATGTTCGGCTTCGGCAATTGTATGCAAATCAGCAGCGTCCGGCACAACTATACACCTCACAAAACTCTGGACAAGAATAAAAGAAGTTTCAGAAAGTGCACATCATATTTGCCGCCTCAGATGTTTTTTCAGCAGTACACTTCCCTAAACTATTTTCAAGATATAAGAGAAAGTCTCAGAATGATCTGCTGTGTTGCTGCCGTTTGAAATCCAGGAGCAGACAGCCTGTTTGTTCAGCCAGATGCAGCCAGAAAGAGTTTATTGTGCTGGTTTGTTTGTTCATCTGTCTGTTATGAATTGTCACCGTTTGGTGGAAAGCCCTTCATGTGTGCAATGTGAAGGAGCAGCCTCGCTCCTGGTAAAAAAAAATAAATCACATAGGTGGCAGGCAGTCACAAAACAGACACACAAAATATTAAGCATCAACTAAGGGAGCAGTTCAGGTATCAGCAGACATCAGATCATTATTTTGATCACATTTGCTCATCCACAAACCTAAAGCAAGGTAAACATTGTGCCTCATTATTGTGCACATCCAAAGAATATTCCAGCTTTGCACAATCAGGAGTGTGCCAAAATGTCCCACGTACAGGCAGGAATGGGTTAACCCGACATGTCAAAAGAAACAGTCTGGAATGGACAGGAGATATCTGTCAGTCACATTTCTTACAAGCTACCCTTAGCCAACACAACAAGCCAATGAAGGCGTCTGATGTCATTAAACATGGCCGCCTCTGTGAGGACAGAATATGTGCATCTGACTTTTGTGATAAAGACCACCATCACACCTACAACTCCAGCTGCCTTGCAGACGAAACAATCTTGCTACAGTGGGAGGAGATGTTTAAAGTTCCAACCTAGTGTCATCCCATAATGTGACATAGTCACATAATTTTGGATAAATGGCGTCCTGCAACACGCCTTTTTCTCCACTAAACAAAGAGTTTTTTTCCTGCAGACTGACATAAATAACCAACATATCTGATTCTTACATATTTCCTAGAGGATTCTGAGTATTAAGTGTCAATAACCAGGCTAGTCTAACACACACCTATGCTATTTGTGAGGCATGTAAAAATGTGAGACAGAGGACAGGTGGAAGAGAAAAGGAGAGCGCACCGGAGGGGTAAACATGACCAAAGAGTGCCCAGAAAATAAAGACATGCGGGAAAGAGAAAGGCAGGAGCTGAGACAGCAGGGGTGCAGTCCACCTCTGTGTGTCCATGACAAAGAGAGAGAGCTTGGACAGTTTTAATTATATTGTGTGTTTTGCAGCTGACAGAGATCGGTGAAAAAATGATCAGCCATGCAATACTCTTCCTGTTTGGGTCTATGTTGCCTAGCAACACGGCCTGTAGAAATCGTGAGGATATAATTTTTATGATGTTTAACATAGAAAACGTACACACGCCTGATCACAGGCCTATATGTTTGATGGCAGGAGTCTGTTGTTAAAGGTAAGATAACACCCTTCAGCACTGTGTGTGTCGTGGTTTTAATGGATTCCATAGGCTGGTAATTTATGTTGGATGGTTCTTAGCCTCAGTTATGAAAAGTAGCACTCAATCATATTCTGGTAAATTATGATGATCTTCCATATTTAGCCAGTCTAAGTGGAAGTCTGCAGAAGAATATTTCCCTGGGCAAAAGTCATATAACACTCACTTCCTGCTAATTAGCTTGGTGTCTTCTTTCTTAAAGGGAGAGACTGTTTGTCATGATGAGACATTTTATTTCAAATATGGCACATCTTTGTTGTTTTGTTTGCTTGTGTATTGTGTCCTTATTTGTTTGTTGTAGTTGAATGCATGATCAAACCATGCATTGCTGAGTTGCTGTGTTGTTGTAGTAGGGCTGGGCGATATAACGAATATACGCAATATATCGCAGCTCGTCCCCTGTGGGATATAGAAAATGACTATATCGCCAATACTCCAGTATACAGTACATTCAATTTTCACACAGCTGTTTAGTCACGGTCATTGAACCACATGTTTTCCCTCACTCTCTCTCTTAACTCCCCTGTGCTTGCAACAGCACACGCCTGACAGCACGTAGCAGCGGAGAGCTCAGGTAGCGGTAGCTACCTACATAAAATCGATTTATCACCCAGACCTAGTTTAAAATCAGCATATATTAATGCAGCATGAACAACAATGTTTTAATGTAGATATATAGATCATACTGGCATTATTACATGCATCGAACTGTTAATTCAAGGCTAAGGCAAAATATCGAGATATATATCGTGTATCGTGAAAAAAATATCGGGATATTAGTAAAAGGCCATATCGCCCAGCCCTATGGTGTAGTATTGCATGTACAGGAACATATATATAAATATAAACTATATATACAAATAAAGGTCTCATGCAAAGATAGGAACGTGTACTAATGTGCATTATGAAAGATTTCATTTCAGAGTGTAACCTTTCAAATCTAAGCTTTATAAAAAGAGAAATGCCCATGATGATGGCAGACAGCAGCCACATATGGGTGTTGTTTGGATTTTTCCACATTTGGCCAGGAAATATATTTATCTGAGGTTTACACTCCTTCAGGCTCATATAAACATTCATTTTGGAAATCTTTAAAATCCTCACTCCCTTCAGTGAAACAGCAATAATAATACCAGGAAAGAACATTTTGGATAAAAGTATAAGTGAACTGTATTACTACTTCTGGCACTGATTGTTGTTGTAGTAGTAAAATCAGAAGGCAGTCATGCTGTGTTTTCCACCAAACCTACAGGAATACAATCACAGCGTCCTAATAACAGTGACTGGAAATCAATAATAGATTAGAGCCATATGATGCTTGTGTCGAATGCATTATCGCTGCTTTGTTGAACGTGGTATTTTAATTTGGGAACATCTGGTGTAGGAGCAGTGAGTCAGAGAGAGAGAGATGTAAGTCTTCCTCTCACATTACTGATGTCTGTATCCGTGTCTCTCTCTCTCTCTCTCCCTCCTGCCTGGCAAATGGTGTAACCAGTCCTGCTTGTGTAAGAGAGACATGTCCATTGTCTACCTTATTACTCCAATCTGCCAGCGAGCAGGGCAGGCTGTCAGTCTGAGCTCCAATGAGAAAATAAAATGCACTGATGGTAGCATAATATTGAAACTGGCAGAAGATAAAGTGGAACAAAACTCCAGTTTGAGAAAAGGGCCCACGGAGCAGAAGCACCTGTCATTTCCTTTGTGTGTGTGTGCATTGTTCTTGTGTGTTTGTGTATGGAGGAGACATAGAAATAGAAAATGCTGACCTCTGTGCTCATTACTGCGCTCGGTCTCCTACCAGTAGGATGGTGCCACACTGACAGGGAGCTTCTTTGGTCCTACATTTTATTCTGTGAAACATGCTGACAGACAGAAAAGTGCAGGAATGTTTTGATATATATATAAAATAATGTGCATCTGTGCAGTATTCAGGAGAAGCTTGTGCTGAATACTGCACACACACACACACACACGGAGCTCTGTGACGATACAGAATAACCTGCTCCTCTAGATGCGACTGTGGAAAGAGTGGAGGAACACTAAGACCGTCACAGACTGTTTCTAAACCAGTAGCCTGATACATTATTAGTTTTATATTGACGATAAATACTGGGACTGTAATGTGAAAAGACCAAAGCACCATGACAAGATCATATCACAACCACCTCAGTGTTTTAGAGCCTTCCAGCTCATTGTTTTGTTTTTCTGTCACTGACCTCTAACGTACTTTCTGATCATTCCTGTTTCCACAGCAAGGACAAGTTTCAGTTATTTTTGCCTGTAAGAAGATATTCTATTTCATTTCAGAATTATTGGGAAACTTTACGCTCTGACCTATGAGCACAATGGCTGTTTGCAACATTTTTATCACAATAATATCTATAATATCTACTATTTTTACTACTAATGTTGTTTACAGCTGAAGCAAAAAAGGTGAGGAATATCCCGCTCTAGGAGGTCTTCCTGTTAAACTGGGTTTCTGTAAAGCCCCTACAGGGACAATTTGTTACTGTATACATGAAACTGAACTGATTTCACATATACCTTAGTTTGGAGACCTTGGTTAGGTTACAGAAACATTCATACAAACCTCGTCATGATGCTGAACGTGTTTTTCTCACAGTTTTATGATCTCCATGGTGACACATCCTGCCCCTGTGCTACATTTAGATGGAAACCTGGCTAATAACATGCCATGTAGGTAAGAAGAGATGTTAGTGCTTACTCAAATTTGTGTTGAGGTTCATCTTAGGTAGCAATGAATCCAACAATAGCATAAATATACCATCATATCTTACTGTAGCTACAAAGCAGTTATCTTTATGCTAGATAGTTTTAGCTACTGAGTGTTAGTAATGATAATAAATGGGTGATCCTGCTGTGTTAGAGACTGTGCTGAAACCTCAGCCTCTTCACTGACTCTTCTGGTGCCTTTTAAACAACTGGCCTAATCATGTGATCACATTATACGGCTGAACAGGGCAGAGAAACTTAACATGTGGTGGAAAAACTCTGCTGTTGATTTTGCACAATTCTTAACGCAGCTGTTGAGGATGGCACACATTTGCGTGTGTGGGTCTGTTTAGTGTGCAGCCGTGCATGTGTGTGTGTGTGTGTGTGTTTAAAAGGCATGGAAAGCAGCCAGTTGAGTCACAGTGTTAAAAGCTTGTACACATTTGGCAGCTGGTGCTGGCAGGTAATCCAGTCGAGTGAAAGATGGACCGCGTGCCAGAAACAGATTTGCTTAGAGTAAAAAGGTGAACAGGAAGGAAGACACAGAGAGAGAAACTGTGAGTGACACAAGTGTTTGTCTAGACCAGTGGAGTCATTGTGTTAATCTGACGACAGGTATAACACGTTATATGATGTGATAATAACATGAAATGCCTCTAATGATCTGCTATTATCATGTCAAAATACGTTACACGGCTAAGAGTCTACACACACGACAGGTGTATCCAGTATCAGAAATGATGCCAAAAACTGCATTTGCCTCAAGTGGCTGCTCAAACCTGTCAGTACCCACTGACCTCCATGTTAGAACGCCCAGCATTACAGCAGAAACAAACATGTTTACAGCCTGCTACAAAAACCCATTTATATGAGTGGAAGGCTAAAGGTTGTTCATAATTAAAGGAGTGGCCGCTCTCAGTGAAAAGTGGATGTTGTCTCAGAGCCGCCTGCTCATGAGGTTTACAACGGGAAATTTCGTGGAACCATGATAAATGCTCTTCAGATGACCCATGGGCAATAAAAGTTAAAACTAACTAACTAAAAGTTAGTCTATCTTTATTCACAGTCAGAGACATGCCTGTAACATTTCAACAGTTACACTTCTGTCCTCCTAACCTGAACGATGTGCAGCGAGTCAGAGACTTTGAACACAAACCTGGACGCCCATGCACCCTGCCAACTGTTTACAATTGCTGAATGGGTTCTATTTTATAGTAGATAATATCTTATGGCCTTAATTTAGCATATTAGCATGCTAACATTTGCCAATTAGCAAAAAAAATGTGGCACTGTAGGTAAGTCTGTGAAGACTGTTATAGCATTTCTATGTCTTCGTGGGCTTCACTATGGCAGCCAAAAATGCTGACCACCTCGCCCATCCATCCGTCCATTCATTCATCCATCCATCCATCCATCCATCCATCCATCCATCCATCCATCCATCCATCCGCCCATCCATCCGCCCTTCCATCCGCCCATCCATCCGCCCATCCATCCATCCATCCATCCGCCCATCCATCCATCCATCATCCATCCATCCGCCCATCCATCCGCCCTTCCATCCATCCACCCATCCATCCGCCCTTCCATCCGCCCATCCATCCATCCGCCCATCCATCCATCCATTCATTCGCCCTTCCATCCATCCATCCGCCCATCCATCATTCACCCATCCATCCATTCGCCCTTCCATCCATCCATCCATCATCCATCCATTCGGCCATCCATTCATCCATCCATCCATCCATCAACATCTCATTGTTGTGTGGATGTGTTGACATTTACCATCCGACACCAGTGGAGAGTATGTTTTTTAAGGGCTAACCTTTATGTGGTCATTTTTACCAGTTTATGTGCATTTACAGTCTCTACTTAAACATTTCTACAGAAAAGAAACACAGTATTATCTGTATAGAGTACAACCTCGCAGTGCTCACAGGGGTCTGCTCAGACTGCCAGTGCTGTCCATTGAGCCATTGAGCTAATAAATAGAATATAATTATGTGTAATCTGCTCAGTAAAACATTTCCATGATTGCCGTCACCCACTGCGTGTAATTTGTCACAGGCTGATGTGAGGGAGATGCTAACCATAAATATCATTTTCACCTGATTTCACACCAACTGGACTGAACTAATGTGAAGCTCTGCGGCGGTGCTTGAGGCAGTCACCATCAACTCCATCATTAATGTAGCTCCAAATGGAATGGAATATCTAATGCAAGAGCTGCATTTAAATAGACTTTTTTTGTTGGATCCCCTCGATAGTTTATAATACCTGTAATTTAGTCTGGAGATAACAGACATTTGCTCCTGTGTTTCTTGCTTGTGGCTGTGCCTGAGCATGAAATTATTTGCAGATCACAGTTGATTATTGTGCTTAAACACAGGGTCAGATTACACAGGGACACATTAAGTCAAGTGCTCTCTTGATAAACAGTTAATGGCTGTTTGGTGCAACAATGGTCTTTTTTAAAAAGGTTGAAGCAAAGTGCCAGAGGTTCCATGCAGAGGCGCTCTCTACCTCCTGTTCTTTCACCACCGAAGTCTTCTCATCTCTCTATTTGTCCGGCAGAGCTAATTTCTTTCTTTCTTTACGGCCCACAGTAGCTGTTTTTATGTGTTTGTATATGTGAGCTTGGGTCAATGTGCACAGGACAAGAACATACATATATTGTGTACGGTTATTTGGGTTCATGAGTAGCATTAGCCTCCTACTCAAACCAGTGGGAGGATGCTTTTTTCAGTGGTGGCAAAGAGTCAAAGGTGGGAGCTGTTTTTTCCCCCTCTCTCCTTGGCAACATGTCTTAACGTCTTCAGCACTCCTTGAAGAAGAAGTGGAAGCTTCCTAGAGGCGTAAATGGAGCACACCAATCAATGGTATTACTGTGCATGAGAAGCCACCCTTTTATAGGACCAGGAGTATGAAAGAAACTTGTTCTCATCAGTGATTTTTAAATTAAAATTTAGTGCAAAGAGGGCGTCATTCTGCCAACTATCTTCCCCTCTGCTGCCTCTCTGAGTCTCTCAGCTGTGCAGCAAAAGGGGGGGGGGGCTTTAAAATATTTCAAAATGTTCATTATGAATTTCGCTGCACTTACAGTTAATAAGCAATGCAGACTGGAGTGTCTGTGAGTAGTTCATGCATTTCTCTCCCTCTTCTGCTCTCGTAGAGGCATTTTGACTTTTGAAAAGGAAAACCTCCATTTATGCATCATTATATCCACCATGCATCATTATTAATTGAGCTTAACTTTTAGAGCTAATGCATCTCTTACAAACTGGGGCTACAGTCCTCACCTAAAGTAGCACAGGTCTGATTACAGCCTCTGTAATAATCTGTAATATCCATACCTGGATGTTAGCGTGACACCATGTGAATACTGCTGCTCTGTGTTTAGTTGTAAAAGTGGAACATTTGAATACTACAATCTACTAGAAGTAGATAATTGATTGTCCATGATTAACAATGAATGTATAAAGATGGAGGAGAGAGGGTGGGGAGTTTCCTCACCACTCTCATCCACTTGTAGGAGTTAATCAGTTTGAATATCAGAATGTGTGAATCATCTGAAGATGAAGCAAATAGCCATTTACCACAACATAGCTCCAGAGAGGATAAATGCTGTAATAATGCAACAAATTAATGAAGCAAACAATGTTAATAATTTAATCACATGCATGAATTCATGTGGATTCACACTGTGAAAGTGCCTGCAATAGGAAGAGATGTTCATTACTCACAAGGACCCATTTTCCACTCATACACACAGAAGAAATGTCTTGTTAACAGAAGTACAGCGTAAATGCAATTAAAGCTTCTTGCTAACCTGATGGCCACTGTGAGCTGGAGAGGAGGAATGGATTTAATGGACTAATAACAATATTTAAACCCAGTCCAGAGTACAGATTCATGGCTCTTGACTAGTGCCAGTTAGCTCATGCTTCCTCGTGGTTCAGCTTCGTTTTAGTAACCCTTTCTGTCTCCAGAGCTTCTCCTTGCATTCCTCGCCACCTTCCTGTGGCGCTGTGTCGAACACTCTCCCACGTCCTCTCCTCTGCTGCCCAGGGATTTTGCCACAACCTCATTTGGTGGTTTTTGATCTACTGTTTTTGGATTCAGTCTGCAGTCCCGTGTACTAAAAACCTAACAAGATGATTTCTTTGAGCTTTTTATGTTCTATATTGAAACAGGGAACACACACAGATATCATCTAACGCCTCATTATCTGCTCTAAAGCTCCAAAAAGGAGTCAATAAATGGAGGTTTGGAACTGTTAGACTGGTAACAAGAACATTATTAGGACATGTTCCATGGGTTTGTCCAGAAATTGGCAGACTACACAATCAACCTTCTGCTGCCTGCAACGTCCTCCAGCATGACCGGTTTGGTGGTGGGTCAGTAATGTTGTGGAGAGGCATTTCTTTGGAGGGCTGCACAGCCAGAGGTACCCTGACTGCCATCAGGTAACAGGATGAGATCCTCAGACCCATTGTGAGACCATATGCTGGTGCAGTGGGCCCTGGGTTCCTTCTGATGGTGACAATGCTAGGCCTCATGTGGCTGAAGTGTGTCAGCAGTTCCTGCATGATGAAGGCATTGATGCTATGGACTGGCCTGCCCGTTCCCCAGACCTGAATCCAATCCAGCACATCTGGGACATCATGTCTCGTTCCATCCACCAACACCACGTTGCACCACAGACTGTCCAGGAGCTGACTGATGCTTTAATCCAGGTCTGGGAGGAGATCCCTCAGCACAACATCTGCCACCTCATCAGGAGGCCACACACACTGCTGAGCCTCATTCTGACTTGTCTTGAGGAACTTCCACTAGAGTTGGATTAGCCTGTAATGTGATTTTCCACTTTTATTTTGAGTATTTTTTTATGTTATTTTGGTCTCAATGTATTCCACTATGTAATGAATGAAGATTCTCAACTGTAATATTTCATTAATTGAGATCTCAGAGGTGTTATTTTAGTGTTCCCTTTATTTTTTTGAGCAGTGTATTTGCACATTTCAAGGACAATCAGAGGGAGTAGATGTAATTACATGATCACATGAACTGTCCAGAAGACGGAGACAAAAGCTCCGCACTCAAGCTGCAGGTAGCTACATCACCTCATTTGTGAAGCGTTCTAAATATCAACGTGTTAGCATGCTGCTAGCTGCAGACACTGTCTGTCCTGAGGAATGCTTATTGCCTTGTTACACTCATTTGTAAAGAAAAATAAGACGCATGCGGTGCAGGTGAATATATGCAGCGGTGTAGAAACGTTGACCCTGGTGTTGAAGCAATCTGACAGAGTATCATGGCGATGCAGATTGAAACCATATCCTTGAGATCAACTTGACTAGGCAGGGAGAAACACTGGCTATGGAACATATTGCTTTTTTAATAGCCTGTTATCAGTTTCTTATCTGGGAGCTGATTGTGATCTCTCAGAAATGGGATGTATTCAGTACAACTGCAGATTTTTTTTGTAGTCCAGGTACATGGAGAAATGAAAATCATGATAAAGTATTTTTTCCTTTTCATTCCTGCCTTAACGTGACCCCATCACCCCCCCCCCCCTCTCTCACACACACACACTGCTACAGCTTTTTTTTAATGTGTATTACACGATATCAAAAAGTTATAAATATGGGAGAACTAAGAGTCCTAAAAGTTCTCTAGACAGCCAAGTGATAAATGTGTGTTTCTGCGGCTTTCTTCCTGCTGTATCTCAGGAACAGAAAGGCACCTTAACTCAGCAGCCAGATTCAATACTTTTAAACTGTGCTGCTGTATGTCACACTGCGTCCTATCGCACTTCAATTAATTCACTCGCTGCCAGCAAGGTAATCAGTTGGATTATCTGTCTGTAATAAACTGTGAATTAATCACTCTTACTTTTGTTTCTCAGAAGTCGGTGTGATAATTGGCCCCAGAGCACTCTGTTAAGATGTCGAACAGCAAGACTAACATCAGTCTTTGCAAACGTGTATAAACTGTGAGCTTACAGTAAAAGCATGGAATTGAAGGCCTAATATTTTAGGCTCGGAGAAGAGGATCGGGTGGTGGTCAAAGGCGGGGGCCTCGGCGACCCAATCACTGGACAACCATGTCAGTCAAACAATGAGAAGGTAGATGCACACACCTTTTCCCATCATGCTCTATCTGAAAAACATCCCTAACAACATACAAAAGGTTGTCCACACTTGGATTTGCCTTCAAGTTGCCACCTGTTGTCTATCGATGTGAAATGGTGACGTCTGTAGCTTGAGCAACGAAGCTGTGAAAAACTGCCCTCTAGCCCCCTCCAGATGGGCTGAAATTATTTACATCTGGATGATCGCAATCGTCACAATGAAGTTTAAAGGCCGCTCTTGACAAGAGGAAACTTTCCCACCATGACAATGATGATAAACACACTCTGACTTGAACCTACAGAAGTCTTTCAAAGTGCAGTTAAGAGCTTTTTGTTATCATTGTCTGTGACTACTGGTGAATCCTGAGCTCCTCAGGCACCTGTCTTCCCATCACAACATTAAAACTCACCAGTTTTCCAGGATTCACACAGCTGGTGGCCATGTGGTGAATTAAAAGAAGGTTATTGTGATAGGACCATGAAAAGAAAAGATGTTAACAAAGTTAAAGACAAGCGTCTTCATCTTGTTTTTATTATTTGCTGTGTTTAACCCTGTGACTGGGCCCAGCATTATTACTGGATGTAAGAGCGTGGTTCACATGAGAAGAGAACCCGTTAATTATTCAGCCACAGCTTTCACCATGCTTCCCTATCTGCGCTCAGAACAGCTGCTGATACCCGTCTGTGTTTGCCTTCATTCAGCAGAGCTCATATCTGCACGGGTGGATCCGGCCTTCTTGTTAGTTGCCAACTGTCGAGCGTATTACCGAGCCCACCTTGCATGGCAGTCACACTTTGTGTTGTTCTGTTATCTGCAAAATAATAATAACAATAAAAAACCACTGGAAAAGGCCTAAGCTGCTTCAGTGCTGCTGCAAATTCCTTTTACTCCCACAATATCCAAGTCTGTGAGATGTAAAGCATTACTATGTGCAATGTTTATCTGTGATAGTAAAATGAAAATAACAGACGTTAGTATAGAATAAAATATCTGAGCAGACATTAATGAGAACAAATGTTTCTATCAGACTGAGATTTTTGGTTTGATGGTCCTTTGACTTGTGTGTACATTAAATATTTATTTTGTTCATCACTATTTCTCAGAACAAAAACACAAACAGCTCTGTGTTAAGTGCATATTGGTGAAGATTAGCACGCTAGCAAGATCTGTCAGCAGGGCGGGATTATAATTGTAATTTATACTGTAAATAAAGAGGGCCAGCCTCAAGTGGCCACTCAAGGAACTGAAGTTTTTGGCATTTTAGGTGGCTAAACGCAAACGTTCATCATCTCATGGGTTCAGATGGATTTGACTTAAAGCCAGCAGGAGTTTAGAAGCCTAAATACAAAGTTAATGCGGCATCAGGAAGAAACCAGTTCAACACTACAAAAGCCTGGATCACACTTAGAGTCCTATTTAACTGTATTTTTTGTCATATGCACACAAGCTCACATCTTGTGAGCTTGTGTTAAAGGTCATTTTGAAAGCTCAGTGAGCGTCAGCCAGATTTTGAAAGTAAACACACGCCCCTTTCTCTCGGAGCTCACCCCGAAGCCACGCCTCCAATCACATGGACTCACATTACCTGAAGACGAGCTGCGGTCTGTGACTTCGGCCATCATGCACGTACCTCTCTGGTGCACAGAGCAGGAAGAGAGTGACAACCAGCCAATACTCCTACAGGGTCCACCCGGAGGACTGGCTGATGTTTTTAGTGTTTTATAGCTTCAGATGATTCATATTCTTCGTTTTAATGTGAAACTGCTGAACTAATTGGTTGCTATCAGATTGTAAAGAGAAGTAATAACTAACACTAATAAGTAACACTAATTTAACAAAACGTGCATCAGAATGAAATCTCCTACTCGACCTTTAACTATTAATCATAACCTAAAATTTATATCTGGAGGAAATTCTTTTTGCCAGAAGTTAAAGGTCACACATTAAAATATAAGAGTATAAACATAAAATATAAAAATCCAGAAGTACACAGTGTGGAAAGTTTTAGGACTCATTCCTGCAGCACTTCACAATTTGAAGTTAAAATGACGCTGCTCTGTCCCTGAAGTCCTGATCCTGTTCCAGAGGTAAAACAGAATTTGATCAGATTTGATAGATGAAGACGAGTTTGAGGAGGAAGAGGCGTTTGTTCGTTCTCTCCTCAGGTCTTTGTTTGCTCTCCCTTATGTGGACAAACAGATGCTGGTCCATACAATCATGCATCCATGCCCACAAACACTGAAGAATAGATATACTACACCCCGACACACACACACACACCTACACACACACCACACACACACCTACACACACACCTACACACACACAGATCAGATTCACTTTTTTTTTTAATTAAAGGCAGAGCTGACTCTCTCTCTCTCCCTCTCTTTGTTTTCTCTCACGCGGCCTCCACTTGCAACTCATGGCAATCTGTTCATTGTGCCATGATATTAGGTGATTAAAAATCACCATATTGGAAGATGAGGAGAGGAGAATGAAAAGGCAAAAAGGGAAAGAAATGCTGTTTGCACCTGAGAAGAATACAAAACGCACCAGATGCAACATGCCTACCGCTATTATCCTAAGAAGCTTCCTTTGTTGTGGAATAATAATAATAAAAAATCTCCATATAATAAAGAAAACAAATAGATAAACAACAAATATCATAATAACAAGCCCCGGGACAAACAAAGCCCACACTACTTCTACTCCAATCTGTGTTGCTGTTAGCTACTTAGCTGCCTGGTGAATGAGCAGTGGTGATTAAAGAATATCAGAGATTGATTTTCATGCTGAAGTGCAGGAGGTGAGGAAATTGATAGGTTGCATTAACTTCATATATTTCCTGTAGTTGGAATATAATGAATTTGCTTTACAACAACAACAGCAGCTACAACCACACACAGCCTTAACAGAGAGAGACGACAAGGCCCAGCAGTGCAGCCACATCTGTATGTAGCTTGTTAGCATTTACATAAACACTCTGATCTTCGCATGTGTCACTGATGGCAATATTGATCACACAGAGAGCATTAGCCAGAGTTTGCATCCTGTGAGGATGGCAGCCCACCCCACAAATCCTGCATTCCATTTGTTTTGCCTTGATTTCAGCAGCTGACAAAAATATAAATGACATCATGTCATGTAATGTGCTGTGCCATAATGGAGCAGATGCTCTCTGTAATATAACACTGCCAGATAACATACATACAATTTCCCTGTGTTTTTTTTTTTTTTTTTTAAACAACACACTATTCATCATTAGATTATCTGATTGTGAAAATTGTTGGCTTATTGCACACCAACAGGGTCATTAAGCTTTGTTGATGGAGGGAAACACAAACACAAATAAGCACACACAGCGAGTTCAAATGTGTCACAAATAACTGCTCAACCCCCTGCTATAAACTCACTGTAGATTCTATGTAATTTAATAGTTAGAAAATTTAATATTTTAGAATAAAACAGATTTATCATTCTCTCAGAAACACTCTGCCACAAGGAAATTATCACTTTGTCTTTCTGTACAATATGTTTTTCATGTGTATCTTGTAAAACAGATATTTGGTAGATTGATTTTGTAAATTAGAAGCAAAAAAGGGACGTGTGCAATTTGAAACCTTGTATTTTTGTGGCCACTAGGGGGCAGCATTATAAGCTACATTAAAAGATGCTAAAATGCTAGTGACTAGTGACACCTGTGGTCATTATGTGAACTGCAGGCAGTATCCTGTTGTGTGTGAGGAACATTATTCTAACAGAGCTAGCTGGTTCACTGACGGTAATACTACCAAAATACTGTGCAGCATGGATCATGGTATTATTAGCTAACCATGTGTAACACAATGGAGCTAATGGCTAATGTCCCAATGTGTTTTGGAATTGTGAAACGTCCTCTAGGAACCTAACATGTCTGGAGTAAATTACAGTAAATAAATATCTGAGTGTCTAATCGCAGCAGATGATGTTCGATAATGAGAATTAATACTAGATTCACTAAACTCTGTGCAGCGTTTTATCACCTTTAAGCTTAATGTTTTGGTTTTAAAAGCAGTGATGTCACTTTATTGTTTGTTTTTGGCCTCAAAAAAATGATTTCAGCCTCTAAACTCTCCTGTAGGTGGTGAGTGGTCATGTGAGTTTCTGTCTATCGGAGCAGGACAGAGACCCAAACAGAGGTACAGGTGTAACCTTTGTGTATCATTCAGTATTTCAGAGGAGGAGGAGCTTGCAAACAACAAAAAACAGGTTGGGACCTTGATACCAGAGAGGATGACAGAAAAAAATGTCAAAATAGTAACAAAAGTAAACTTGTGTGTGTGTGTTTGTTTGTGCGTTGTGTTACATTAACAAGAAGAACAAAGCCGGTGTGATGGAAATATGCCTGTTCTTCTGACATGTTCCCATGACAACTGTTGTCGTGGGTGACATAGGCGGAGACTCACAAGTCATACAGGAGTTCGCAGGGACGCACACAAACACACACACGATCCCGCCTTCTCAGCTTGACTCCTTCCACTCAGAACACATCTCGCCCCCCCTCCCTGTGTTTGTTCCGTCTCTTAACTCGGGCTGGTTGTCATTTCTAAAATTCTCTAAAGTGAAATGACGCCTAACATCGAGGCCTTTGTGATGTGTGAAAAACCTTTTGTCTCACAGGCGGCCTGCTTCTGTCTTCCGGTTCTCTCCCTCTCTCTGTTTCTTTCTTTCTTATTTCTTCCTTCTTGTTTTTCAGCAAACATTGAAAGGGATTTAATCGACGAGCGGTGCTCAATCAGCCAACAAATCAGCTCCTTTGTCTGTTTGTGACTTTGCCCCAAGTCCTTTTTTAGGCGGCTGCTTCAAGCACAACATGGTGCGCCTCTGAAACCCATGTCGCACACACACACACACACACACACACACACGCACACACACAGTATCTTCAGGCAGATGAGAGACATTTTATAAAGTCAGTGATCTGCTACTTTTCCCCCCAAAAAGATTATGATAGCTTTCAAACCTGTGCCCATTAGCACTGTAAACTTATGAGCTACCATTAGGGGATTCACAAAAGACTGGAGCAGGTTCTCTTTTCAAAGGCTTCATCAGGTAGAAAGGAGGGCTGCGCGTCTGATACTGACTTATTGTACGTGCTAAACTGAGTAATATGTATCTTGGGGAAAAGGAAATAAACAGCACGGTAAATAAAACACTCTTTTTTTCTGGCATCTCCAGGTGAACGTGTTGGAAAGACTTGTTTGTTTGGCACATTTAATTGCTGCTGGATTAACATTTTAATCATTTTTGTTTCTGTTTCTTGGCTTACATTATAAATTAAAAAAGTTATCAGAGGGCTACAACTATGCTAGTAGCTTTCTGAGAAGACAAACAATTTGGCACACTTGGATGTGGGAGTTGATGGATCATGTTGGTCAATATATATATATATATATTTATAGCCAAATTTATGCAAATGAAGAAAGATGATGGGTGAAAATAAATACATAAATCAATATGTTCATTGCCCTGTCGTTCCCACAGCAGGTGCAAAACAAACAAATGTCACACATTCTTGACACTGCCGCCAAGTGGCAGCAGATGGTAACAGATGGTTTCGGCAGGCTCATATGTAAAAGCTGCATTAAACTATGACTTTGCTGGAACCTTACATCAACCTTGATAACAAGACAAGGAACTAGCTTCTCTTTAAAGCTGTATTCAGGGACAGGAGCAAAGTTTGTCAAAGAACCTACAGAAGTTCAGCGAGAGTCAAACAGAACGAGAGAAGACAAGAAACACGTGGAAGGTTCTGGAAAGAAAACCAGTGAGAGATGAGTCTGAAGAGCCGAGAACAGCTGCAGAGACACTAGTGAAGGATCTAACCGGGTCTGGACCTGAAGAGTCAGAGAAGACCGTCACTAGAGTCCTGCACAGGAATGGACTGCCAGACTGCAGAGAAGACACCTCCAAACCAGACTGAAGTCTGCTAGAGACCACCTGGAGACAGAGCACACAGACTGAAGTCTGCTAGAGACCACCTGGAGACAGAGCACACAGACTTGGTCTTGGTCGTCATCATTTTCTCTCCCATCATGACAACGACTGGAAGCATATTGGTCGTCTAACAAAGAACTACCTCTTAGAGAGCAAAGTGAATGTAATGTTGGCCTACACATGTCAAATCTAGAGGATCTTCAGAGAATGGGCAAGGATTCCTCGGGATAGGTACTGAAAATTTAACCAACCTTTGACCTTGTTAGTTTTGGGAAATATTTGCAGGTAAAATGATAAAGGTGTCCTTAAAAAAAACCCGTTTTCATACAGTTCATATAGTAATTTGTTCTCCAGTCATCCAGAACCTCCATTAGAATGTGCCCTGGCTGGTTAAATATCCAGGTTGCCTTAGATCTGCGCACAAACCCTACCCGGGGACCAGGAAGTCATTCTAACATATAATCCAATAAGCCGGTGCCATCCTGTTCCTGGCAGCGCAGCCTGGTGAGTGAGAATAGTAGCTGGGAGGTGACAGGAAGAGTGTCTCCTCACCTCTCCAAGCCCTACTGGCTCCCCGACAGCCACAGCTACCGCCTCCTGCCAAGTCATTCATTAACCCCAGCGGAGGGACTGCGGGAAGAGAGAGGAAGATGGGAAGCGGAAGATGAGAAGAGCAGCGTCTCTGTGGGAGAGAATGAATAAACAGATAGAGAGCGAGAGAGAGGGGGGAAGACAGACGTAGCTTGTGAGGATGTGTAAGCAATTCTGTTCAAACACCACACTCCAAATGCTATTCTTATTCATACATCTTGTTGCCACAATCATCAATCACCTCTTCTTAATTCTTTTTTTTTTGGTGGGTAATGTCAGACAAGAAGAGCAGTGACAGCGCTGCAGAGAATTGAAAAGTATTCAAAGTGTCTCCGTGGTGGAACTGTACTCCTGTTGGTGAGTCCGGGAGGAAACGGCATCTTATAATTCAAGCACACTGTATAGATAAGATAAGAGCCGGAGGAAAGTGAAAGCATGATTCTAAAAGTGAGAGAGAGAGAGAGAGAGAGAGAGGGGGGAGAGAGTGTCATTCTTAAGCCGAGAACGATGTTAAAGTATGAGAGGAGAGCAAAACTTCTGGACGGGTGAGTTTAAAAGTGAATGTAGAGAAAGAAAGAGGAGGAAGGGGGGATGTGGAGGAGAAAAGAGGAGGAAAAAGGCTGGAAGGGAAAAGAAAAGGCCACGTCTGTGAGACTGGAGCAGTATGGTATTTTAGTTGTCAGCCAGAGAAGTGAAAAGCTACACACACACACACACACAAACACAAGGCTATTTTCTCTCCCTGCATCCTCTCACCTTTATGGTGTGTCCGTTGTGCTCCCTGCAGCACTTGCACACACACTCACACACACTGAAATACACACACACACACACACACACACACGCACGCTCAGAGGAAACACTCTCTGATCCCATGGTGAGAGCGAACGGAAGGCCACTGCTCGCATATGGCCACCGGCTCTCCTACCTGAGAGGGACGCGCCTGTAGATGGCAGTATAGCACTGCAGAAAAGCACTGTGCTGCTATACAGTACACACAAACACACACATGCTGTGCATACACACACCATCATGCATACATGAAATGAATAGTCCTCCATGCGCACACACACACACACAGTCTGGTGGGTGTAACGTGTGTTTTCCATGTAAAGAAGCTCTCCGGAGTGGGTGCATGTACTGTATGCTGGCTGATGCTCCCTGACAGTTTTGCAGTGTCACTGGATAACAATGCAGGGATGATTTTCTTTGTTTCTCTGTGTGTGTCCTGTCAGCAGGGGATGGTGCACGCTGAGATCCATGCATATACACTAGTCCATCTACAAGCTTATGCTCCTGTGACAAGATGCGGTTTCTGATCATAACTCTTGTGTGAAATGACACCTTATCTGTCTGCAGCGATGCCGCCTGCGAAATGTCACCGGTGCCGTTGGATGCCGACACACAGTCAGCGCTGCGCTCTCTCGCTTTTTTTCTTTCTTGCCTTCTGTCTTGTGAGTGAGCACATTGATACAATATTGAGATTAACAAAAGGAAAACCCAGAGGGGAAAACAGATTTTGAGTATAGCATAAAAATATATACTGTATAAAAATATATATATATATATATATATATATATATATGTATAGTGTGAAATGCAGATAATGAGAAAGGAAAAATGGACAGAGGAGCGCTGAACTGCGGGGTCTGTCCCTCTCAAGCCTGAAGGAGTTGTGTTCAGAGGCACTGAGTGTTCTGTTGCGTTGACTAGAGGAGAGGGGAAGGTTGCGGAAATAGATGACTCGCTCAGGGCTGTACACACACACACACACACACACACACACACACACAGAACAGATGCAACCGCAGCACTTCCTTAATAGTGTTCCTCGCACGGCGGTAATAGTGGGAATACATCTGCAGGGTGAGCGTACGTGTTCGGATGTGTGACTGCTTATGTGGATTTCAATCTCTTTGAACTCTGAACTTCTAAAGCTCCAAATGAAGTTTGAGGTTTTCTGATGTGCAGGTGCATGACATTGTGTGTGTGTGTGTCTGTGTGTGTGTGGGCACACATTCATATCTGAAAGAATGTTTGGTATTGATATGGGATAATTGGAAATCTATTTCCTATGTACTGCATACTAAGCCTGCTGGGCAGTCCAATTGATACTTGAACACCTCATTGACCAGGGGACACTATGGGAACACACACACTCATCTTTGTAGCACAGTATTTGGCACAAACTCAATGTTTAAATGTGTGAGGAAAATCCCTTGTGTGCCTTCTTTCTAATATTTAAATGAGAGGACATGTCTGCCTGGTTAGTATAGCCTGGACTGAGGATGAAAAATGGAAGAAGGCAGGAAGCTGCCAGACAGACCATAATAAAAGTCATAAAAACAACTGAAAATCAGAGTTTGTGGGTTTAGTGGTGCACAGCTACCTGAAGACCCGACACCAGAGCCTTATCTGGCAACACATGCTGAAACACTGCTGCCAACACTTCCAGTTTTTGTCCTGTATTTTAGGGCTGTCTTTTTTTCCCACCTGGGAAACTCATATTTTGAATTGGTCTTCATACTTTAATATGAAACAGATCCTTAAAGTCCTACTTTGACACTGAAAAGAAAAACTTGCTATTTAGTAGGGCTGGGCGATATTTCCTGAAATCAAAACAATTAATTGTCCTCGATCGTCGGATATTATGCCGGCACCAAAAGCCGTGTGCGTGTCGGGACGCCGCCGTTTCGAACCTGCGACCTGTTGCGTGCCACAAGACAATTAAACAACAATTAACACAACGATTAATCACCAAGCGTTGCATTGCTATTATTATTATTGCCATTTAGTTAATCACTAAATTCACGCGATGCATTTCACATGATTCATTTTCCCTGGGGACCTCTGGTAATTAAAATATTACTCGCTACATCTGTGTATCATAACTACTGAACATCATAACTGCTGAGCTTTCTGAGGGATGTTATTGCTGTCGTGGATCGGAGGAGTGGCACGGCCTCTTAGACTCAACGATGTAAATGTGTACATGAGTGCAGTGAATGGAGTGAAGGTAAAGTCATCTTGTAGAATGTTTAGCGATAGTGATCAAGTGTACAGTGTAGGTACATTGGCTAACAATAAAGCTACAACTACTCAAGACACAGAAAGGTCCAGGTTTCGTCTCCGAAGATACTGGTAGAGTGAAGAAAAGGATGACCCCAAGTGAGGCCCTGGAGCTGCTCTCAACTCCTATCAGATTAGAGTCAGAACATTTTAGCAGGAACTGTTTATACCTATAAGTGGAGCTTTATGGATGTTCTAAAAAAGAACATGAAGTTAGTTGGTGTGAGAGAAGAGGATGCAGAGGATAGGGTTAGGTGGAAACAGATGATTCCCCCTGACAGGAACAGCCGAAAGTTGAAGTTTATCCCTAGAAACCATCCAAACCCAAATCCCATCTAAGCCCTCTAAAGCTAATGTTTGTGGTCTTAAGAAGAAAAGGGTCAGAGGACAGGAATATTCAATTCAAAGTAAACTGCTCCAAATCAAAGATTCACAATAAAAGGTTGGGCTGTTCATAGCCCTGAATATGAAGCTCAGCTTAGTTTAGTTTGTTCTGGAGTTTGACTCCCTGCTATGGAAACTTTGTTCTATGTCAAATAAAGGGAACGATGTGGAAACAAAGAGATGGACACGTCAATGTACAAAATCTCTGAAAAATGACAGAAGAAATCCTAAAGTAGTTCAAGTTAGAGGTATTTTAGTTTTGACCAAAGTGTTGGATCAGACTACTGCGGCTAAAAAGTCAGCGACACGCCTGAAGCAGCAGTCATCTTCTCTGTGAAGGTTTGGCCTCGGTGATGGCTTTCCACTCCGTTATGGCCTCCATATGCTTTTGAAATAATCACATACTATAGTACAGTGCCAAATGAGGGTCAGTTTCTCACAATGACCCATTAGTGAAAGTCTCCGACTTGAAAATGGATGCATGATTCATGAGCAAGCTGGAGAGTCGATCCTATTTTTAAAGTCCACACTGGACCGGTCATTTCCATAAATTTGCCTGGTTTGCATATGACTGCAGACTGTTGTGAGCCTCAGCCAAAGGGCCAGGGGTGGAAGCGGTCCACTTCTGATGAAAGACTCTTGATTTGAAATGGCTCTTCTTTGCGTTTTTCTTTTCCCCCTCTCCATTTCTCCATCACATCCATTCCTTCCATTGCAGACCTTGGCCCTGCTTTGCCCTTCCACCTGCACATTCTACAGCCGCCCCCTCTTACCCACCTCACGCTGTTACACCTCTATCAAACACCACTCTCCTATTTAACCTCCCTCCACCCCTCAATCTGTCCATCGTCATTTCTCGGCATTTTCTCCTCCCTCTCCATCCAAATATAATTCCCCTCCTTCCTCTCGTCTCTTGTTCCTCTTCCTCGCTCAGTCCTTCTATCTCTCTCTTATTCTCCTCCATTCTATTTTTTCTTCCTAATCCATATTCATGTAATTTCTATATGGCAGCCCAGGGCTGCTGTTAGGGACTGTTACTTTGTGTTAAAGGTCTTGAAAGCCTGCCTGATTTACAGTAATAACTTGGGATATATCCAGAAATACCATTATCGAAGCATGGGTTCACACACACACACACACACACACACACACACAGCCGTTTCCTACCTCCTATAGCTGCCTTCTGTCCTCTATCTTGTGTGGGATTTTTAATGTACTTCTTAGGCTAAGCCACTTTAACTTTCGGGCATACAATTCAACAAAAAATGTGATTTTTAATAGAATTCTAAAGGGACTCTGTGTGTGTTTGTGTGTCTGTCTCCTTAACACGTGCTTGTTTGAAGCAGTGAGGTAAATGGAAAATGCAGATATTAAAGAGCCATCAATGCACGTAGCAAGCAGGGAGAATTGATTGAATTTGCACAGTTACAATAACTACACAGGTACTGAGAAAAATCAAAGTGCGCTTGATGTTCAAGGTGTCATCGCCTAAGTCGTGCAGTAAGCCGGTGGGATTTGATACAAATGAAGAAACTTGTACCTACCAGCGTAATTAAGCGCTTTGTGATTTAGAGCACCATCACCTGTGGGACTCCTGCTGTGACACTGACGGTGGAGTCACTGTGGGGTATATAGACAAACACTGGGGGAGATTATACAGGATGTGACCAAAGCACTTTTCAAATGCACAGTATTCAGTAATATAAACATACTGTATATGAAGTGCGTGGCTACATTTACATATCAGTGTCTAAGTGGCATCAAAGCTCACCAAACGTCTCCGTGTTGCCACAGTCCGACTAAACTCCAAATACAGACCAAGAGCTGGAGCACGAATGGAGCTGAGGCGGGAAGCAGGGAGCTTGTGCTGTGATACGACACCTGTCTGTCACTCAAAGCGGTCACGCCCATAATTAAATGTAATCTTAAGTCCTAACATAATAAAAACTAGTGAGTTACGTTAGAAAATGCTGTAAAGGTGATGGGGATTGACTCACATGTTACAGCCAGCTGCTACAATGGGTGAGAAATGGGTGAAACTAGTGTGAAACACCTGATGCACTTCTGGTTAGCACAAAGACATTTGTTTCTAACATAAAAAAGAGAAGAGAAGAGGTACACTGTCGTTTCTCTACTGCATTGAGTGGATGTTGCCATGACATGGATTTGAGCAGTAGCTGAATAGGACTATTCACTGTAGATACCTGTGTACCAACCCTTTCTTTTATGTATGTCTTACATCCTCTAACATGATTGGCTTTATTATCCATGCCTGGAGGCAGCAATCGTTATATCTACAGGGACAAAGCATGAACAGATAGAGTGCTGCAGTTTTATGTAATTATCATTATTATTATCAGTTGGCTTCGGATTACTGTAGAATGATCATACAATAAATACAGTAAAACACTTATATACATACAGCAACACACATGTAGTTATTGTAACTGAACACTGAGATGCTGCATTAATCTGTGAGCACAGCTCTGACTGAGACAGATGGATTTAAGGGTCTAATGGTGGAAGGCAGGAAGGATTTCCTGAACCGTTCCTTAGAGCGCCGAGCTTTCAGGAGTCTGCTGCTGAAGCTGCTCCTCAGTGTGTCTGGAGTGCCGTGTGGGTGGTGGTGGTGGGTGGGGGTTTTACTTAACACCCTCCACCACTTGCTAACACATCAACATATCTCCCAAAAAAGAACACTTAAATAACTTCTTTTAAAAGGTTAATTAGGATTTGAGTTGAGATTTGTTGGAGTGGCATTCATCTTCCTGTAGCATTGAGTGCTAACATGTGATCAATGCAGCTGCTTTGAATAAAATGTCATGATGAGGTGCTCATGTTTGAGACAGAGCAAACAAAGGAGCACTTTAAGGAAGATTTCACATTAAAGTCCAATTTAAGACATTTACTTTACGAGCATCAGTGAAGGTGGTAAATGATTAACTATCTGTCATATATGTGTGATGTTTCCATGCAAACTGTGCATTTTCACACATCTTCCCACTCTGGTGTTTGAGCTGCTGCTCATGGCTGCGGTTGACAGTAAATTACTTCTGCTCAGATGGCTTTAAAGCGTAAATGTTTTATGCCATTCTCCACCACACTCAACCCCCCTGAGCAGCCAACACACTATGTGAATTTTTAATGACTGCTGCTTAATTAAAATTTTGTTGAATATACATAAATACAGTGCACTGACCTTTCTGTGAATCTCTGCAATTCACCTTGAGATCTGGCTTTAATGGTGAAATTAATTGGAGAGGTCAAAACAGGACAAGCAACTAGAGATTCACACCACATAAAGGTGTGAAACACACACACACACACTGCACACACACACACACACAGGGATAATCAAACATGATGAAAAAACAAAGGTTATTCTTTACACCGACACAAAAGCAAAGCAAACAAAACAGGCCAAATGACACGAGGAAGGAGTTGTCATCTGCTCCTCAACAGTTTAGACTCAATTAAAAGTTTCTCCGTTCTGCTAATGACAAATTACATCAGTGATGGAGGGAGTGATTGAAAGACAGCGAGGAAGCCACAGAGTCCCTGATTGCTTTCTGAATGAGGGAACCTATCAGGGCCAGTTTGGGGGAGACGCTTCCCACCCCCCTCTTTGCAACACATGCAACAGACATTCAAAGTCATTTTCACAAACACACCAACTTGTCACTATAATACAAAGCCTGTCCTGCTAACAAGAATGGGGGGGGGGGGGGGGGGGGGGGGAATCAGCAAGGGCAAACACAAGGGATTTAAAAATCAGGGGATGGAGAGACACACAGACAGACAGCAATCCCCACAGCTGTAATGAGTCCCCACAACCTTTTCCCCCTCCTCTCTTGTCTTCCTTCTTACTCTGAAAAGGGGAACGATAGACAATGGAGGATATCAAGGAGACGCAATGGGAGGTCATTATTGTGGTGTCATGAAGCTCCTGTTGGCTGAGTTGATGCCTGAGTGGCAAAACTTTCATCTATGAGATCTTAAAGGAAAGTTACATGAATTCAAAAAGAAAAAGCAGAACTTCAGAATGATTGAACCTCTGCCATTACTACACGCGGAAGACAGTCAGACTCGAAGACATCGAGCCTGATTTTGTTGCTTTCCATATTTCATGTCTGAATGATAATGCTGCCGTTTGAAACTTACTTAAAGTGGACAATAGAAGTGTGATTGTGTTCTTGCAGAAGTGTACCTAACGTTTGGAAAAAAAAGCAATTTTCCCTTTTCAAAGCTGATTTTATGGAGAGTAGAAATCATCAAAATGTTCTGTAAAAGAAACAATGGTATGTGAAAATATAATGTTTTGTTTGACATACTTTGTGAAGCAAAACGTGAAGTCAGAACAGAGTCGAAGAACAGAGATGAATTTGCCCTTTCTGTCACATATTCAACAAAAATATCAATAGATGATGTGAAATAAAGTTTTAGAAAACACGAATCAAACTATCTGAACCAATCACTGAAGAGAAAAGACATCAAGGTCTTTTGAAAATGAGTTATCCTCTCAGTACAGTGTTTGATGTCTTTCTAAGGAACACATGCACAGAACACACATCAGTATAGTTCATTAAACCTAAGGCTTTTGCTTAAGCCCACGGTGCAGCCATGTTATGCATTAGGTTAAGGGAGGGATGTGCTTCACCTTTCAACCTCAACTAAGCAGACTGATTATTAATATCTGCAGATACTTTTATACGATAGGTGCAGGCGGAGTGGTGTCGTCTATCTTTATATACAGTTTATGTTACAAACTTGCTATGGCCTTTTACCACCATGCATCATCATCACACCTAAATCAGGCTCATTGCTGCTTTCACTTCCTTACAGGATGTTGATTGGTCCCAACTACCACCAATCATATACCGTATTTTCACGACTATAAGGAGCACCTAAAAGTTTAAAATGTTCTCAAAAGTCAGCCGTGGGCCTAATAATCTGGTGCACCCTATGTATGGGTTGAGTATCAGACACAGGGACCTGATACGTAAACTACGTACACTGGCAGCAATTCACCAATCAGCTGAACACTACGTCATATGTACACTACGTACGCTAGCAGGGATGAACCAATCAGATGGATACTACGTAATACATACACTACGAACGCTGGCAGCAATTCACCAATCAGCTGAACGCTACGGTACAGCGCCTGGCAGGTTTATGTGAAGGGACCGGATGGTTTTTTCCACGCATCACCGTCCCTGCTGATAAGCGACTCCATGCAGGCCTGTCTCACCACCGGTGTAAAAAACCAGGTGAAGCAGACGAATTCGGATCTTGCCGTAATTAAAATGATTGATTAAAATGTGAGTGTATTGTATATAGCTCTAATAAAGTTCGACTTAACTCACTGTTTTGCTTCGTTACCTTTTTTTGGGTAGCATGCACCTTACATTACGGTGCGCCTTATGTATGTGCTGAGGACAGAAATAGACCCCGTAATTGAGACTGCATCTTATAATGTGGTGCGCCTTATGGTCGCGAAAATACGGTAAGTTGAAGCCTGTTAAGATTGATTATCAAGAATCCAGCTCATGAGGTAAAGTATTTCTCCTTCAGCAGAATCACCTCATTGGTGTTTTGCTGCTAGAATTCCTTCAGGTTTGCTGCTCACGCTTCGTTTCCATGTGTGACTCAAATCTAAGCCTCCATTGATTGTTTTTGGTTATATCCGCATTAAAAGCCACATCATTCCATTCTTGTTTTTGTTTTGTTGTTTTTTAACACTGATGATACATTGATGGCACATGGCCATGAATCAAATATGTGATTTAGCAGAAAGAGGCATTTTAACATCAACTTGGCCGTGAGGCGGTGAAACATTTCTAACACTATAATTCAGAGCTGAAGTTCTTCTATCAAAACAGAAACTTATTATTTCCTGCAACAATGTTTAGTAAAGTGAAATGATTGTGTACACACCGGAGAATAAAATACTGAGACGTCCAGCCTGTTCAAAAAGTATGTGATAACTCCAGAATCTGCTAAACCTGTTAATAACAATGTTCAAAATCTGAAGATTGGAATTTTCCAATTAATGTTTTTAACATGTTTTAATGAATTTAAAAAGGTTGTCAGTCCATGCCAGAAGAATGTAACAGCACAATGCCTCCATCCACACAGAGTGAAGGTTATTTCAGTGAAACTTCTATATATATATATATATATATATATATATATATATATATATATATATATATATATATATATATATATATATATATATATATATATATATATATACACACATACATACATACACGTCAATGTGTGGTTTTGCCTTGTATATATGCACATCGGTGGAAGTTCATGAAATCCAAGTGGAAAGTATTTTTTAAGACAACATTTTTGCACACACACACACACACGCAGTTACAGATAAACACGGATGACCCTCTCTGTGTCGGTCTGCCTGATTTCAGCACAAAAAGACAGTGGGAGGGCTGGAGTTATCCTGGCTTCCAATCAGAACCTCAGCATGTTGTGAAGAAAAAACCCTCGGGTCAAACTCCAACCATGAGAGCGAACAAAATATGTACACAGAGAAGGAAAAGCAGATAGAGGATGAAGAAGCATTGCTCTGTATCAGCAGTTAGACAACCTCAAGAGTAAAAAGGAACAAATACTTTTGTTCACAGCACACTTAAAGTTCAGGCACTCGGGGTGCAGGAAGCAGTAACAACGACGGCAACAGGATAAGTGAGCTGCTCTGCTTACATCGCCATTAAGCACAGTTTACGCCTGGGTCAACAATATTTCAATCAGCTGAATATTGAAAATGTGGTGCAGCATGTGCCGTGTGCATGTGTAAGTGCTGGTAGTTCATGATTTTAGTGCACTGTGTCTCAAAACCTCATGAAAATCTGTCCGCGTTTAATCCGGCTTATCCCGGCTTGTTTGTTGTCCTCCAAACTGCTAGGTGGCGCCTTGTAATATACAGAGTCCATTCAAGCCGCGGTAGGGCCGCGTGTGCACATGCGTCATGCATTTCTTTGTCCTGTGTCGCTCGTGCTTTCGTTTTTTTCCGGTTCAAAAAGCAGTTTATTCCTTTGTAGCCCTGGGGCTGTCGGGAGTTCGACGGTTGTTTACATACGGCTTTTGTATGCGACCCGGACACTGTGAACCCAGAAGTATCACATACTTAGCTGGATCGCATTTGCGTTCAGACCTGAGCCAGACATAAGCCGATCCGGCTAGATCCACCTCCAAGAGGTAATCAACATGTTACACTAGCTGGAGCCATTTATTGCTGCACAATGAGGCCAACACTGCTTTGCTAGTTTGTCATCACTCTACATGAGAGTGTACACACTTCCTAAACTTGCTCATCATGTGAGTACATCACACAGCTGCACCTGTGTTCCTCAGGCCCTCCTTTCTGAATTGTGCAGCCCAAAAGGTGTCTCCAACTCCCATTTCAGAAGAAAATACACACATTATTGATAATGCCACTGCTCAACTTCACAATACTTTCTGTTTCTCCACTGCAGGAACACTGGAGAAATACCTTCAGACCAGCTTGGACCTTTGTCCTCACCTCTTGAATTTGACCTGTAAGACCTTATTTCAGCAACAAAGTGGCATTGAAAAGGTAATCATTTTAAACTTTGTGTGTCTTTGTGGATACAGTTTAAATTACAGTCCTCATGCGATTGTACTGGACACAATAGACACCATATTGACCATTTCAGCAATTTTGCAGCATTCTTCTCCAAATCAAAACTTTCACATCGATACGGCAAAAGTGTGACAAAAACACGATGTGGAAAATACTACATTTCTTTGGGTGGATTAGCTCAGAATTGAGTGCAAAGCTCCATTGATCCGCCAGAACTGGCTCAAAGTTGATTGCACCCAAAACTACAGATATCATCTCAGCTTAAAAACCATACAAACACACAGTAGTATCCGAGTTTCCACTCAGCCAGTGCTGTGGAAACGTTTTTTTTTAGCCACTTTAGAGGTGCTTATGAAGGCAGTTTGCAGCTTCAAAGGTTGACTTCTATCTCAAGGGCAACCATAATTCCAAGCAGACACACTTGCACACACACACACACTCACATACAGAGTCAGGAGTACGGTAATAGAACTCTGAGAGGGTTCCCTTTGCCAGATGCATCCTGTTGTTATTGTTTCTCAGCACCTCACTTGCTCATTTCACATTTCCTCGAGCCTGGGTTGTGGGGCATCAAACCAAGGACATTACAAGTGAGAAAAAGAGAGCTAGCAGAGAGAAAAAAAGGAATACAGAAATATCAAAACCCCATCGGGTGCGAATGTGAGGCTGTGATGTGAGCTGAGAAGAAAAAAAAAGAGGAGAGAGGTGAGAAGTGGAACGAAGGACCAAAGAGAGGAAGATGATGAGGGTACGCTGAAAGTGTAAAGTAACATGAGAGAAAGGGAGGTTTCATCCAACGGGTGACAGATTGAAGAGAGAGTGACAGGAAGTTGCTGAGATAACAGAATGAAGTTCCCTTTGAGGGCAGCGTTTTTCTTTTGTTACTTTTTAGGGACAGAAGAATGTGGGTGAATTCTGGAACAGCAGGGAGGCACAAATCAAAATGAAGCTGGAGACGGGTGATGGACAGGCCCCTGGTTACTGTTGCTATGTCTGAAAAATCCTTTTTTTTTTAACCCATCAGTTTAACATTGTGGTTTGGTCTAAATCTGGTGGCAAACCTCCAAGTTTGAGGAACAAACAACAACAACAACACAGAAGTGCAGTTCATCAAGTGGCCACTGATTCCTGACTATCAGGCTGAGGGGAATGTGTGTGGGATGATCTTATGTCACAGCATGTAGCTTAGCGATTGCTTAGGAAGTGAGGAAGTGTCCGATGCTGGCGAAGGACAGTACAGCCACGTTTTAAGTGGTAAATATGTTTCTTTTGGATAAAACTCAGGCATTGAGATTAGACTCATATATGTATGCACAGTGTACACCTATACTAGCTTACATAAATAACACCACTCTTATTATTCTTAGAATAAAACATCAGTCCAGCCGTGCGCTGCACTACAATACATGAAGAACTAATAAAAGATGATCTTATTTATACATGTCAAAGCTTACACTGACCAAAAACAACCATCAGCAGTTAATTTTCTAACTAATACCATTTTTTAAGTCAAAGTATGATCACCAAAAGTAAAAAGGTAACGCATGACTGTGACCTTACAACCTAGTTAAAGCATCAGATCCGTTTTAACCCCATTCAAAACCACAAATTCAGGACAGGCGAACTTAAAGTGCTACAATGCTAACACATTTTTAGGTTTTAGTAAAAGGTTAATCCCTTAACAGTGCATTCAGTTTGTCTTTATTTGTATATTCCAACTACTTCTGTTTACCTGAATTTAAAAGAGTTAATATCTGTATAACCATACTGTAACACTGGTGTTATTGAACGTGCTTATAACTGCAGCTCATCAACATTTCCTGGAATAGAAATGAAGAATAGCACTATGACATTTTTTATATATATATATATATATATATATAAAAATGATAGCAGCACTCAGCGGTCTCTTCGGTCAATGCAACCTTCAGAAATGGGCAGCAGGCTGCTCTTAACAGCATGGTACCTGTAAAAAGAACTTTCAGAGTGGAAAGGGTTATTAACGTCACAAGGCCAAGGCTTTTAGAATGCTGCTCACTCAGTCATGTTAATGGCTGCAGCTTATGTTAGAGCACAGAGCAAAAGTATGATTGGACACAGGGGACTAGCTGGTTAGCATGCTAATTTTAGAGGATATGTCTGACTCCAAAAAATCATTGTTGATAACATGAGTTAATATTTGGACTGTTTTTTACACTAACAGTCTTAGTCGGACCTTTGTGTGACATATTGTTGCTGATATACCTTCATTTGAGTCCAAAATGCAATTACAGCTTTGACCTTACACAATATGGCTCCTGACCCGCGCAGCCTTGTTGTGTAATTGTCCCAAACGCTCTTGAAAGTCGGTCTTTTATTTCACAGGAGGGAGGGGGGCACAAATGATCACCTGCGTTATGGGCGGGCGGCGCACCCTACATTATTCAGCCATGTCAAGCTGCGGATGCGGTACATCTCAGACGGCTGTTTCTTGGGGAAATATTGTATCTGACCTCTGAATGTGGAGGGTGCGTTTGCTCCTGTTGGCCCTCCGTGTGGTGCATGGAGGGGTGGGGTCAGAGGTCGTGGCTAAGCTCTCGGGCGGGCAGAGGGAATGAGGCTGTGATTGATGTGGGATCGCGGAGGGGTCGAGCCCTACACCCTCCATCATGAGGTTAGATTTAAAGTGTGATGCAGCATGATGTACAGACGCACACCTCCACGCCTGCTTTTCAAGGTGAATATGTCTGGAAGGCCTATTCGTACACGCCTTCCTCCCCAAAGCGTCCATCAATCTTTGCGTCTGCTGCTGACGCTAATCAACTCTGACAGACAAAACTCAGCGCTCCCTCTGCTCCCATTCTTCCCTCTCTGTCTCTTCATCCTTCCATCTTACTTAACCTCCACTCTCACTTTCCCTCTGTTTATCTGCCTCTCTTCCTGCTGTCCTTGTTGCCTCTCGACAGTCACACCATGTCAACGGGTGACATTGAAGAGATTATTGTATTTCTATCTCACTCTTTCCCCGTCAGTGGGGAGCATCTTTCTCAATGACTCAATTAAAAGAGACCGCGGCAAAAATCACAGATCTCTTTACAAACAGCTTTCATGTGGCAATTTTATGTAAACTGATGTGCAGGGTCCTCTCCGTTTCTCCTCCTCTCGCTTCATTATTGGTTAGGGAGCTGGTGGGAGGCAAAACCCCACTGATGATGATCCAAAATGAAATAAAACTGCCGCAAACTGCCTGCGAGTGAGTGCTCGCAGTCCCCATCAAATATCATATTCCTTACTGCATAATGCAAATGCAGTTAGAGACAAAATTAGTTGGTGTGAGAGGTTTAATCAGGAAGTTCAAATAGAGTCAAACAGAACCAGACAGAGAGAGACAGGAAGAGAAACACATGAGAGATGGGTCTGAAGAGCCGAGAACAGCTGCAGAGACACTAGTGAAGGATTTAACCAGGTCTGGACCTGAAGAGTCCTGCACAGGAATGGACTGCCAGACTGCAGAGAAGACACCTCCAAACCAGACTGAAGTCTGCTAGAGACCACCTGGAGACAGAGCACACAGACTGAAGTCTGCTAGAGACCACCTGGAGACAGAGCACACAGACTGAAGTCTGCTAGAGACCACCTGGAGACAGAGCACACAGACTGGAAGTCATTTGGTCAGATGAAGTTAAACTAGAGCTCTGTGTTCACAGAGACGTTGTCTTCATGTGGAGACAGAAAGGAGAGGTGTAGAACCTAAAGAACACTAGTGAAGACCCACCTCCAGGAGAGCAAAGTGAATGTTACTGACTGACCTGCACAAAGTCCTGACTTAGATCTGATTGAAAATCTGGAGGAGTTCCATAAATTCCCCAAAGGGAATGGGCTATAGTTTTGACCTTTAGGCTATGGCAAAGAATTTCTATGCACAACATAAAATAATGTAAGCTTCAATTTTCATAGAGAAGCTAATCATTTTGTCTCCACCTGTAGTTCAGATCAGGCAAAGCAAATGACTGTAGCTCTGTGTACCTGACTTGAGGTCTCCTCTCCTTCGTCCCTACACTGCTCCATATCTTTGTCTTTGCTTTATCTTTTACCTTTTTCTCTCCTCTTTGAAGTTTGCTGCTTTTTTGACGATTGTGTTCAATAACTGCTCATTAGGAATTACATCCCCGGTGCCACTGCTGGAAGGGGTTAATAGCCATACAGACCTTGACCACAGAGGCCTTAATGGACCCAGGAACCAGTTCAGCAGAGGTGATGGGACTCTGAAGGAAGCCATGACACCACTTATGAAGGCTCACACGGCAGGAGAAGTGCACGTACAATTAAGAGCCATTTCCATTTGTGGCCCCTCGGTTCACTCAGCCAATAATACTTGATTGAAAAACTCAATTTGTATGAAGCTTCCTGCATGTGAAGAGCAAGAAGAAAGTTAATGAATTTAAATCTTTCCCCTTATTTATCATTTCCCTTCGTGGCATCGCTCTTCCTGCCTCTCCACTGAGCTTCAGAACTCTTCTATCCATAATGACAAATTTATTTTTCCTATGCCACTCAATGTAAATGTGCACAAAGGCTCATTTGCATGTATGCGAGTGTGGCGCGTGCCACACTGCGCCATGCACACACACACAGACACAACGAGATATGACTTCTCTGACTTCCAATCCTTCCCTCTGTGTAATAAAAATGTTAATTGAAACAAAGTCTGCCAAGAGATATGTGATTATGTGTGAATGAGAGAGTGAACTCGGTGTGCGTTTGTGGATTTAGGAGCATTTTTCCATCTTCCTCCCTCCTACACACACACACACACGTGTGCATCTATCTGCAGATGATTCCGTTTGTGTGTGTGTGTAACTGTCGCCGCTCATGATGATGCACTGTAATGCTGAGGTGGAGAGCTCGGGCTTGGCGAGGAAAGTCATTAATTTTTATCTGCTCTGACGATTCAACTGTAACTTCACAAATAACAGGGGCCCACGCTAACACACACACACACACAGCTCACATACAGACACACACAGACACTCCTGCACACACGTGGGTCACAACTCAGCACCAGCTCACCGGGTAGTGACGTTTGGTGCAGCTGGTCTGCTTGTGAGGGAAATCCCGGAGGGTCTTCTTCCAGAACTTTAAATCTTCTGGCAAAGCAACCAGAATGGAAACGACGCCATCACAGGAGTGGCATTGATAATCCACAGTGACATTGTTTCTCTATATCACATAAATGACTAGTTATTTTAGAGAAGAAAAGCATTTCTACGTAGCTCTTTACTGGGTTTTATGGTGTCCTAAAATATGCATTGTGATTTGCATAATGATGGGAAAAACGGTCAAATGTGGCACTGAAATAAATATTAGATCATAAAACGTGGTCGGGACAGCCATATTTTAAAGATTGATACCGAGAACACATGCACCGTGGTGCAATCACCGTCTGTGATGTGGAGGCATCAAAAGAGCCCGCAGAAAGATGATGACGCTGTGAGAGTCATGCAGAGGAGATTAATAAGCAGGTTTCTGTTCTGTATCTTAAAGCCAAATGAGATTAAAAAGAAGATAAATCACAACATCAAAGGTAAAGCACAGACATGCTGATGGTGTGACACAGCCAGCAAGAGGAGCCAAAATTAGCACAAAGAGTTCTGCAGGTTATACATACACAGACACAGTCTGTGGACAGCCAGGCGGCCGCCATATGTCTGCTGTTTTCCGCTTCCCTGTACAGCCCATTAAGGATTTGTTAAGTCAGGTGTCATGTGACCTTGAGGTCAGCACAGGCAAGTTCTTCCACAGCAAGAACTTGCGCCAACCAAAGTTATCACCTAAATCCTCATTATACACACTAAAGCTGCAACAATTAGACACTAAAGGAAGAATTTTAGAACATGTTCCTCTGGTCTGTACGTAAATTGTCATAATACATTGATTGATGGACTCATGGACAATCAATCCATGAGTCAATCAATGCAGAAAAGATCAGTTGTTCTATAGCCCAGCGTCATCCGATCATGGAACCAATACAGCCGCAAAAGTCTGCATAAGAAGGTCGGTTGGGGCTGGTGTGGACAGAGAGCGTTCACGTGGGAGTCTGGGTCAGGTGAGGACCATGGTTTGTCTTATGCCCGGTTTACACTGTCGCAGACGTAAGACGACCATAGTAGGAGAATCGTGGAGATGTCTTTGGTCGTGGCTCTAAATCGGTGGTCTTACGTCGCACTGTGTGGCAGGTTCCACGACGGCCGTTGTCAGCATCTTGCGACCAAAGACAAGCTGAGGCGGTGTCAGAAATTTAGGGTGACTGTCTCACAGTGTGACAGTTGCTACGACCTGTCACCCCGCATCCACGTCCTCCTCCTGCTCCTCGCATGTTGACGTACGTTATAACCTGTGATCGCCTGCGATCCAGTAAATGTTCATCGTACAATCTGCATGCATCAAACTTGATGTCGTACCAAAGTTGATTAGATCCACGTCGCACAGTGTGTCATGCAGTGGTTTTATAATTAAAAGACCATCAGCTCATAGCATCGAGTCCCATGAACACACAGAGATGTGGCCACAAAACTCCGCTTTCAAGGACTTCAAATATATTGACCTCATGTTTTATTTTTCAAGCTAATCCTCTGTGTACATTTTTAAAAAAGCAGCCTTGATAAGACAAATGGATTGTGGCTAACTTTGGAAAACATGATAACTTTTAAAGTCAAACTGTTCGTGTGCACGAAACAAACCGTTCGCAGCTAACGAACGCAGTCCATCTTTTCACAACAGCAGTGAGTGAGCGAGTTAAACAGAAACAAAAAAAGTCAGCCTGCCTTGTAACTGAAGGCATCATTATGCTGACATTTGTTTGTTTGTTTGTTTGTTTGTTTATGGATCCCTGATACAGCAGCTGGAAACACAGTAATCACACTGGGTTTCTTGGGGTCTATTCTACATAACAGGACCAAGAGATAGAAACAAGGCAACAACAGATTATATAAATAAAAACAGGACATAAATCATGTCCCTACAAAACAAAACAACAACAAAATGGCAGCTTTTATCGCTGCGCTGACAAGTCCTGCAATTACAGAAAGCTACAGTAACAACGTGACATGTTTGGGTTGTGGTTGTGGACAGAGACCGGCACGTTTAAAGAGAGAACCGAGATAAAACAGGCAGACTTCTTTCCGCTTTTGCTCTCCACCTTCTAACGGGCACAGCTTCACATCTCTCCGTCCTCAAAAAAGCAGGAAGGAAATCTGGCCTCCTTTTAGCTGGAGACATTTTTTTTTTTTTTTTTTTTTAGATGTGCGTGTTTTACATGTTCAGTGCTGATAAAAATGAGTGATGGGATGATTTCAAAGGCAAAGGGAGGCTCACAGCCCTTTAAAACTTTTTAAAAGTCCCTCCCCCCACATCTCTCTGATCTAAGGGGAGATGAAAGTGGTAGCCTAATGCTTGCTAAGTGACATTTCTCCATCTCTGATCTCCGTCGCTCATGCAGACAGACAAGGGAATAAAAAAAACACAGTTAGCATCAAGGATTTTCACTCCCTCCCTCACCCCCTCTCCCCCGGCTTCTTCTTTTCCCTCATATGTTTTCTTCTCTCTCTCTCTCTCTTCACTCCTGACATTTGACTGCATACAAAAATCTGTTACTCCCCCCCAAATCAGATTTGGGGGGTAAACACCAGAAAAGTGTTTGTAATTTGTAAAGTGTTTGTTTGCACCGCCTGCTTATCTTCTTTGGTTCATCACTCTGTAACCTTGAGATAAAGATGTGAATGACACTGGATGCTGTTGCTGTGCAATTAATCACACACACAGCGTTCATGTGTGTGTGTGTGTGTCCCGATGCACACATGAAATCTCAGAGGGACATTTTGTTGTGCATCAACAGATTATGACACATTGTCGTTGCAGTCGTGCAATGACATGTTTATTCATGAAGCTGACCGTTCACAGGCTCACACACACACACACACACACACACACACACTCTTTACAGCTCATCACCATCTGCATCACATATCACAGCGCCGCCACCTAATCACCAGGAGTCAGCTCCCACAGGGGAAATAATTATATTGTCAGCTCTCTGTCACTGTAACAGATCCACCAACAACAAAACACTGGAATACTAACCAGGACACATCAGATTGCATCCTCAGCTCGTAACAAGACTCCTGTAACATCTCCAATGTCACAGCACTCGCCATTTATATTAGCCGGGGACTGATGGTTTTCGGGAAAGCAGAGGTGTCAATTAATTCCTGTGTGTTTCAGAGAAAGGTGCAGATTCCAGGCTGGAAGTTGCAGCGATGAGCGTCAGTGTAATTTAATGATGTGTTTTAATGACAGCTGGTGTAATCTGTATTGGTGTTAACAGTGCTGTGCACCGATGCTCAGCCTTATTTAATGATGTTGCACTGGTTTCAGTGATGCTTGTGGAGGGGAATGGTTTGGCTGTAGCGCTGAAATAAATGTGTTTTGGGTAATTGCTAGGAGAGAGCAGAGTCAGTGTGTGTTGATTGAGCTAGCCGTGGCATGCAGCCTCTCTGCCTCTCCACTTCCACCCACTCTCCCATTAAAACAGCACTCAATCACTTTCACTCAACAACTGAACTCCACCTAAAGCTAATTTGGCTAGCTCGTGGCTCTTTCTTATTGCTCGGTAGGATTTCCTCTCACCCTCTCTTCTCTACCTTTCCCTTCATTTTGAGGCCTGCTTTTATTTATTTATTTTTTTTTAAAATAAAATCGATGCCAATTACAGCGTGTGCACGTGTTTGTGGGAGGCGACGCTGAATATAGGGAGGAGGAGATGCACACATTTAAACTGTTGACGGTTGTGAGTTAATTTGGATTCTGTTGCTCTGCTCCCACACATGTAAAACTGACACAGTGTTTTTAACACACACACACACACACCTGGCATCCGCAGGGCCTCGATCGCATGTGCAGCAGTGATTCATGTGAAGGCGTCCTGCAGTTTTTACTGTCAACAAACAACTCATGAAACATTTAATTATCTTTATGAATTCTCCTCATGTATTCATTTATTATAGTGCATTGCCTGCTTTTTTCAGTGAGGACAAATGTGTGTCATGACACTGTCATGCATAGAGATATATTACAGAAGAAAACTATAATACTTAATCTATTGTATCTTTAAGATGGCTGTTATTAAACAATAATTATCTATGACACACGCACACTTTTAATATTTCTTCACAAAGCTAAAACAGTAAATTCTTATTATTCTTATTATTATCTTACACAATACAATGAAATACACAACATTACAACAACACACAATAAACTGACAAGTTAGGACCTTGAAAAATTCAAATACTGACCTGCTATGTTTAATATAGTATTTATCCTATGGGATATGTTTTAAAGAATATATATTGCTGTCACTTACACTATATTTGTGTATTGATCATAAATCATTTTTGACATATTGCTAGATATGTATATGTATGATTAGTAAAGTTGACGATGAGGTTCAGATGGCCCTGTGGTCTGGACAGCCAGGTTCTTCACCCCAAACTGTTTCTGTGTGTGTGAGTGTGTGTGTGTGTGTGTGTGTGTGTGGAAACAAGCATTAAGATGCTTTTACAACTAAAATCAGACTAGCAGTGCACTGAAGTCGGTGTCCATATACTTTTGGTCATGACTCGACTCCCCATAGCCTAACCCAGCCCAGTAATCAGAGAACAGAGGTGACCTTGACACAGTCTTTTCTCAAATTTAATAAAAATTGTTTTTAACCACACAGAACTCATCATACACTCACAATCCACCCCGAGGAACTCCTCTGTGGAATAAAACACACAAGCACAGAACATCCAGGCAGCAATCAAATACACTCTAAAAATGTATTTAGGAAAAATCTAAATTTAATTTTTAGGAGACAAAGCAAGGCATTTGGTAGATTTGAGTAAAAGTTAAGCTCTTTGCTACAGTGAGGTTTGCTCTGCTCAGAATTAAAATGTTATTTTCTGACCCAAGTGCAGATGAGTTTTATTGGACAGCCATGTCACATTCATCAAAACACACTAATATTTGAAGCACTTGAGTATATTGAAGATTTTTTCCCTTTTGTTAGACTTGAGTTCTAACCAATGCTGCCACTTTGAGAGAGTCGAACTTTATGTTTGCGTATTGAATTATTTTTTTATTCTCCTTCTTTTTCCTCCGTTTCCTTCCCGTCTCTCCGCTCCTCCCTCGTCTGAACTACAGTAGTTAATCATGGGGCTCATATCCAAGAATATTACTACCATGTTCATTATGCTCCGGCTCACATAACTTTATGTCCAACAGGGACCAAATGAGCGAACAGAGTGAATCTAGCGAACAATTTGTCCTTTTGGCGCAGCACGTATAATCTTTATTAGATTGAGCCGTAACATGGTATTGGCAGCAATTAGACCCTGGAAGGAGGCACCGCTGCAGAGGTTAATAACTGTAGTGTGTCTGCGTGAAGCTCTGTTATGATAGAAAGGTTAGCTGTATTAGTGATGGTGGCGGTGGGCCAAGCTACGGAGTAAGTCGGGGCTGCGAGGCCAAGCCGAGAGCTGTGTGTGGGGTGGGAGAGTGGAAGAATTCACACCGGAGGATCGGGGTGAGAAAATGTTCTCCACCCACTGAGACGAATCGCTGCTGGTGTCTGTCCTGCGTCATGTCCATAACAGGTTGGTGGGTTTGACTCAGAGAGGGAGTTAAAGAGAAACTTTGAAGTCAAGGTGGTTTTTTTGAAGTTGTTATCCCTCTAATGTTACAAACATTTTGTATTTTGTTGTGTCCAGAAAGACCAAAACTAAATAAGTAAACAAAGGGATGATAGAAGTGGACGTTTTTAAGCCCCACAAGAAGATCAAGCACAAAAAAAAGTCATCATTTGTGAAATATGGTGAAACACAGTCTGACTGAATAACAGCTACAGCTTCAAAGAACATAGTACTGGAGAAGAGCACAACATCACAGTATCCATTCCCACAGACTGGACGTGGACACGTTGGAGAGCAGATATAATATGGGTCTGTATTTGTAGTACACTTTTTGGCCACATGAGGGAGTTTAACGCAGTGTTTTGCCAAATTTTAGACTATCCACGAGTCCACCAGTAACGATAAGTACTATGATACGTCCAACAGGTATCGCTGTGATCTCCATCGTAGTTATGTGAGGGTTTGGTCCTTGCCTAGGTTGTCAGCATGCTAACACATCCACACATGTATCGATTCTCCAAATAGCTTAGCATGTCAGGATCATGGTAACCACAAGGGGAGCAGAGACACCCAGGCCTGCCAGTCTCCAGCAGCTCCGTAAGCTACCATGAGGTCCCTGAGGTCCGGAACTCTGCGTGGCTTTTTATTTTATCTCCATATATATTTGGGGCAGCGGTGGCTCAGTGGTAGAGCAGGATTGTCCAATAACCAGAAGACACTTGCACTACACGCACTCACTGGTGTGGCGCTCCTTGCTGGTCATTGTATGACACTGCTTGGCAGCAGCCTTAAGCGATCTACTTTTAAATACTTACTAAAGTATTAATTAAAGTATTAATCAGTTATCCTTCAGAGGTGAAGAGAACCTTTAAATGGATTACTGTTTCTGATGAGGCTGACTATAACTGTGCCACTTTTTACGACTTACTGCTGTACAGAGCTGAAGACAATTAAATGACATTTTTGTATATTTGATATTTCATTTCACTTTTTGGACCCCCGCCCTGCTCCTTCCAGCTCCCCCTGGGGATTCCCAGTTGGCCCTAGACCTGCTGGACCCTGAGGCCGACCCCCCCAGAGTAACTCCTTTTATCACTTCAACTTCTTCTTCAGCTTCTCTCACTGGATTCAACCTCAGCCTGTCCTGTAATTGTCAGAGCTGTGGCTTTTTGCTTTTTTTAAAATTATTCAACCACAAAGAGAAAAAAAAATATGTTGCAACAACTTTACATTTTCTAAGAAAGTTCTAAAGTTTAATGAAAGAACACAAATAAATCTAATTCATAGTCTCTTTGTCAAAGTTGCTGCTGGTACCATCAATGCTCACAGAGCGGGATGTAAAGAGCATATTTCAATGGCAAAAATAAAAACCATTAGCACCGTTAGCTTAGCCTAGCGTAGTCGTAGAGTTCAGTCTATCCAACTAGCATGTTGGTCTCTGTCTGACGGTGGGAGTATGTGCGCACACGTGTCTGTGTTTGTCTGCGCATGTGTCTGTGTGTGCAGACAGCAGCGGTGAAATGTAAACGCACAACCATGCAGACAAATGACATGCTGCCGTGCAGATAAGATGAATAACATGAGCTGTTTAGTTTGTTTAATAAAAGAACAAGGTGTAGACCTGTTGTATATGAAAGGTTTTCTTAAATGGCTTCTGTTAGGATCTGGTGCTATATAGAAATTAAAAAGAAATAAAATTTGACTTCACCTGATATAATGATGGAAACACTGAACTGATTCTTAAATATGTTGAATGTTGGATAATTAGGATATATTTTGTGCTCATCTGGTATTTCCAGTGTTAAAAGTAGAAAAATCCTCAACAGTGTGAACCGAACCGAAAACCGTGACCTCAGAACTGTGATACGAACCGAACCGTGGATTTAGTGAACCGCTCCACCCCTAATTAATAATAATGTCAGCATGAGTCTGATCAACATACATCACACAAAGTGAAAATAAAGGACTTGTTGTCTGTGAAGCACGGAGGAGGTGCGTTCAATAAGATATCAATAATGAAGAGCACGGATGTAATAAAAGCTGGTGAACGTGTTCTCACTAAGTCAATTTCACTTAATTAACAGTCGATGTGTTACATCCCCTCGAGATGTTTTTGCTGCATCAGTGTGTAAATTAACGGAGCGTGAAGGTGCAAAAAACAAACATGACACCAACTCACAAAACATCTCCATCAACACACTGTAATGCTGCCACAAAAAGACACACAAGCAGCTGCACGCACACACATTTTAGTCCATAACCCCCCTTTTTCCAGAGTCCGAGTGAGGCTGTAGTCCTGGGAGACACAGCGACCTGCGCCGCCGCCGCTGTCAGTCTGGGATGCAAATGGCGCTTGGTCGCAGAGCCAGAGACATCTACCTGCCATGGCTGAGGCCATTTGAAGTTGGAGCGTTATTGCCAAAGATGAGATCAAAGGCAAGCTGCCAGGATGGCTCTATCTCACACAGACTCACACACACAGACACACTGATCCATGCTCATCGACTATAAAGAACGGAAGGTAAAGGGAGAGAATATGAAAGGAGAGTCTGACACCTCTACTATTTCTGTTGTCTCTCTTTATCCGTTTGCATATTTATTCGGTCCTACTTCAAAAAAAAAACATAATCTTCTTTCGGATGGCAGCAAACCCTGAAAAGCAGCGAGTGATGATGGGATCGTCAGCCCCTCTCTTCCCACCTTTCACTGGACCTTCTGTTACAAACTGTCTTTATTCCATCACCCTCCTCTTCTCTCCATCTATAATTCACATCAGTTTTTACCAGTGTTGCCACGGCTGTGGGTTGTAGAAATGCACTCCACCCATGACGTACTGTTACATGCTAATGTGTGTAGATGTGAAACTGACTGGAATTTCAGGTGTTTCTGTTGAGTCCAGCAGCTCTCATCATGCCTGTTTTCAGATGAAGGATTCACTGCACACCTCCTCCTCCTCAGCACCAAGCAGCAGACAGACAGACTGACAGCAGCAAGCTGGTGGAGAAGCTGGCATGAATCAAAACAGTTGGAGTTGAAAGGAAGCTAAAAACTGGACCTGGGACTCGGTCATACTGTTTGCATGCCGACCAATATAACCTCATAATGTATGAAAAGTGTCCTTAGGCAAAAAACTAAATAATTAGTACAGAAAAAGATGTACATTTGGAGTTAAGGGTAACATTTGTATTTAAAATACATCATATTTTCACATTATTTCTTGCTGTAAAAGGGTGCATGGAGGGTTTATCAATCCAATAGAACCAGTTCACAGAAAAACAAACTACAAGACAGTAGCATCTGCATGACATTTCATCCCTCAAAGAATGCAGTTTAGGAGGACTTTTAGGGTCACACCTTGGCTATATTCTGTCTAAAAATCACTCCCTTAACTGCCACTAGTTTACTGTGGAGGGCCTATATATGGTGAGATCACCTGAATAATGAAAAATACTTTTCAAACACGGGTCGTCTTCTCTGTGGCGTGAACTCTGTCAGTGCTGCCACATAATTAAAATATGCTACATTGCTGCCAGCTAAGTCAAAATTAGCTGCAATGTATAACGGTACAATGTGCAAAACACACTATGTGGGGCATTTTATAGTGAGAGTGTGTGTGTGTTGGGGGGGGGGGTCAAGTCTGGCCTTTGGAGGACTTCCTATTCACATCAGATGCTATGTTGCCTAGCAACACTGACAGGAACATATTTAAGACACTTTTTAACTGGTTTATCCATAAAATGTTGGAATACAGCAAATGTTTATAATAAACAATCAATTAATAATGCAATCAATTATCTAGTAGACTGTAGTGTTAAGATTTAGAAGTGGTGGATGCAAAAGCTGCACATGGTGTCCATTTACTTTTGGCCACATAACGTATGCACCCGTCCAGGGCAACACTTTTGTTTACGAGCCTGTACATTGTAGAAAAGTGTTGTTCTTCCTGTGTAAGCTGAAGTGGTACTTTTGTATTAACCACAAATCGACACTAACAAATACATTCCTGGAGCAATGTCAATCTGCTGCCGAACAGCCGAGTGCAACCAAGTGCAAAAAAAGCCTTTATTCTGGTTAAAGCAGGAATGCCTGTGAAGTGCTCTGCATTGATCTATATATTAATGAGTGATTCGTACAGCATTTGTTCTCCATAGCTGCTTAATGCTGTGTGAAAACCTTCTTCACTTCATTAAATCCCTGCAGCCATCCGAAGGCTGAGAGACAGATACTTTGATTCGCTCCGATTTGAAGCACAGTTTGCTTTAAATAAATCAAACAAACAAAAATAAAAGCTTTCGGTCCTGTGTACACAACTCTCCTGTACCAGATCTGCTCATTTGTTGCCGTCAAACTACACTTGATTAGCTTTTAACAACGATGCGATCATTGTGTTTGTTAATCACCAAAGCTCTTGATTTATATTTAACAATGCACATTTACTTTGCATTTTGCAGAGCTGCAAGGCTGAAAACACAGCCAGCACAGAAGTGCAACAAACTGCAGTACATCAAAAAGACCACTAGAGGCTTTAAAAGTAAGTTAATCAGAACTGGCACCCTTCGGGCTCAAACTTGAAGCCCATGCAGAGGTGTCAAAACTTCCCATAGACTCCCATGTTAAAATGGCCGACTTCAATGAACATGTTTATAGCCTGGTACAAAAAAACCACTCTGGTCTCAAATGATAAATTCTCTTCTAGTGTCAATTGTACAGGGGGTGAATTTTTCTACAACTCACTAGTTTTAATTATATTCGGACTTACAGTTACACAAAATTATGGGCGTCGCTTGAGTGACAGACAGTTGACGTATCACAGCGCGAGTTTCCTGCTTCCACGATCGCCCGCCCCCCCCTAAACCCCGCTTGTGCTCCCCCTCTTTGTCCATATTTGAAGTTTTGGCGAACGTGACGCTGCCAACATGGCGGCGGTCATCACGTCCCTGAGCCTCCCACCGAGCCTCAAAACGGCTCTACAGAAACAAACGGGTGACGTCACAGAAGCTCAGTCCATAGTTTTTACTGTCAATGGTTAATCCTCATAGACCCCCATGTTAGAATGGTGATAAAAAATACATTCACATCCTGGCATCTATAGTCCAGCAGATACAAATGCTCAATAAAACGTCAAATTAAATGACTCATTTCCTTTTGCTCACATTACTGCCGTACCTCTCTGTGCTTAGGATTGTTCTAGTTCTGTGATGCGTTTTTAAGAAGACACATCTATCTTGTCCTCTGTTGCTGCCGGTGCAACCTCTCTCCTCCTACACAGCGCCTCGGGGGTGCTCTTGTCTGTTCTGATTGGCCTGATGAGAGACTAGACCAGTATCTCAGGTATCAACAGACAGACACACACACACACCGGCCTGCAGGGAGGAAGATGCTGAGGAGGTCAAGTGTTGTGTTGTGGGAAGTCTGACACTCGAAAAGGATGTAAAGAGGTCATGAAGTAGGAAGACTAATAAAGAGATGTACAGAAAGATGCTCGGCGATTGGAGAAAAAAAGGTGAGATGCTGTGGAGAGAGGAGATGCATGTGTGTTTCCGTGTTTATGCTGCACCCATCCATCTCTCTCTCACCTCCCTGCCTTCCAGCTCCAGACTGTCCCCAATGTGGTCGTCTACCATAATGAAAAAGGATGTCTTGTGTGTGTGTGTGTGTGTGTATGCGCGTGCCTGTGTGTGTATTTGCTCGACGGCGCGTGCACACCCATGTGTGTGACGTGTGTGGTAATGAATAAGGATGTGCTGTGTGTGGAGCTGGTCGTTAATCACTGGCAGTGCTGGCAGCTAACAGATAAGCAGATTGATCCAAGGCCACCGAGGGAACGCTGCCTGGCACTGGCCCATTCATCACACACACACACACACACACACACACACACACACACACACACTCGCATGCATGTACTGTACAGTGACTGTGAAAAGGCAGGTCAAAGTGTTCGGCTCAGGATCATCTCTGACCATTCATGTTAACGTCTGTGAGAGTTACTACAGTGAGAAGAAAGAGTGAGAGACGGACTGCAGGGCCTGACAACCTCTGCAGCCGCTCCATGACTGCTCACCTGGAAATCCCAACCTGGCATTTGTTACTGTCTCAAAACACACAAATACATACAGAAAAAAAACAGCACTTACAAACACACACGGAGACAGATAAGGGTCTGAGCTTTGGTCAGCCAGAAATCCCACAGGGGCCGTGAAGGCTTGGGAGATAGATGGATGGATGGACGGATGGTAGGAGAGAAGACAGGATGACAAAACAGAGTTAAGGACACGCTTCAGTACAATGTGACAGCTCGGCAGGCCCACTGGGGAGCCAGAGAGTCGAGTGGAATGTAGAAATCCAGCGAGGAAGCAAGAGGTCAAACATCTGTGGTTCCCCTTTTTTTAGGGCTTCCATCACATGATCAGCAGTGGGAAGAGAGACAGCGAGAATGAGGGATGTAGAGAAGAGGCAACCAGGCAGAACTGGCCATACCATACCATCCTATCCACAGGATCAGGTTCCTTTTGATTGACTGGTGTAGTTTGTGCAACAGAGTCCTCCTTATATGTGTGTTACTCTATCATTATGCATTGTTGTCTACACTTACAGTGACATTAACGTTCAGTGGGAGGACCTTTTCCACCCAGCACAGTTCACAGATCACTCCAGGCCTCTAGCAGCTCCTCTGTCAAATATCAGGCTTCCTAAGGTGCTAAACGCTCTGCTCACATGGCCACATGTTGAAGGACACGTTCTTTTTTTCTGTGTACTGGTAGAAAGCTTTGAGAGTTTTGAAAACAATTCTTTTTTCTCAACTAGTCAGAATCCTCTATAGACTTTATGCTGGCCAACAAAGAAATATTTAACTTCTCAAATCTAAAAAAAATATCTAAAATAAAATAAAATGTAAAATTCTTCAGAATTCTAAATTTATTAGAAAGTTAAAGTTAAATCATTAAATATAAAACACAAAATTCTTACTGGCTTATTAATAGTAAATACTTTTTCACCCTCACAGTGGCCCTAGAGATTCGGGAGGAGTCCTGCCGGGCAGGTGCCAAAAACTGATCTCCATTGCGGGGTGAGCGCAGCGCCTTAAAGCTGCAGCGCTGAGTCTAACAACATGTTTATATTTTGCAGCAAAAGAGGCTGTTAATGATACGACTTGAGTCGCTGGTGTGGTTATGAATAAAGGGGAGAACGTGTACTGTGCTTGGTCTTACTTTCCTCGATTTAAACATATGCTGTAATATTTCATTTTATCCATAGAAATGCAGTTAAAGGGCCAGTACACCCTGTAAAGTGCTGATTGTTATCCAACCAAAAAATAAACAAAAACAGATTACTGTCCGTAAAGTGTGCTCCTGAGGTCAGCTCTGTCTGCAAATGACTTGAATTCATTCTTGGTTAGAAATTATAAGAAAAACATATAAGAAATTATAATTCATCCAACCTCTTCACACCCATGAGGACCCTTCAAAAGGCCAATTAACCTCAAAAATGGTTGTTTTCCACCTGCCAAAAAAGTGATTAAGTCCTCTGCAGAGTGCCTGAGTGGTTATTTCTGCCTTTTGTTAAATATCACAGAAATGGATGACTTTAACTGATTATAATCCAACCAGCCCATTTATACCTGTTAACACACCTTTAAAGGGTTAATCCACCTCCAAAACCACATTTTCCACCTGCCAAAAAGTGTTTCTGGCCTCTACAGAGTGACTGAGTGGTTATTTCTGCTTCAAAAGTACTTTTTACTCTAAATGATTCTCTTTGGTTCCATGTCAGGTACCCTGTCTTCTCCTACTTGACTTAACTCTTTAACAGCTGGATTGAACTGCCTTTTGGGGTTTCATGCACTCATGTATTCCTTGCACTGTAAGAGCTCATTTTTTCCAAATAGCTCCTCCATGGAGAAAGACGGCTGTTTGGGCATGAAACTCCCAGGCCCTGTTCAGATCTACATGCTAATATTATGTGTATACCGTCGTGTTTCTTTCATAAAAAATGTGTCAAACTGAGCACCCTCGGACTGAAAGGTAACGCTAACAGTCGGGGCAAGCTCATGTGACAAGGGGAAGTTTCACATTCATACTGCCTAATAAGTAGTGACGTGATTTTTTCTTAAATGTAGGATGCACGCCTTAAAGTGCAGGTTGAGTCATTATTTCCTTTCATATTTTCCAGGAAAAGACGAAGTCAACAATACATCTCCTTCTGTCATGGCTGAGCATACAAGATACATCATCTTAAGGTTCCAAAATTTAGAATAGAAACTGTTAAAACCCTTTAAATCCCAAGGGACCCATTAATGGGGGCTTTTTCATGCAACCAAAAAATAAAAGCCATATAACACTGAACTAACCATGTAAAAAAATAATCATGTTACATATCAAATTAAACAGGAGAAACTTTACTACAAGCACATATAAGCCATATTTACACACATCAAACATAACTTCAACACCATGCAAATCAATTATCACTCATCAAAATAAAATTCTCATATCAAAGTCGACACACCTGCCACATTCTTATTGCCAACTCTGTGATACTTCAAGTCACACAAACAAACAAGGTGTCATATGAAAGCTGAGACTTTACCAATTGACACTGTTACAGTTGTTTTGCTATATTATAAACATTTGGTAAATTAGAATATAAAAGTAAAAAATCACTAGTTTAGAGGAACAGAAAATTCTGTCTTTCTTCTGTAAATTTGCAATAATCATATTTGAGGGCAATAAATGCTTGGTTCAGATAGACCAACATGTCATGTCTTCCTTTGGTCTAGGATCAAGCTTTAATGCTAAGTAGCTTCTCAACATAATAGGGCATGAGGATAGCATTGATAAGCTCTGGGGACATTTATTGGACAACAGCTTATTAGTAGACAAGCAAAACACCCAGGTTTGGATACAGTTTCACCACTGACATCTGACAGTCTATACTCTAACATTATCAACTCTTGGACATACATTTTAACCCCTGCTCTCTGCTCAATGTCTTTTTTTATATAAAAAGCTCCACGCTGCAAGAACTGACTGAAATATTCCCATAACTTAACAGTGTGTCTGCTGCAGCATGTTCAGAGGGGACAAACAGTGTGATGTTTGCAATGAGTCACTAAGTATTGACATAAAAGCAAACCACAGTCCCACAGGAGACGGCCTCCTGAGTGAGTCCAAAGGAAAAGAAAAGCTACCGTCTACATCATTTATTTGCACACTTTCACACCATGTGTACCACCGGCCCTGTGGCCAGACTGTATCAGGTGAAAATGCACTGTGATTGAAAGATGAGTGGGGACCTCGGTGAGCTCCCTCAAAAGGCCACTTGAGAGTGCTTCCAAAACCAAGTCAGTGCGCACAGAACACCACGTTGAAATGTCCACATTTCCTTCTAATAAACATGTTTACATGGTCTGTAAAGACTCCATCATGCTCCAACTCTCCGGGCTAAGATGCTGCTCACGTGGCCAGTACCACCACACCCAGCTTCCAAAACAGTTTTTCAGAAAGCCTATGGCCATCTTTACTTTTACTTTAGCCTATAGATCACACACAGGCTTCTTTGCTCGTTTGAGCTGAGAATGATTTAGATATTCAAAGTTGTGTGACACAAATCAAATGTACAATAAGACCAAATCTTATAGGAAGTCATGCACATGCTATGGTGTATCTGCTTTAAATGTTCTGTGAAAGGTTCTGCTTGCTGGTCACCGAGTTTAAAAAAAATAACATTGGGTCAGCTGTTCTTTTAAAAGGTTATAATCTTGTAAAGCTAAAGCACTTTTTCCACATGCAAAATGTCCAACAAAGAACCCCTGAGGGTTTGCACTTCTATTTTAGATGCCTGAGAACAATATGCTAATGTGCTCCGGCTGTATACTCTCATCCATGGCTGCTTAGTGTATACTTTTACATGCTTTCCCAGTGGGGAGGTCTGTTTGCTTATGGGTCAGTGTCAAGATGTTTGTGCAAAAAGTTGCCTTCCTACTAAAATATTCATTTCCCCTTACCTTCAGCATGCTTTAAGATCACCATGTTCTCAACATATGGCCATCGCCTTAAGGCGCATAGACTCTCTGAGGCCTGCAGTGTATGCTACAGTTCTATATGGTATAGTTCTGTGTGTTCTTGTTTCATCTCTCCGAAATATTAATCCGTCAGTTTGTTGGTATTTGGTGTGTACAGAAATAAAAGAACGATTTCAACAACAACACATGTGCCTCATCTATCCATAAGAAGTCATAATCCTCACCGCTTTTCAATCTTTGCTGCATTCTGTGCAACTCTTCCTTTCTTTATTTAAAATGTGGTCACAGTTAAAATCCCACCACCCCAGCAGATGCAGCTGATTTTTATCCTCTCTCAGTGTCTCAGCTGCCTTGCTCGGGTTCCTCTGCTCTTCCTCAGTATTTGCTCTTGAATCCTCTCGGGCTCAATTTGATGTGGAGATTGGGTACTGCTGCATCAGCAAGACACAATACAGACATTATCAAAAACTAATCATGTCTCTGACATCGCTCCCTTTACACTGGCCAGCTCAATAAAATCAACCAAACCAAAAACAACCAAAAGCACTGCACACTTATTGATCACAAGGCCTCTTCTCACAAAAGACGTCGTTACACCACGTTCACCTTGGAACGCCGCCGCAGAGAAAAATAAAGCCGAGATCTGGCCAACACCCTTTCTCCTCAGTGGTGTTTAAACTGTCATCAAAGATATGAAGGATGATTCTGCACACAATATCAGTGGCCGTCTATTAAAAGGGAACTTGCGGGATCAGGATGTGAGTGTGAGGTCAGACCTTGAACAGACCCTTTAGCAGTGCTGTAATTGTAACTCTATCCTTTCACAGTAAAATGGCATGCAGCTCAGTGGAGACACCGTTTCAATTTTAAACAGAGATGCTGTCACTGTAACCGGCTCTGGTTTCAACATTTTCTACCCTACAGACAGTCCAGTCCACATTTTCAGCAGGCACACTTTACTTCAATAATAGCGCCATCTATCATGAGTACAGGAAGTTAGCAGACTGAAAGGCACAGACGGACTACTTACTGCTCGATACAGATACTCTCTGGCTAACAAAAGGTAGCCACTAATGTCCTTTATCACCGCTCGCCATTTTTCTTTATGCTACGCTAAGCTAATGCCACATTAACCACACATAAATTGGCCTGTTGTTAATTGGTCTGCATGGCGTGAAAGCAAGAATGTAAGCTTGTTGTTGCACATCTAAGCTATAGTATCCATCTGCCTCCGTGTCTGTCCGTCTGTCTGTTTATGCCTGCCCACAGTGTATTTGATTGCGTTCCTGCTGTTGTGAGTGGGTTGCTGGCATTGTACAGCACGCCCACAGTGGGAGATCCGCTTTTGATGTTTACCGTGGGCCAGATGAAGTGCAGCAAACCGACAGGTCAAAAATGAATTAGTAAACCAAATCATCGAGCGTGCTCAAAATCCGCACCACCTTGTTGTTTTGAATGAATGAATGAGAATGAAGAAGCTTCGCAGCGTAGTTTACTGCTGCAACAGCTTCTATCTGGAAAATATCTGGATGCACTTGTGCTGCCCCATGTCCCTTTTGTGTGTGTGTGTAATGTCCATCAAGTATGTGTCGATTCGAGCCTACATGTGCTGGTGCAGTTCTCAGCTGGGACCCTGTGAGATCATTTTCCCTGTGATTAGATTTTAGGTGACTCATACAATGCTGTGAAGTAAAGCAACACGACATGAAAAAGGTGATGAAAGCAGACATAATTAACATGTGGGCTAGTGGTTTGGATTAGTGTGGATTGAGTGTGTGTACTGAGGACATGTGTACATGCTTCTTCAGATCTATTGTAGGGCTTTAGGAACTCATTCTCCTGTATGTGACCTCATGTTAATTCCCCACAGGATGATGGTGGGAGGCTCACAGATTTGGTTGATCTCACTCTGTCTGTGTCAGAGTGTGTGTGTCAGTGTGTGTGTGTGTGTGTGTGTGTGTGTGTGTGTGTGTGTGTGTGTGTACCTCCGGAGACCTCGGAGATCTTGAATTACAGGCACATGAGCACAAAGAGAACTCAGGTCAGAGGAGAGAGCCCCTGATGATCACAGGAGGGTGGTGTGGAGGATTAAAGGCCAGTAGAACCAATACTGAGGCTTCTTAATAATAGAGGGAATGTAGGAGGTACAGGCTGCGAGCGAGAGGAGATGGACTTTTAAAACAGACACGAAGATATATACGACGAAGACAGTCAGGGAGAACTGAATCTTTCTGGTGTAAAATATAAACTCAGGTAATTACTTATTCACACCTCAGTAATCCCCAAAAGGTTTACCCTCCGTGGCTCCAACCGCTGCTTTGCACTTAGCGAGAGCTACCCACCAATTCCCCCAAGTTCCAATATTCACAACTTATTCCACACCAAGCAGGAGATCACAAAGGATTTCTCAGTCACCTTCATACTTCAGCTTTAAGCACAGTCAGCAGGGAGGAGTCCACATATTTCTTAGATATCAGATGCTACAATGAGCACCTGCTCTCACCTTTAACAAGTGTCCAGACGTGACCAGACTAAACACAGCCACTCAGGTGTTGGACCAACAAGGATCCAGTGATATAATATAAGTATGCTCCAGGAAGAGGAGAACAAAACACCGCCTGGAGTGTGTCCTGCACGGAGGATTGTTAAAAGGCACTGTGGGGATTTGAACCCAGGATCTCCAGTTTACCAGACAGGGGCATTGACCAACTAAGCCACAACAACACAATGTCAAGGTAAGAAAACACTGGTCACTTTGACAACAAATGCTCTGCACAGAGTCACAACATGACCAGATCTAGGGAACACAACACCAACTTTACAAGGTGTCCGACCTGGCTAGGACACTGATGCTAACAAAAACCTAATAATTAAAATAAATGAAAACATCCGACTCTCTGAATCTCATTTCCATAAAGGTGACAATTAACAGACATCTTCAGAAGTCACAAAGCAGTGGGTGATAAAGTGATGGTTGTCTGATGTATGTGGTTGTGTTGTGGTAATTGCCATTTAAAGGTAGGGTAGGAGATTCTGAAAACTCAGTGAGAGTCAGCCAGATTTTGAAAGTAAACACACGCCCCTTTCTCCTGGAGCTCACCCCGAAGCCACGCCTCCAATCACATGGACGCACATCACCTGAAGACGAGCTGCGGTCTGTGACTTCGGCCATCATGCACGTACTTCTCTGGTGCACAGAGCAGGAACTGAGTGACAACCAGTCAATACTCCTACAGGGTCCACCCGGAGGATTGGCTGATGGTTTTAGTGTTTTATAGCTTCAGGTGATTCATATTCTTCGTTTGAATGAGAAACTGCCGAACTACTTCGTTGCTATCGGATTGTAAAGAGAAGTAATAACTAACACTAATAAGTAACACTAATTTAACAAAAAGTGCATCAGAATGAAATCTCCTACCCGACCTTTAATGTCTCCAATTGGCTGTTTTAGCATTCAGTAAAGTTAACATGCTAACCTTCTATCTGCATAGTGTCCTCATGTAAGGCTCATGATGGTAGCTGGTGTGTTTATATTTTAGTTATTACCCTTTGATTGACATTATTGTGCTGTAATTACAGTTATATACTTTGAAAAAAAAAAAATAAAGAAAGTGTCCTTTTGAAAAACGTATGAATCTTGTCATTTAAAATAGAGAAATCCACAAATGTGGATTAAAACGGAGCGCTGTAATCTGATCACGTTTCATTAAGAAGGCATGCCTCGGCCTCGTCTCGAACCAATACTTGAGACATTTTGTGGTGTTTTTATGTTTTTATGAAACGTTAACCAAGTCATGGAAAATAAATACATGAACGTTTTATAAATGAGCCCCCTGGTGTCAGTGAACCTACTGTAACACACGCACACACAAATACACCATCCAGCCTTCCAAATGTCCTGTGGAGATGATCAGAGAAACATTTGGCAGAATTTATGAGCAAGATCATAATTCCCATGTCTCCCAAATCTACACGCTACACAAATAGAAATAAAAATTTCATGAGCGAAGACGAAAACAGACACATGGCTGCGAGCAGCTGCAGAGAGGACGAGGTATTTTATGTCAATTGTAGAGTATTAGACGGTGAGTGGAGGTGACTTGTAGATGTCAGCGTCGTCTTAGTGAGAAAGACATTGGATATCTGACTCGTAAATATAATCCATCTACATCCTGGCCTGAATATGAGAGCAATGCAAATACCAGCAGCAAATGGAGTCTCTAATTTGTATGGTCGCCTCAGCTTCATACCTCATACAAATCCACCCTGTCTCTTTCTCCCGACCCCCTTCGCCTACATCCATCTCACCAGCCCAGGCTTTTTGAGTCGCCTTAATCTCAAATCTCTTCTGAAATCCACATTAATGCCACTTTTCCTTGTTCCCTGTCCGCCCCGTCTCACCTTGCCCTCTTAAGGGTCAAGCAACAACAAGGCACAACGGAGTGTATTACACACACACACACACCCTTTAATCACATCCTCCTGGTTTCTATCACAGAACCAGCGTGCCACTATCATCCCCTCCACGACACCTACACACACTCGAGATGTACATTAATATAGCATAATTCATTATACGTGTCTCTGCTTCACAGCTGCAGCGACTGGAGGAGAAGGCCGGGCTGCTGGAAGCCGTCCTGCTGGGATATAGAGCATTCAGCTAATTTAATTGAAAAATGACACTCCATACAGCATTTGTCAGCTGGATTCTCATTAAGTACTTATGCACTTTCTGCAGGAGCATCATAATAATAATAATAATGATGATACAGATGAAAATGTGGATGGGTCTCACTCTCCTTTTGTAGTCGTCTTAGTTTTTTGGTGTTTGTTGTGTTTTTTTTACACATATATAATTTAAATATTACCGGCCGTGAAAGGAAAAAAAAAAAAAAGAGAATAATGAAATTCAAACCATATCTGCTGCCTGTGGGTTCTCAACTCTGTAAATAGCTGGTATATGGAGAAAAACAGGAAACAGAGATGAGAGTGATGGAAGAAAGCGATAGGCCGATATGTTTAGAATGAGAGAATTACAGTAGATGCACACACACCGGTAATGATTACGGGCCATGGCCCGGCATCTCTATGACTTTCAAAGCAGACGAGAAGCGGAAATGAAAAGATGATAACACAAAAAAAATCTTACACACATACACAATAATGCACATCATATGCCGTGTACACACACTTGTGTTAAATGTCACTCGGCTCTGGTTATATTGAAGTCTGGTGTGTGTGTCACTTCCACAGCAGACAGCGCTGATTGACAGAGTCTGACTTCTGCTGTGATTTACATGACAGCCTGAGACAACCCCCCATTGCACACACACACACACACACACACACACACACACGAAAAAGGGCAACCTGTAATGATATGATCATTATTAAACTGATGCATATTGGGCCGTTACAGTCGCTGTGGTCATCCCTCAGTGTGTGTCTGTGTGTGTTTAATATGACCTGGCATGTGACGTTTAATTCTTCCACATTATCATACGCCTGGCAGTAATAACCCTGAACGTCGGCAGGTTATTATTGCCTCAGTTTGATCACAGGGTGTAATAAAGATTTTTGGTTTGGTGTCAGACTGCTACTACAGACTCCATTCATGTGAATCAGTGTGTGTGCTCCACTGGTGGCAGACTGGAAGGCACAGCAGGTGGGCCAGCAGTATTTCAGGGAGGCATGAACACTGCTAATTACTGTCTGGATCAGTGGCATTGTAGGTTGGCATCTGTGTGTGTGTGTGTGTGTGCCACCCCAGTGAGAGGAAACAAAGACAAAAACTGGATGCGACTCTCTTTCTCTCCCTCTCTTCATTAATGCTGTCTGTGTTAGCTGGATGGCAGTTAAGTCACAGTTTCTAAACTCTGGAGCTGCGACTCCACGTGGGGTTGTTTGAGATGCAGACACAGTGGATTATGTTTTTAGATGCATCTTCATTTCTGTATCATTTGATAGAGCCACCAGTGCTGTGGAGTTTACAGCCTCTTATGTGGCGCTCACTTCCCTGGTGTTAACATCACAGGGCATAGCTGATACCCCACCAGCTGACACGCTCTGTGATGAAACTGTAATTTACCAAAATGATGTTGCAAAGCAGCGTTTTAATGATGTGAAATTATGTGAAAGCCAAAAGCAAAATTAGGACCATAAGTGCCCACCGGGGTGGTCGCTTTTTATTGGCAATTTGAACTTCTGTTTGAATACATATTTTTAATATTTAACAATTCCAAATCAGAACTCAGTGTGCGAGTACAGCAGTGCTGTGCCAGCCACTGTGGCCTCAACAAATGCAGCATCAAAGACTGCAATTCTCTAGATTGCCACTTGAAGCTCGTTCCAAATGTGAGCCGGGCCCATTGGCATGCATGTTAAATTAATGAACACAAACTGAAATCTAAATTTCTTTCTAAAGTGTTACTACAAAGTCACAACCACCCCCGCTGAAACAAATGGAGCCAATCCTGAACTTCAAAGCTTCTGTTTTCTCAAACTGCCACTTGAGGACGCCTCCAAATCTGAGACGCTGTTCACACTGGGGAAATCAATCCAGCTAGAGCGGGATTCGGGCTGTATCCGGATATATCCGGGTAGTTTTTAATCCATCTCTTGAAGGTGGATCTAGCCAGTTTGGCTTAAATCTGGCTCAGGTCTGAACACAAATGCGGCTAGCGAATCTCATTAGGGGCGTTATACTTCCGGTTTCATGGGGACAGTGTCCGGGTCGTGTACAAAAGCCATGTGTAAACAACTGTCGAACTATGACGGCTTTGCCAAGAGTTTAGTTTCAACAGGGCTACAAAGGAATAAACTGCTTTTTGAACCAGAAAAAACACTACTGAGGCCTGAATGGACTCTGAATTTTACAAGGTGCCACCTAGTGGTTTGGAGGACAACAAAGAAGCTGGGTTAAACTGGATTGAGCGCTTGCCCATATGGGTGGAGTAAACATGGCCAGCTATGTCAGCAGAGGGATTATCTACTTCATACACAGTCTGTGGTGTTCTCCTTACCACTAAAAGCAGCAAAACATGTGAGGAAGTATGTGAGCCATAGTGGAATAATAATTTGTAAAATGCAACTGCTCGTAGTGAATGTGTGGCTAACTGCTGCTGCCCAAAAAACAAATACGCCAAGCAAGCACTCTCACTGAGGATGGGATCAATCAAATGATCCTCTGAATTAAAGTGGTCTAAATGCTTAAAAGAAGTTAAAAAGCAGTAGAAAACAATACATTCGCTCTCTGCAGTGCCCAGAGCCTGCACAGAGAGTCATTTCAATATAGAACAAATTTCCTGTAATTATATTATAGAAACTACACAAAGGCTCCACCTGATCAATCTTTTATTGCCAGGAAAAGGATGCATTTAAAGGAGCCTCCAAGAACTGGACAGCCTTGTGTTGCCGTGGTGATGCAACTGATCTACAAACATGGATGCTGCACGTCATTTGGAACACAGCTTATGTCCATACATTCAGTGCCAGAAGTAATTTTATCTACTTTAAAACATTAAAAAGAAACATGCACAGGAGGTGTGGCTTAACATGTTTAAGCCACGCCCACCTATGATATCTGGATAACTAGATTTACTGCAGCAAATACAGATCGCAGGTTGGGTTTTCTCCTCACATTTGATGGAAGAAAAAAGTAGAACATGTTAGTAAATGTAAATGTTAGATGACCATCCTGGAAGAAGAGAATTATAGTAGGAAAGCAGAAGAAAAAAAAAAGATCAAACGGCAAGAGAGAATAACCTCACACAGTGGCTTCCACTCACTTGCTCAAACAGTGATCAAACAGGTTGCTCCAGTCTGCTCCCACATTATTTACACTCCGAATGTCTGTATTTGACAAAGAGAGATTGGTGAGGGAATCACCAGGGCGATGGATGCTGCAGAGATGTATGGGCGGGCCTCCATCTGGAGATTATTTGGATTATTTAGAGGATAACATTTAATTTGACGCAATATTATGGATATTTCAAGATCACAAACAACTATAATGATATAGGGATGATACAAATAGGGAGGTCTTATGTGGGCCATGTTTTTCATAGTGGCATAGAAGCCTTTCAGTTAACATGGCTGCATTCATACATATACATTATTGTCAAAAATCCTAAATTTCTGTGCTGCTTTGACAGAATGTGTCTCTTTTAATTATTTTAGAATTTGACCCAGATGTATTTATTTATTCTAATGGTAAAAATAAATCCTCTCTAAATGCTGTTTCACCAAAGGGTTTTTACACAGGGGATAAATATCAAAAACATGTTGTATGAAGCTGCTGCCAACACATATTTAGTGCAGTGTTGTGTGAGTTTCCAGGGTTCCAAATAAAAAGCCATTCTTTTGGTCAATGCCAACCTGAAATTGAGGTGGCCGTGCCCTCACTGCACAGAGGAAGTAAACACACACTCCCCTACAGTGACCAAAAAAAAAGCATGTTACCATAGAAACAGGGCTATGGAGGAGAAACAACTTCAGTCAGGACTGTGTGTGTGTTTGCTGTGATTTAATAGAAGTAAATAAAGCCAAGTCAACTTCTGGATTTGGTGTCATTTTCTGCCTCACAATTAAATGAGCAAGAGGTAGCAATAAGGAAGCAGACGCAAGACCAGCAAACAGGCAGCAATAGACATCGGATGGAGAGGAGGAAGGAGAAAGTGTAATGACAGACATCCAAGCTACCTTTTAGAGTGTTTGGGTGAAGCCAAACTCAGCTCACACAGCACTAAGCAACTGATACAGCAGACGATGATGACACCGAGAGGCTGCAGGGGGACGCTCTGCTCGGAGCAGATGTTCGCTGTCATGCTGCCTTGCTGGCTGCCAGTTCAGTGACCCTTGCTCACACCGCTGTGCAGGAATCACTTATGAGTAACCAGATTACGAATGTTCTGTCATCATATGACCCAATCTGGCATAAATCACGATCAGGGTAAAGATGTGTCTTCATCTCTACACAACACACTACAAGCAAGTGCTAAGCGAAACATGCAACAACAACCGGGATGATGTTCTTCAAAAAATAGACGAGATGCTGATCAGACTTAAAGTATGACAACAGACCAACAATAATAATACAATCCAAAGTGTGCACCAACACTCCTTAAACACACAAGTACAAGCACCAACAACTCTATGCTTTAACTTTATCAACCTCCTGGCACACTACGATGGTTCCTCTCTGCATACATAAAGAAAATATACAGAACCAGCTAAACAAAAGCAACTTAAACACACCACTGTGATCCTTCTCACAGCTGACATCTTAGCTACACAGGTGCACAGACAACACAATGGCTGCCAATTAAGCTGCAGCTGTGTCACACAAAGCATCATTTTTTCTTACCTGATATGTGCTTTCTGCTCCACCTGGATGAAGGTCTAGCTTGTCAAGGTCCAACAGGAGGTGGTAGATTCCAAAGTTTTATAACTCTTTCCACATTGATGTGCAGCAGCGGCTGCTTATGTCTTTCTCCGTGGCCTGGTGTGCCAACACACACCTGAATGCTCCAGAGCAGCAGACTCCCCAAAACGCTGCTTTTACTGAGGTCTGCACACCTGCAGGTGATCAATTCATCATCCTATGGAAGCAAAGAGGGGATACTTAGTATAAGTAGAAAAAACTCAACTCAGATATCCATGCAGTTAGCAACAGGAGGAGTGGAGACACACATACCAACTTCCTCCAGCAGGAGCTGGGGGATGTGCAGCTCCCAGGTCAGCCAGGATTTATAATCCCTCACACAGGTCCTAGGTTGGTTCCTGCCCACATGCCTGGTGAAACCTCTGAAGGGAGGTCTCCAGGTGTCACCCAAATCTGATATATGTGCTCTGCTCCACCTGGATGTCTCCACCTGGATGTCTCCACCTGGATAAAGGTCCAGTTTGTCAAACAGGAAGTGGAAGAGTCCAAAAGCCTTTATATCAAGGGGGGGGGGGGGGGGGGGGGGACCCTGACTGTACCATGTTAGATAGATTAAAGTCTGTCAAATATCCTAAATGTGCATTGTTAATATGTCAATGTTAAATGTTAAAAATAAAACAATACATTTATAAGTTCATTTTGCTTTTCACTTTTTTCTTCCAATGAAACATCATCATATTTCTTCTCCCCTTTGTGTCCTCTGTTTCAATGGACTGCTGAGTTCTTTGAATGTGCCCCTTTGATGGTCTCTCTTTGAGGTTCCCATCTTGGTTTTTTCCTCCTTTGCTGGATTGGGCTCTGTTGGTCGTGGATTTCTTGAGGCCTTGCAATGATGGAGTAAAAGGAACCTGCAAGAATGTTATGGAGAGACTGGCGATCTGAAGGAGATGCTTCACAGTTCCTCCCTTTGAAAACGGCGTCCTCCTGCTCATTTTTTACTGCTCTGATCTGTATCTTTTTTTGTTTTTACAGGAACATGTTTTGCACTTTATTTACATAATTATCTCTTATTTTTAACCCTTCTGTCAACCGATTTCCATTAAAAGGAACAAATGCTAGCATGACCTTTTAAAAATGCTAACACAGGCTGCCAGCTCATCAGACATGGACTGATTGCCAACTCTAAATCTTTGCCACCGTGAAGGATTTACGACCACCAGATGCTCCCTAACTAGCTCTCGGTGTGTTTATTGTAGAAGTGTGTAAACCCAGAGCATCATAGTAAAAACATGCTGACCTAAGTGTCCCTGGGGTATTCATGGATTTTACTCTTTCACCTTTAGCACTAAACAAATATTTATTTATGAAGAGACACACGACCTCTGAGCTCACCCAGCATAATAAGCTGACATTCAATCTTTTCTTGACTTCAGTGTGGTGACACATAAATAAGAGATAGGGTTCTCCTAGATGGTACTTAACCCTGAAAGACTCATGCATGTTTTTATGCTTCTGATGGTGTTATCCTGCTTGTCACATGGCAACAAGAAATTTTACACACAATATTAAAGCATAATTTACCCTTTAAGAAAATTAAAATTAAGCCAAACAAACCATGAGCAATACTAAGTTTCATGACTCAATAGCTCCCACATATACATTCACATTTACCTCTTGAATACTCTGGTATGCAGAGGAGTGCATGGTCCACTCAATGACCCCTAACCACCTCACCTGCCTCCTCTCAGTGTAGGATAAACAGTGACTCCACTCTAAACCAGCCCCAGATTTCTAAACTACTCAGGAGAATTTCAGCATTTCAAAGCTAGAAGAAACTCATTTGTCCGGATTAGGTTGTGAAAAAAACAATGAAACTTCCTTTTCTTTACAGTTAAATAGAAGAACAGCATCTACCACCTCTAACTCAGACTGGTGAGAGTTCACAGATCAATCACAGTGATTTCTCTAAACACAGGTTTCCAGGCAGAGGACGGGACTGAAGCGCTGTCAGGCTCTGTCACCCAACAGCTGGCAAACTCTATTTAGATCACAACCATGCAGCCAGCCAATCAGGAGGACACGTGTAGGTCCACACGAACATACTTCACTGAAGGCCACATGGGAGTGGGTTCTTAGCAGAAGGACTCAAACATTAAAAGATCTATGAAACATAATGAAGCTGTTATAAAAAATACAAAAAAATACTTTAAACCTTGTCAATATATTTGAAAGATATTTTGAAATCTACCAATACTGACGATTCTCCATCATTTTGTTCTTCTGAAACTTCAGACATAACTAACATTTTAATTAAATCTTTGTAATATGTTAGGTCATATTGTGCGTAATTGCTTTTATTATTTATGGGGATGATATACATCTCTACTTTTCATTTGGTCCAAGTTAATTTTAGAAGACTTTTAAAACATAATTTATCTTCTTCATATTGTGAAGTGGAAGCCTCCTCCTCCTCCTCCTCCTCCTCCTGAACATTCTGCACTTGTAAAAGTTAAGTTTTCATGATGAGCCCACAGCAGAAGTTTTTATCCTTCTCTTTCAGGATTCCAAATGTTTGGCAAAGTCAGAGTTTTGTCAAGTTTTGTCTTGTTCTAAGAACTGCGTTTTTTTTCTTTATACCTGTTGATTTCCTGTTTGTGTACCCTTTACGGCCCAAGTCCTTTCTTTTTGTGTCTTTATCTTTGTAGTTTGTAAAGTAAAATATAATGAAAAAGGACTTTGAGCCAAGCAAATAAACACATTCATTATTTATCTCATGTTCTTCAGTTCAGCTGTCCTTGAGCTTTTTTAATTTAATTTAGGGAACATTTGTTTACTCCTATTAAAATATGTGAAAATGCATTGTAGATTTTTTTTCTAAAAATAAACTATACACAGGTTAAAACTGTATTTTTCATGTTCACATGTTGAACCCAGACTATCAAATGATTAATGATGATGATGCCGTCAATCACTTTGGTGGTATTTCTCTTTCAGGACTGAAAATGTTGGCCTTCATGGACGTTCATGTGGACATGTTGGCACACACTAAGGGAGGGTTCTGCTCGTTCTTACAGAACAGTGAAGATTGCTGAAGGATCTCCTAGAAGGCCAGTCAGCATCACCACACAGGAGAGGTATACCATGGGACAGAGCTGGGAGTGTGTCCATGCAGTTATCCGACACAAAACTTCAAAACATCAAGAGGACAGCCTGGCCCTGAAAGATTTCTGCAGCAGTTTGTTATCATGGATGAGCCTTAAGTTCCAACCAGAGACCAAAAAACAATCCAAACTGCCTGCGTCTCCATGTCAGTGAGGTCTCTGTGAGGTCTGCTTCAAGGTGATGGCTTTTGTTTTCTGAGAGCTACTGGAGGATGACCTGGAAAAAGGTCGCACTGTTACAGGAACAGCTGATATCAAGGTTTAGGAAGAAGTGGAACACTGCAGAGTCCACAGTGGGGATGGCCATATGTATCTGAAATCTGATTTGGCCCCCTCCAAGGAAGGAAGTCAGAAGGTCCTCTACACAGAAGATGCTCTATGACATCTGCTAGGTTCTCTTAAAGAAACTCTTTCTACCTCAAACCATCACCTCTCCTTATATTATAGTTTAAACTTCATGTTTTATCCTTTACCTGGAAACGTTCTTTGCACTCCTCTTCCTCGCTCTCTGCATCTTTTTCTCTCACATACACTTTGTTTTCTGCCTAAAGCCCCCCCCCCCCCCCCCCATTTATCTGCCTGTCAATCAAAAACCACTAAAAACCCTAAATTAAAGTATTTGTGTAGCTTTTCTCCCAGGCAGGTTTCAAATAGTGCGCATCAAACTCAGTGTTTAGAGAACCCATTGAAATAAAAGTTCCATCGCAAACAACCCTGTCAGCTGCAGAACAAGAAGAAAAAAATTTCATCAACATGTAGAAGTAGGCTCAGAGAGAAGGAGCGCTGCAGGCAATGTGAGAAAGTAAACAAATCTCATACAAGTGCACCCATGGAACTCAAAGTCGGAGGGAAAAAATCAAAGAAGCACAAATGATGAAAATAAAACTTCAGATGAATTTGGGAAACAAGATAACTTTTTCTCATATTTGTTTACTTTCGGCTGCACCACTATTAAATCCGGGCCATAAATCACTTTAACCCTGTTCACACTTGAGAAAGTCAATCCAGCGAGAGTTGAATCCAGATCTGGATCCGGATCTGTTCAGACCTACACTCAACAAAAATATAAACGCAACACTTTTGTTTTTGCTCCCATGTTTCATGAGATGGACTTGAAGATCTAAACTTCATTCCAGATACACAATATTACCATTCCTCTCAAACATTGTTCACAAATCTGTCTAAATGTGTGATAGTGAGCACTTCTGCTTTGCTGAGATAATCCATCCCACCTCACAGGTGTGCCACATCAAGATGCTGATCTGACATCATGATTAGTGCACAGGTGTACCTCAAACTGCCCACAATAAAAGGCCACCCTGAAATGTGCAGTTTTGTCTCACAGCAAAATGCCACAGATGCCACAAGCATTGAGGGAGCGTGCAATTGGCATGCTGACAGCAGGAATGTCAACCAGATCTGTTGCTCGTGCATTGAATGTTCATTTCTCCACCATAAGCCGTCTCCAAAGGCGTTTCAGAGAATATGGCAGTACATCCAACCGGCCTCACAACCGCAGACCACGAGTAACCACACCAGCCCGGGACCTCCACATCCAGCAGGTTCACCTCCGAGATCGTCTGAGACCAGCCACTCAGACAGCTGCTGAAACAATTGGTTTGCATAACCAAACAATTTCTGCACAAACTGTCAGAAACCGTCTCAGGGAAGCTCAACTGCATGCTCGTCGTCCTCATCGGGGTCTTAACCTGACTCCAGATCGTCGCCGTAACAGACTTGAGTGGGCAAATGCTCACATTCGATGGCGTCTAGCACGTTGGAGAGGTGTTCTCTTCACGGATGAATCTCGGTTTACATTGTTCAGGGCAGATGGCAGACAGCGTGTGTGGCGTCGTGTGGGTGAGCGCTTTGCTGATGTCAATGTTGTGGATCGAGTGGCCCATGGTGGTGGTGGGGTCATGGTATGGGCAGGCATCTGTTATGGACGAAGAACACAGGAGCATTTTATTGATGGCATTTTGAATGCACAGAGATACCGTGATGAGATCCTGAGGCCCATTGTTGTGCCATACATCCATGAACATCACCTCATGTTTCAGCAAGATAATGCACGGCCCCATGTTGCAAGGATCTGTACACAATTCTTGGAAGCTGAAAATGTCCCAGTTCTTGCATGGCCAGCATACTCACCGGACATGTCACCCATTGAACATGTTTGGGATGTGCTTGACCGGCGTATACGACAGCGTGCACCAGTTCCCACTAATATCCAGCAACTTCGTACAGCCATTGAAGAGGAGTGGACCAACATTCCACAGGCCACAATAGACAATCTGATAAACTCTATGCGAAGAAGATGTGTTGCACTGCATGAGGCAAATGGTGGTCACACCAGATACTGACTGGTTCTGAGTCCCCAGACCGCCAATAAAGCAGAAACAAAATGCACATTTCAGGGTGGCCTTTTATTGTGGGCAGTTTAAGGTACACCTGTGCACTAATCATGATGTCAGATCAGCATCTTGATGTGGCACACCTGTGAGGTGGGATGGATTATCTCAGCAAAGCAGAAGTGCTCACTATCACACATTTAGACAGATTTGTGAACAATGTTTGAGAGGAATGGTAATATTGTGTATCTGGAATGCAGTTTAGATCTTCAAGTCCATCTCATGAAACATGGGAGCAAAAACAAAAGTGTTGCGTTTATATTTTTGTTGAGTGTATTTTCAAATCTGGCTATCACACATGCGTGTCCGCACTCAGTCCGGCTTAATCCGCCTTTTTTGTTGTCCTCCAAAACCACTAGGTGGCGCCTTGTAATATACATAATCCGTTTAGGCCGTGGTAGAAAACCATGCGTCCTGCTTTTTTTTTTGTCCCATGTCGCTCGTTCTTTCATTTTTTTCCGCTAGCCGCATTTGCTTTCAGACCTGAGCCTGAGCCAGATCCACCTCCGAGAGGTGGATTGAAATCAATCCGTATATCTCCAGATACGGCCCGAATCCCGCTCTAGCCAAATTTCCCCAGTGTGAACGGGGTCTTCATTGTCCTGTGCATCAGTGCTTTGTAACCCATCCGGCATCAGGACATTTAGACAGACACTTTCATATTTGAAAGAGGTAATGTGTGCAATGCTATAAACAACATCTACCACCAAATCACAGGCAGCATTGTCCTGACTCTGATACTGAATGTAAAAAAGTTGTGGAGGGTTCCTTCTTCAAAAGAATAATGATCTCCCGTCATCCAACACACCGGACAACCAAATTAAGCAACCACATAAATCACATTTGCTCCAGCCCGTCTCTAATGTTGTGAACTGTGTTATCCGACAAGCTCGGGATCTCCACAGGCACTGAAAGCGTATTGTCATCGCCGCTTTTCTCAAGTGTGAAATTACTATCAAATTGCAGGATGAGTTGTAAAACGGCCCGCCCGTGTGTGTGTGTGTGTGCTGCCTGCCAGTGGTTCCAGTGACTTCACATGTGTCATGAAAAACACAAGGGAGGGATAAAGCAGCTGCAATAAAAAAAATCTGTGAAATAAAGGGAGAAGAGAGGGCGACAAGATGCAATAAAATATGTAAAAACAGAAAGATAATGGGAGGCTGTCTCCTTCAGATTTCCTTCTTTGAGGTTTGAGTCACACACCTGTAGCTGCTGCTTCATTTGACGTCTGTTAATCGTGTCCTGAATAGGCTGTTACAAATTAGAGAAGCTCACTGATACACAAATATCATGCTTCCATTGGAGGTGTTTAGCATCGGTGTTTATGTTGGAGCATGTGTCATTACTTGTGTTATGATGTTCACTGTGCATCTGTTGTTGATGATCTCACTGTTGGTGGGGACTGGGACTTTAAACCTTGTGTGTGTCAGTGTGTCAGCTCACCTGTTTGAAGTGAAAAGTACCCTGTCATCTGCTGTTAGATCCTGATGTCATGTCTCCATGTCAGGCATATTTAAAGAAGATGTCACGGTGAGCAGTGCGCTGTATAGGTACACACTTCAACATCACTCACAGAGCTATGGTGAAAGCTCAAAGGAGGAGTGTACCTACTGATACATCACCCTGAAGGTTTCCATGGTGATGAATGCTGCCATATTGGCAGTGCCTGCACTCCAAATATCCAAACCATGCTGCAATTGTAATAAACATGTCACTTCTTCATGAGGACCACAACACTTTTTCCGGTCCAGGGTGTGAAACACATTTATTTCTTCTCTTCTTCTTCCCTACGGGAACTGACTCCGTTTTGGAGCAGTTTTTATCAATCAATCAAAACGTACATACATAACAAAGCACAAAGTGCTTCACGGTAATAAAATAAGACCCACAGACACACCAAAAATACGCCCCATGCACACATGCGCACGCACACACACACACACATACACACTTCTACTTGTATAAATTAAAAATAAAATAAAAAGAGGATAAAAGGACAGAAAGATATGGACCAAGGAAACACCGTCACTACTTCCAGCAGGGTTTGCAATGTAAGGAGACACTGAGGAAATGGAAATACACACCAAAGAAATCATGGAAATCATGAAAATAATTCCATTCATAAAATCTAGTGAGTTAACCCCCACGATAAAATAATACAAACATACATGGGCTAAAACTAAAAAGCATTGAATGTAACATAATTAACTAAAAGCCAAGGTGAAAAAGTAGGTCTTAACTTTGCTTTTAAAAATGTCCACTTGCTGCTGCCCTTGATGAAGTGCCATCATCATCATCATCATCATCATCAACAACAACAGCAAAAGCAGCAACCTGCACCTAGAGAAACAACTACACTACTTGGTCTGATGTTAATTTTTACACTGGTGTATTAAATAAGATTGAATGGAAAGCCACACACGTATGTAAAGATACGTGAGTTTGCACTAGTTTGTGCAAATCGACTGAAAAGTGAGAAACAAATTATAGAGCTTCATTATTTTTACAAAGTGTCCTGAAGCTGGATGACTCACAGGAGGAAAAAGTGGAGGATAAGACCGGAAAGAAAGATTTTGTCAGACCACATTTAAAAGGTGAATTTATTTTAAAAAGGACTAAACACCTGATGCTGTGAGAATTAAGACAAGCAGCAGCTTCCATCGGGGCCTTACGGGCCAGTGAGCTTTCTTTATCCTGAGTAAAACTAACTAACTTAAGACGTGGAAGGCAAACAGCATCCCACATAGTGTGTGTGTGTGTGCAGAAATGTGTGTGTGTGTGACTTCATACCTGAGAGGGCTGAGCCAGTAATGAAAGGCCTTTGTTTGAGTTAATGAGGACTAAAGTACTTTAAAAGATTTAACAGACATTTGCTTTAATTAATAATTAGCCTATGCTAAAGCAGTTAGGCAGGGAGTGTGTGTGTGTGTGTGTGTGTGTGTGTGTGTGTCTCAGTTGCATGTGAACGTCTTTGCTTTGATCATGCCATCCGTAGCAGAGATCGTGACCGTGATGCGCTCGTATTTCACGCTGAGAGGATTACAAGTGAAGAGTGTTTTCGGCTCCGTCAGTTTCTTTTTTTCTCTGAAAGTTCAGCTGAGTTATGACTTCTTCTCTCAGGTCCCACGCTTTACTGCTTGTGACAGGGCCAATCCATACATACACACACACACACACCAACAGATGGACGTGTGCTCCATTCAGTCCTCTGTAGTGCAAAACTGAGTCTTGATCTTCTTTTTTTCCAACACTTCCTTTGAGCTCTGTATTCATAAAGAATCTTATTCATTACTGCAAAGATTTACCGTATTGTGCTGAATATAAAAATGACCCTGATTGTAAGACCCTTTTTCTCAAGTCTTTTTTTTTTAAATAGGCTCTTTCAAGACCAATTCTTGAATGCTTTTCTTTCAAAACAATTTTCATGTTGCATTTCTTTTCATATTTCATGCTTTCATTCTTTGTCAAAATTGTCTCCAGCTGACCCTTGCCCTTAAAGGAGGCTGCTTTGATGTTGAGTTTATATATTGTTAAGGTTGTGGAAACCAGTGAGTGCAAAACAACCAACTGCAGCCTGCTCTAACTAAATCTTAAAGGTAGGGTAGGAGATTGTAAAACTCAGTGAGAGTCAGCCAGATTTGGAAAGTAAACACACGCCCCTTTCTCTCTGAGCTCACCCTGAAGCCACGCCTCCAATCACATGGACGCGCATCACCTGAAGACGAGCTGCGGTCTGTGACTTCGGCCATCATGCACGTACCTCTCTGGTGCACAGAGCAGGAAGAGAGTGACAACCAGCCAATACTCCTACAGGGTCCACCCGGAGGATTGGCTGATGTTTTTAGTGTTTTATAGCTTCCACAGATGATTCATATTCTTTGTTTTAATGAGAAACTGCTGAACTAATCGGTTGCTATCGGATTGTAAAGAGAAGACTAACACTAATTTAGAGAACACTAATTTAACAAAAAGTGCATCAGAATGAAATCTCCTACCCGACCTTTAATGCTTACCTGCTGAGTGTTGAGGCAAGTAACAAATGACAATGTTACCTCAACATCTTCCTGTCTCTCCTTCTTCACTGTGGAAAGTGAAGCTAGTTACCAGCTTTGAGGTTGTATGGGCCTGCACTTAACAACGCTATATCAGATGAGCAGTGTTTGTGCACTTGTTACTCCACCCTGTGGCTCTTCCTGGAATCCCTCCTTCTGTCCCCACATTTTATTACATGGCCCGCTAGCTTGTTAGCTGTGTCTGGGACTTCTGGTTGTAACCAGATCTCAGAGGTGCATCATCACACAACTTTCCAGGCGAGAAGAGAGCGTCTCAGATCATCAATTTGAGACCTGACGTTAGAGATGAACGAAGCAAGTTAGCATTAGGCTATAGCAAGTTAGCATGCCAGCCCTGCATCCTCGCTTTTGCTTTTACTCTATCCATCACCTCTGAGTTTTCTACAAGTTCTGGGCATGTACACATATTGTTGCACTTTGGTGTTGCAGGTTTATTATAGAAATGTATAAATCTAGACTGTATATATAAGATGATTCCATTTTTTTAAGATGTATTTTTTTAGGTCTCATATTCTGGACATTACGGTAATAGATTCATATACATGACTATCAGATACACTTGGCTGTGAAAATACACACACTCATATACACACAGTTAAACATATTTAACTGCAGTAATAAGGCCACGGGGCAGTTCAGTCTGTTCACTGCAGGAGAGATGAGGAAATAGAAACAGGCACAGGCGGAGGCAAGAGTTTGTACAAACAATCTGTGCTGGCATTTCCATACAATAATTTATGTACTGTGCACGGGGCTCATTTCACTCATATACATCATTTGGTTTTTCTAAGCGTGCATTTGCATACAGCCTTGAGCAAAGCAAGGCCTTGAATTAAAACAAAGAGCGGCTTGAATAAGATTCAGAGTGTCACTGATCCTCAGCACATCCAGCTATTCATAAGAATGTAACATGTAGGCCATGGGATGCTCACCTATAGAAAGCAAAGAGTGAAAAACTGATTATAGACAAAAGGCATTCTGTCTTTTCTCTGTGGCTCTTTACTTGTTGTAGTGTTTGTGGCGTATTCGCTCTGACCTGTCTATCCTTTTACTGCTTTACTTCTTTGTCTGTTTGTTCCTAAGTTGTTGTTGTTTGCTCATAAAATGGGGACATGGTGGGGAAAGTGACTGCTACACATGGAGAACAATTCACACACCTTTCCATGTATTAACCTTAATTTGTGATTATATGTGAACGAAAATAGACCTGCCACACTTTTATCCTGCAAGTAAAACCATCTGTGGTGTAAAACTTTATTGGTAGTTTTTTTATTTCACATAAATATGCTGCCAACCCCCACAAATAATTTGAAAATATTCCCACCAGCTAGCGCAGTCTGACACTTGGCTAGGTATATTCTGTACAATGTGACAATGCCGGAGACATATGTGTTTTAATTGGAACGCAGAAGTAGTCAGCATTAGGGATGCAAATAGTCAGCCATGTTGACAATAAATGCCAGATTTATTGTTAATTAAACACTGTGGAAGAGTTCCCATAAGCTACTGCTACACTTACAGTTTGTGCACCACAAAATAAAAAATCAGAGCTCATTAGCAACTTGATGAAGCTAAAGCTGCATGAGTTATAATTTGAGTAGTATTGGGAGTTTAAAACTGCTCTATGGGTGACAGGCGGCTTTCTGTTCCCACAACTGCCTGCTCACACACCACCTCTTTGCCTGTATTTGGAGTTTAGGTAGACTACAGCACTGCCAACATGGCGACAGTCAGAGCCTCCCACATAAACTCATAACAGCTCATCAGACCCTTTACGGGAGGTGAAGCCCTACAGAAAACAACACCAACGAGTGGCATAAAAATATTGAACGCATTAAAGAGATTTGTATAATATTAAATAATTTTTTGTAACATTTATTTGTTGGATTCTACCTTTAGCAAAGAGAATTATGATTACTCCACAGCCTATAGCAATGTACATGTAACATACTGGAAGGTGCTAGCCGTCCATGCTACATGCATGCTCAGAAAAACGCACACATTATCACACAGATGTGATGAGATCAGGCTGCAGTGCCGGACTACATTGTGAGGCCTTGTAGAGACAGGAGAGTTCCATTAGCCAAAGCAGCCAAGCATGGCCGCTGCTGGCTCATCACTATCTGCCACCCGATCTAGTCAGAAGTCTGAGGATAGAGAGGGGGAGGGAGGGTGCGGTGCATGGAGAATGAAGGCGACAGAAGAGACGCAGCAGAAGTTCTGAGCCGGGGAAAAGATAAGGGAGGGAGAGAAAAAGAGAGACGGAAATAAATCAGTGAATATCACTTCACACATCACTGTGTATTTGGTCAGCAGATGATTAGTCAGCATACATGCTGCAGAAGAGCTGAGGGACCAATATATTTACCATCAAAGCAGCGCTTCTAATGTTTCACTGTGATTTACGCAGGTTTAAATAGCATATCATTCCCCGGTTACTCACCATATTGTTAACAATATATCAAAGCTACTGCACTCTTATTGCGATATAACTAGACATATAGAACAATTACTCACAATGCTACGGGGCTTATTCTCAGGATGCTCATCATGCTGGAGTTGATTAAGTTAGAGAATGTGTCTGCCTGATTGTTTGTCCATCTGCTTCCAAAACAATTAGACACATGCCTCAGTTTCCTCTCCTCTCCCGTCTGGTATTCTCCTCTCCTCTCCTCTTCTTGTTTGGTATCCTCCCGGGAGCTAACTTCTCTACCTCCCTGCTCATTTCCCTCCCTCTCCTCCTCTCCCTTTAATTCCCTGCCTGCGGAACACTGAGGAAAGTGCTGATGAACAATTAAACATGGTCCTTCCCCAGGGAGGCAAGGTCACTCCTGTTTGTGTGGCTGTGTGTGTGAGCGGGAAGTGCATGTTTGTGTGTGTGTGTGTGTATGAGGCATAAAGAGACTTGGCACATACACAGATGAATGCCAAACACTATGTAAAAAGCTGAGTAATGCTGAGCACCTCGGGTCGGCGTCGGAGCAAAAGTTTTGGTCTTTAACACAGACCTGGCTGTGAAAGATGCAATGTCAGCAATTCTGCACTGACAGTTAATGAGTGGTCAGGCTGGTGAGTGTTACTGCTCTGGAGCATGTAGTTAATGCTGGAACACATTAAGGAACTATATGTAACTTTATAAAACAGCTGATAAAATTTGGTATTCATGGCCTACGAAATGTTGGTGATGTGCTTATTCACCAGATCGTTTGTTACAAATAACCTTTGCAGTTAATAATGTCCATTAGCACAACAGGCACAGTCTGAGGAGCTTTGGGCAGGGGTCAGTGCAGCCGGCATCGTTATAACTAGCTCCACTCTTTCTTAATTCTATGTTTTTGTTAAAACATAATGAAAAATTATGTTTTTATACAGAAGAGGCTTTTTCCTGGTGGCACATTAACATTTAAAATGCTCATTGAGGCCCATAGGCTCTGAGATGCAGCTCTTGAGTCTTTCTCTGAACATTGAACATGGTCTGAACTTAAGGTGAAGACGCTGGGACGTCCACTCCTGCAGAACTGATGAAGCCACATCTTCAGAAAAAGCAAGAGTACAGTTGCCTTGATTTAATTAAACCTTTGGACATACTACTTGCTAGCTTTTAAAGATCCTCAATAGCGTGTCTTGCTGACAGTTTTGTGTCATTTAAAAAAAAAAAAAAAAGTAGAAAGTAGCTTGTGTTTATGTAAGTAACACCTTTTACACGTGCCACATTGTTTTTGGATAATCATCTGATACATGGCTAAAGTGCTAAGTGCATCATATTGATTTTTCCTTTGGTGTCAATAAATGGTAACATTGTTCTTCAGGACCCTTCAAAGAACATAAGAGTAGAGTAAAGATTTTATTATCTCTACTAAAATGTACTAAAATCACACTGTTTTATAGATTAAATCAGTTTTGTTCCCCAATTTATCCCAAAAACACATATATGGTCGTTAGAAATATACCAACAAAACAACATCTGCAAACATGTGTCACAAACACACACACAAACAGCGCTTATGACATCACTCACAAACACCGAGGAGACAATCACCGGCATCTTGCGGTTCTCCATCTCTCTTGGGATTTGTCAGCAGCAGGGGAGTGGGTGGAGTTCAAAGCCGAGTAAAAATAACGAAATAAAACGTAAAGTGGAGAACAGGGCATTCTGGCAGTTGCCTCTCAATCACCGTCTGGCGAAGCATTATTAGCTGCGTCTCTGTGTGGGAAATCATTAATTTTAGAAAAACAAAATATGTCAAGTTTATCCCTGGGGCCAGCGACTATTTCTGTGTGTTCAAGAGAGGAAGTGCTCAATGCGATGATATCCTGAAGGCAATTTGTTATTTATTAATTTCTTCTCATGCATTTTATTTGAGCTGTGGGTTGAAAGAGAAGCTGTAATTTGTCAACAAATGCATGCTCTATTTACAGGGAAACAACAAGAACAGCCCTGCAAACAGTAAAGATATTTAATACCTCTGCTTTTTAAGTTTATCATCAGTTTTTAGTGTGTCTAAAGTTTGGTCTTTATGCTTCTTATAGAGTACATCTGCTTGTGTCACCTGAAATTCAGCCTCAACTTCTTCTCCTCTGAGGAAACCTTGTCCTTCTACATCCATGCTGACAACACTCGTCCAAGTACAACTCAAACCCCACAATGCAGCCACAGCCTGGTGCTACAAATATAAATTCAGACCTTTCCCCGCCAGAGACTACAACCAGCTCCAGGTTTAGTCGTCTCCTGAATGGGCTGCTGTGACTCCCTCCGTGTCCACACTCCGTCGATCCCATCTAACTCATCCAGAACGCAGCAGCACGCCTCGTCTTCAACCCGCCCAGGACCCCTCCCATCTTATCCTCCCCCTACAGTCCTTCCACTGGCTGCATGTACTGAATACAAAATGCTGCTGCTGGCGAACACAGGCCTGCAAAGGGATCCACCAGGCTGCTGTCCAGGCCTCCACACCAGCTCACTCTGCCTCCACAGGCCGTTCAGTATGCCGCTTTACTCCATAGCTGTTCATCACCATTCTGGCCTCTTGGTAGGATTTTGCAGATTCTACTGTGGCACTCCAATTAAGCTGCTCAGAATGAGAGCGTCAGTCAAATTAATGAAATGCGGATGTCAGTCATTCTGCTGGCTGCTGTTTCTCATTCTTCTCTGCTCTTTCATGAACGTATCAGCGTTTTATGGAAATGCTGAAAATGCATCTGAGAATCGGGTGGTTAAGTCTATATGTTGTAAAGCTTCAAACCTGACCCGGTGTATGCGTCAGTCTGTGGACACGTGCACAGCTTTAAGTCCCCCACATTAGCCCTGCGAACCTCGAGCGTGGGCAGACTACCTGAAGGTTTGTTAAGGTGTGTGAAACGTTGTGCATGTGCATGGATTGGACACACACACACACACACACATCATGGCATGAATCAAAGCACTATAAGGTCACTATAAAACTTGGGAAGGCTGTAGCCTGATTGCCTGCTGCCTGCACAGTAACCTTTAGATGGTGCTGGCAGGGAATCATTTGCTTCATAGAACCATCTGTCCCATTTGCAGTTTCTTCCAGAAGACGTGACGGTCTTGGGGTTTAAAGGCTTCTACTGTAGAGCTAGGTGTGACCGCTCAGATCCAGTCATGTGACAACCATACGTAGGCTACAGTTTTAAATAGATAGCAAGGTCAGATTGTCAGATTCATTGTCCCCAGAGGAGGTAGAAATGACTTCCTTGCACAACTGAAGGCCTTTGCTGAAATGTCAGCAACTGATTTCTATAAAAATTCTGTGCAGACATTCATGGGTCACAGTTGAAGAACCCCAGTCATGATGTAAAATAAAATGCTGTTTAAAATCCATTAGTAGTTTACAGATTATAAGGTACAGACACTTTTGTACAGACAATCATGGTCCCCAGAGAAGGAAGAAAACTAACTTCCTAAATTTTGAACACAAGTTTGTGGTTTGGGGTCCTTTTGTGTCGCTACAAGGAAGAAGGTCATAGTTCTTATGTCTCAAAATAATCGGTCTACAAGATGGGTTAGCAAAACAAAATGTATAAAACATTTTCAGTCTTCAGAGGAGAATACTGACTTACAGTTACTTACAGTTTACAGATCTACTAGAAGATACATTTGTGGTTCCAAGAGGACAAATACTGACTTTTATCACCTTTCCCATCCTATCTTTGTTTTATTGTTTATAGACGATGACTGTAGATCCCTGTAGATGCTAGAAGGTCATATTTTCTACCAGAAATCTTTGTTCACAGGGGATAGATCACAGTGATTGAGTGGTCTTTCTGTAGTGTCACTGACAATACAAAATTTTCTTGCAAGTAACCTTGATGGTTTGACATTGATTTTTATTCAGCCATTCATTTTGAACAATTATTTATGGTCCCCAGAGGAACAAAAATATTGATTTTGGTCACTGTTTTCATTAACTCTTGCACATATGTTTGTGGTTTTCACAAGATAAATAACTGAATGAATGTTCCGGTAGTGTAACTACAAGGATTTCTACCAAAAGCATTGCACAGGCTTCCATGGTCCACAGAAGATGAATCCTAAAGATTTTAGTCTTCTAGCTTGTCCATCTGCTAGAAAGATTGAAATTCATGGTCCTCAGAGAAGAAAGGTCACTTTCTGTCAGCTCTAAGACCATGTTCAACTATTGCAATTTATAGTTAATTTTCATTAACACTGTGGCTACTGCGGTGATGCAGATGCTGCACCATGGGTCCTCAGCCTGAAGCGCCACCTATGGCCACAGAGTTCAAATACAAACTGAAAGAACAACATACATGCAGTGATACTTAGTCTAGTAAAGTAGAGCTGCTGCTCTCACCTAGAGGAACAAGTGTAGGTTGTTCAGGCAACTAATAAGAACGCCTTCGGGCAGTTCTGTTTCGGAGGCTGACCCAGGACTCACTGGAGGGAATACATCTCACAACCTCTCTGGGAGTGGCTGAGGATGCCCCAGGTGCAGTTGGAGGAAGATGCAGGAGACGGGGAGGCCTGGGTGCCTCTGCTCCCGCCTCTGGCTACCATAATCCTGCTGGCCTGAGGAGTTTGGTGAATGGTTGGATGGATGACCAGGTGGACTAATGATCACTCTGATTGGCACAACATGATAATGACTTGACGAAGGATTGTCTAGAATTGAGTACAGTCATTCATGCAACCCTCGGGATGACCAGAAGGCCAAACAGACAGACAACATGGCTGCAAAGTGAGCAAAATATCGGGCACTGCCATATTTGAAAAGAAAGTCATAGTCTGGGATTATGGCAAAACACTCATCCACTTCCTCACTGAGCTCACCCCTCCCCCAGCTTGGGTAGCTTGGGTGCTGACCATCACATCACTTTCTGCCTTTTTAACCAACTATTAAAATACAAAAGTATTGAAAAAAATGTTTCTCAAAATTTTAAAAGCAAAAGTTTGAGAACCTCTTTGTCCTTGAGTTGGAAAAAAATAAAATTTTCTCCTCACTTTAACTTTGTTGCTGAGCAGCAAAACAACTCAACATGATTTTATTTCTGGTTTCTTCCTGATGTGGTCCCCCCCAAAAATATGGATAAACGAGAAAAGAAATAAAGACAGAGACAGGTGTAGATGGGGAGATGGAGAGATGGATAGAAGATGGGGAGCGGGCTGAAAGGGGAAATGGCAAGATGGATTGAAAGATGGATGCATGATTAGGTGGGAGGGCGGAGGAGTTAGTGGCATCTATAAATAGGTGAATGAATGGATGCATGGCTGGTTGCTGGTTGAATGAGTGGATGGATGGATGGTTAGAGAGATGAAAAGCCTCGAGGTGAGGAGAGATATTAAAAGATGAATGAATACAGAGCAGCTCCCTCTCTGCACTCCTCCGTTTTTTTGCCTTTCCCTCAGCTCTCCCTCTTTTCTCCTGGTCTCTGTCTCGCTCTGTCATTGTTTCCCTGTCTCTGTTATGGACTCTCTCTCTCTCTCTCTCTTATTCTGACCAGATGACTAATAGCTGTGGCGCTGTGGCTTGACTGATTAATGCACTCAAAGAGCCCAGGGAGGTGGAGCACAACAAACAGATGGGGGGAGGGTGGGAGGAAGAAAAGGAAGAGAAAAGATTGGAGAGAGAAGGCAGGAGAGTGTGTGTGTGTGTGTGTGTGTGTGTGTGTGTCCGTGTGGTCGAAGCCCTAATGCTGCCATTCGGAACCCGCTGCATCGAGTGGTTGGATTCTCAGAGGGAGGCACCTTTCCTCTCATCAGTGGAAGTGTTCTCTCTTTTCCAGTTTAGAACAATCATGCTCACTCATACTGTATGACCAATCACCCACAGCAGTGGGAATCCACACACACACACACACACAGGTAGGATGAAGTTAGAAAGAAGTTTTTCAGCAGAGTAAAGGAGTGGATGTTTGTTCTCTGTACCTTCATGTCTTTAATGACTTCTGTCATTCTGTGCTTGTGTCTTAATGATGCACCAGGCAGAGACCAACCAGTCAAAAAGTCTGTGAAACAGGAACAAACCAGAGATGACAAACACTGGAAAAAAAGTAAAAAACGGATCTGTCAGGGTGGTCTGGTGAAGAGGACTGAGGCTGAGTTCAAAGTCCAGGATTTATTCAACAAAGGTCCAAGGTTGAAAACTAAAGATCACAAAGAACAGAGCTAGAACATGGCTGGAACTACAAGGAACACATGAGAACACACACGAGGGAACTCACAACACAATCTGGCACAAACACAGAGGAGGAAGTAAGTAACTACTTTACATATTCTAAGAAACCATGAACATGCCAGGACTGATACTCATTTTAATCCATTAGTACCTTATCAATCAATCAATCAATCAATCAATCAATCAACTTTACTTTTATGGCACTTTTCCTGCTGTTTGGTGATTCAACGCACTCTGTGAATAATAAAAAAGCAAATTAATCAGAATAATGATTCAGTGAAGAGAATGATTATATTAATTAGAGATTAGAGTATAAACTATGAAAGCCTAAAACATATAAAAATACAAATTATGAGATGAAAATGAAATTAATTAAGTATAAAAATATTAGAAATTAAACTGAGAATAAACAAACATAATAAAACAGCAACAAAGGAATAACAAGAAAGCATGAATAACAAGTAAATACAAGAAAAGTGCATCAATACATGACTACACCTAATATGTACTTAATATTCACCAGCTTCCTTGTCTCGTCTGTGTTTTTTCAGTTTAGAGTCTGACTGACTGATTCACTGACCGATTCACTGACTGACTGATTCACTGACTGATTCACTGATTCACGGACTGATTCACTGACTGATTCACTGACTGACCGATTCACTGATTCACTGACTGATTCACTCGCTCCTTGTGCTGGACAGCAGTGTTTGTCGGTGCTCGCCAGTCTACACAGACAGGCTGTGTTCCCAGGTAAAGTCATTAGTGTTGTTAAATGAAATTTTCTTATTCTGATGTTTCAGTTCTGCCCATCAAGGTCATAGCCACAAGCAAGGAGAACTCACAGAAGCAAGAAATGAGTGCGATATCTGCAAGATAGTTAGAAAATACATCAGACTGTTAGCTGAGAGGAGTCACTGGCAGGAGAATGTACCACACTGTGTGGTGACGAAGCCAAAGCCAGGATGATGTTAGCTTTAAGTACACAGCTTCATGTAACGTTTAAGCAGACAAAGCTGAGCTGACTGCTGTGGTGAAGTCTGCAGGCTGGTGGGGGTGAAGCTGTCTGATCGGCAGGTGGAGTATTCGTTAACTAGCACTAATTCGAGCTTCTTATTCTATCATTTTGTAATGATAAGGTGCTTTACTGCCATTATTAGCTTTAGTGTACTAGCTAATATTGTGCACAAGGCTAGTAGCTATGTTGCAGCTAGGTGGCTAAGCTTAGCTAGCTCATGCACCAATATCTTTCCTTTAAGATACAATGACAATTAGACTCACCAGCAGATGTGGCTGCTAAATTTGCTAGCATTTACTCACAGGCTGTATGTAGCATGCTAAGCTTAGCTCTAGCTTGAGTTATCACAAGTGAACCATGATACAAACTAATATATGAAGTCCAAGAGTGCAGATTTCACTCAATAACAACTGTTTGTTATTATTAGCATTGCAATGAAGAGAAACAATACAACACACAGTAGGCGATGAAGTGTTTGTTGGCTGGTGACTCACAAAATGTTAAGATGAGCTTTTTTTTTGGAACAGGAAGAAATCGTAACACACTAAAGATGTGTGTTTCATTACAGTAATAGATCATTAGCAGACGTTAAACTGCTGACTGCAATTAAAATGGGGCTCTGTGGCTTTGGATGGAAGGTCTGTGTTTCATATGAACATAAATGTGTGAGTGTATTGTCTTCAAAGACAACATATCCTTTGCCTCCTGATACCTTTCAGGCATTTAAAGGGAACTCAAAGGAGGCTAGTTTCACTCGCTAAAGGCCACACAGGATGACAGGGTGACTGTTGCTACGCATGTTGGCAATTATGGAGCGAGTCTCAGGAGTGAAGGAATAAAAAAAAAAAACACACATTTCAAAGACGCTTGAAGAGGAAAACCTGTATTTTAATCAAACCTTTCTGTGCTGGTGTCGCTTTTTTTCCAACCTGCACACAAAGAAAAGTTTCCTCGCACTGCTCTGCTCCTTTTTTTTGCGTTTTGCTTTTTGTCTCAATTTAATTAAATGTTTGTTAAAAAAAGGTGGGGAAATCAGAGACACCTTTTATTTTGTGATTATATTGGAGAGGGGTAAAAAAAAAAACACCGAAGGTGGGAAGATGATTTTAAAAGCAGGTGGTTTGTGTGCGCTTGGCTCCTGGTCCGGCCTCGACAGCTTTCCAGCACAAAGGTGTGGTTACACACACACACACACACACACACATAGAAGTAAAAGGCAGACGTACATAAAGTGATGGAGAAAGTTCCTTTTTTACTTCTCTGTTGTTGCCTTCATTTTTCCTGATTCCTCCACCTCATCGATCTCACCGCCCTCCTCTCCGTCTTTCAGCCTCTTTCATCAGAAGAGTCGGTTTCACTTGCTTCAGTTTCACCCTTTAACTGTTAACCTTCACTCTGTAACTCCACAGATCCATCATCTCACCAGCTGCGTGTGAGCATATAGAATAAGTGCATACAGTTAAAGACTGCCATGTCATCGTGCTCCACTTGGGGGCACTGTGGTACTGGAGTGAAGAAGAAGATTCTGATCTGTGTTCTTATTTTACCTTTTTTTTATAGTTTTAATGAAGGTGCACAAAATTAGTCGGAGGTGTGAGAAGGAGAAGGACGGGGGAAAGCAATAGGTGGAGAAGACAGGAAAATTGTGGATGAGGGGGAAAATAAGGAGCTCTGGACGGGGGAGCTCTGACACATCCACAAAAAACAAGAGCAAGGACAGGGAGGCATCAGACAGCATGGGCTGAACCTCATTTCCATGGCTGCCTCTTCTTACAGTAGAAGGGATGCTGGGACCTGGGGTGATATAACATAACAGCAGCACATAACCATGACTACACGCTTCCAAAATGCCAAGTCTGTAATAAGAGCATGCACTAATGCTCCCTTTTATGGCAGATATTGCAGATATTCTGATGCAGTAACCTGCAATTAACTGTCACTCCCTCTGTGTCTCAATTCCAAAGAGATGAAAATGGCGATAATGATCCTCCATTAATACTTATCGCATCCGTGATCGGTGAACGAGATTTCATGAAGATGACTGAAATTCTTTAATTTATCTTATGAAAAGTTGAGTGAAGTAACACACAGACTTTAATACAGCTCATGTTCCATCCACATAATGATCGACGGAGCATTAGGAGGAAACAGCATATAGAATGTTCAATGCTGTGGGAGGGTTGGTTCTTCATATGCTCACTATATATATGTTTATTAGCATTCATTTACACAGCAGTGTCTGCTTCTGATAAAGCTCTCTTTAGCTCTGGGTTATAATTTTCTTTCCCATTTCAGCTGAAAACAGATTTATTATTTAAGTTTTAATGCCAAAGCATTATATTGTGGACTGTCTGCTATTGATAGAACTTGGATCAGAACTTAACTTAAGTGATTTTTTTTTTTAAATGTTGCCATGCTAGCTTGATGATTGAAATAGTGAATTAATAACACAGTTAATTCAAACTCTAAAGTATCTCTATATCTGGCAAGAATTCAGAGACTTGCAAATGGGTTTATTAGCTTACATGTCATAATGTAAGTAAGGCTGCATTACTGCTAGCTAGGCTTAGCTAGCTGAAAACGGAAAATGCTAAATTACCTTAGCATAGCCCTGGTTAAACAGGGCTATGCTAAGGTAATTTAGCATAGCTAACACTCAGACAACCTGGCACTAAAACAACACAGAACCTGATTGGTTGCAGCTGATTGGTCACAGGTCCATTTACCTGTCCACTCTGATTGGTTCGTGATCACTTTCACAAACCAATCAGAGAGGGGAGCTAGACCAGCAGGGTTTGAATCCTGAGGGGTGGGCTTTAAAATGATGAAAGAAATGATCATGCTATCATCACAACACTGAGCAGGTAGAATTAATCTGTTTCTATTGCACATTTGTAAATTATTTCATCAGCTAATATGAAACTAACATGTAGGTACAGCTACTACAACTAGTAAAGGGGCAGCAGTGGCTCAGTGGTAGAGCAGGGTTGTCCAATAACCGTAAGGTTGGTTCGATCCCAACTCCTCCCTAGTCATTGTTGTGTGTCCTTGGACAAGACACTTTACCTGCACTGCCTCCAGTGCACTCACTGGTGTGGCGCGCCTTGCTGGTCATTGCATGACACTGCTTGGCAGCAGCCTTAAAAAAAAAAAAAAAAAAAAAAAAAAAAAAAATTTCACCTACTGGCTAAATAATGTAGCTAAGAAATCAGGGCGCTAAATTGGCTAACTTTCTGTTTGCAGCTCACTTCATCGGGTAAACTTAAATAAAATAAATCATAGCTAGCAGGATAAGCTTGGCTTATTGAAAGATAATAAACCAACCTACAACCACCTAGAAGAAACAAGATTTGATTGAAATTTCACATTTTTTAAATTTACATGAGCTGTCAGTTTTAAAATGTGTTATTGATTGAAGGAATTTTTTCATCATTCCTGTTTCACTGCAGAGAGTTTAACATGACTGACCTCCTACACGGCCAACTGTTTGAAAACATAATTGTAAATGAAAAAATAAAATAAAATTAGAAGCAGAAGCTTTGATCTTGAGTTTTGGGTGAAAAAAAAGCAACATGGTGGGCGGGGCGGGTCGATGCGGCTAAAAGCCTACGAGTGAAGCTAACCACGACTCGGTAAACCAAGTAAAGTACACAAAGAACACCTATATATGTGAAATTAGACACATTGTCCGACCCTGGATTGACCCTGCGTGCTCGACACTGACCCCAACCCTCATCCACACTGTTAGGGAGCTAACGGCAACAAAACTGTTGCCGAATCTCAAACACACATCCTGGGGCTAAACGATGTGTCGACACAGACATGACTTTATGATAGAAAACAAGTGTTGGAGCGTGAACTTGACCAGCTGAGCGGGAGGAGGGCAAGGACGTGGACTTGCTGACACAAGACAAAAAGTTATGTAGCTCGTAGTTTAATGATGGAAGATCGGCTGCGGCCAAAAAGTCTGAGTCTGTGGAGGACAGCTCAGGCTTTATGGTGCGCTTTAAAATAATATCTCCTATTGTCAGACGATGGAGATCAGATTTTGAGGCATTAAGAAGAGACTCTAATATACTGTGTACTACCCCCCATGGTGGTAACATATTATATTTAGCCGTACCCATGTTAAACTCAGTATAAAAACACATACAAGCGCTTTTTCACACCAGCTGCGGCCCGTCTGATTTATCCCCCCTTGATATACACCAATTACATATAAAACACTGATGAATCACATTAGGCCAATGTACACTGGAACATTAATCATGTGTTAGGCAATCAGAGATAATTTATGGCTTCTCCTGTGTTTCTAAATGATCTCTCTCCTGTCCCTGATTGATCCATTATTTGGTCGTAAGCAGAAACATGTTTGCTGCATCAATCAAATGATTAATCACAAATAATTGCCTTGACAGCCGAACATAATACACTCTGTGTGTGTGTGTGTAGCTCCTGACTCTCATTCACACTCTGCTATTGTGAAGCGTTCTTTTAAACTCACGGCGTGTCCTTGAAGTGTTCTAAAATCCGACATGAGTACTTTTTTATTTTTTTGCAGCTGAAAAAAAATCAATATTTTATGTTAACAGATAAATGACTGTGTGTAAATTGAAAGAGGTCACTTGTAGTAACAGACCCACAGAGGATTAGCACTTGACCACAGTTACACTCTGCTCTAAGGAGCATTTGTACCATTTTTCGGGCCAGGTGTGCGAGCACAAAGCAGCTGAAGAGGTCTGAAAGGTGGAAGCTTATGAAAGTTTAGAGTGTCAACAATGCTGTATTCATATTTCATATTGATGACACTGGTACATACATAATAAACCTGTAAAGATGTTTAAAAGATAAAGAAAAGTGAAGCTACACTCCAGCTATTGCCATATATTCAAAAAGTAGGTAGTGGCTGTGGGTAGACTCAGATACATCCTCCAGATACGACACATTATGAAATGTGATCATATTGCCCAACGCCATCTAAACAAGGGACCAAACTACTGCAGCGAACCTTCACTCAGAGTTCAGGGTTCTTCTCCCCTGACAACACAAGCTGTTCTGTTTTCACTGCTGGTTGGGCTTATGCATCAAAACATATGGGATAATACTGGACTGGAAAAATACTGGCAATAAAAACAGGGTAAGGAGTAAAGGTCCAGATCATAACACACACATTCATAACAATAAACACACATTACAAGTAAAACCAGGCCCCTGTGCGGTCGCCATTTTCAGCTACGTAAACACATCGAGACGACTAAAAATATCGCTGTATGTCTTCCTGTTGCTGGCTGCAAATGTAAACAAACACGTGTGTGTGTGTGTGTGTGTGTGTGTGTGTGTGTGTGTGTGTGTACTGTGCAGACTGACAGCAGCATGAGAAGTACTGGCAACTCTGTCTTTTAGTGTTAAAAACATCATTGGACCTGTTCTTAGGTCAGAAAACAGTGATGGATTTAACTGCTAAGAAAACATGATGACACAAATCCAGTGAGATGTACAAGAGATGAGATTCAAAAAGCTAAAAGACAGCTGTGCTTATCTAGGTGTAGTTTATTGGTTCTGTTAAAAACATAACTTAGAATTTTCACTTTGTGTTAGACTAACTATAGTGTAACCGTGATCACACATCCCCCCTGATGTAAAAAAAGAAAAGAAAAGAAGTGATATCCTCAACTAGCATACTGCCTTTAATTCATCACCAGGCTGGTCTGTATTGATAAACTGATTAAACATGCAGTTGTTTGCATTAGGTGGTTATTACAGATGTGGTTTGGGCTTTGTTCGCTCTGCCAAAAGTTGATTATTGCAACTTTGCTTCCTGTTTAAAAGAAGCAGAGAGTTTCCGCTGGCTGCATTGGTCCTCTGTTTTTAACCCACCTCCTCTGTCTGAGACTCTCACAGCAGATATGTGCTGTCTTCATCCTTCTCCTCCACTGTTTTCTCTCGCGCTCTCTTTCTGCACCTGCATCCTTGCCCTCTTCAACTCTTCTACCCATTCATGTCTGTCAGGCAATTACCTCCCCCATTCCTTCCCTGCATTGATTTTGTCCTCTCTCTGTGTTCATCTCTTCCATCCCTTCTTGCTTTCTCATCCATTCTTACCTCTGTCTCAGACTTTCCCTCCCATCATCTGCTGTTGTCCTCCTGGTGTGTGTGTGTGTGTGTCTGTGTGTGTGTCTGTGTGTGTGTTGTTCCTTCCTGCCTCCACTTCTTGCCTCCCCACCGTTAAAAAACCCCACCGAGCCCCACCCTACCCCCTGTCTGCTGTGAGGTCTCCGCAGACATTAGCTGTCTCCATTCTGCCTGACTGAGCTAAATTATTCCACAATAAGTCACTGGGCTAATTCACTGGCATAATCACCTCATGCATTTGAAATTTAAATGATTTCATGAGCGCCTGCACTGCTCCCTCATTAAAGAATCCCTCCGAAGACTCGAACAAGCAGGTAGAGGCCCGCAGGAAGGCGGTGTACAACCTCCACCTGCGAGTGCATGTTTGTGTCATCCTTTGCTATGAGGGGATTTAATTCAGATTAACATGTATGTGCATTCCCTGCATCTCCATCCCGGGCTCAACTATAATCGATCAATATACTTCCTGATCAACTGCTATCGGCTTATGCACGGTTGACTTTTGACCTTGAAGGTCAGAGTACGGCTGCATTATGAAGACGTCCTTCACTGGCCTCCTGGTGACAGCTTGACTGGACACCCCCTGTCATGGGAGGTGCAGCAGCATCGATCAGGCTGTGTCGATGTGGCGACAGACACCCAGAAAGCAGGAGACCGGCTCGACTAGTTCCACTTATAGATCTCTGAGAAGACACACATTTGGTTCTAAAAGAGAAACAACAACAACATGGAGGAAACTCACAACAGAGAACGGAGAGGTTAGGCCGTCTGTAATCTCATTTATCATCGAGTTTTTAAGGGTGAGGTCATCAACCCCGGAGCCGGGCAGTGATGCACGAGGCATTAATACATCCAAAAATACACAAAGAATCAGGTTTTACAGGCACACAACACATGCACATTCACACAAGCTGCCTGTGCCAGCTAAACCATTAGCCTGAACAGAAATCTATTTTGGGGGGGAGATATCAAATTTCTGAACAGCAACCACAGAGTCAGAGAGCATGAAGCCGTCAGAGATGGGTTGATGGGCTGAATAGAGGTTGGGACATATTGCCTCTGGCTCCACACTGATGCTACACTTAACCTCGTTGTAGCTGCCAAAAAAAAATAGTCACATAAATAAGATTAAAACCATTTTAGTCCAACTTTTCTGCAGTTTTCTGTGATTTCATTAGCGTATATTGGCCTTTATTCATAAACAGACACCGCTTTCATTATGGGATGAACCACTTCTCCTAAAATAGACCACACACTGCTATCACACGCAAAACAATTGTCATGTATTTCCAATTAAAATCCACTCTCTATACATAGCTCTATTCTTTTCTCAGAAGATAACCACCACATTTAATTGAAGTATAACGCTCTAATTTAATTACCATCACTGCTGCAATATCACATTACATGAAAATTAAATGTACATTAATTAAAATGTAATTCGTGAACCAATCAATGCACGGTAGGAACCGGTGGAATAACAGCCTCCATCGGCACAAACACAAATGTGGGCATGTTGCAGCAGCCTGGTGAGTTAATCCTGATATACCCACAATGGGTGTGTGGAATGGGATGGTGCTTTCAGAGACTGCAGATGCAGAGCAGTTCCTTCTGAACACAGATTTAACCAAAAGAAGAAGAAAGGTGGTGAAACATCTTTCTCATAGTCGTCCTGTATCCAAAGATTTCTCCTATCACAAAAATATAATAAAACTTCAAGGACCAGAATGCAACAGGATTGTAAGATTGGTTGTTTTTTTCCTGTTTCCAAGATGATACATCTTCCCACCCCCAGCCTGACTGACACCAATCACACAGCCATCGTAAACAGTCCTGATCACCCTCTGAACTGAACTCTGGCCGTAGATACAGAACGCTGGACTGGAAAAAAGCACTTAAGAAAGCACACAAGAAAAGTTTTGTCCCCTCAGCCATCACTGCATTAAATAAACTCCTGTGACAGACACCCGGCCCACAGCTCTATGTGTTCATTGTTGTTGTTGTTGTTGTTTTTATGTTAGAAATGTGCATATTGTGAGACACCTGCTACCGTTGTACTGTTGATTGTGTGAAAAAGATGATTCCTTAGGGGACAATAAAGTTTCTTATGTTGCTTTTGAGGATATTGATTTTCACCCAGCACTCCCTTGTCCATGTGTGGCTCAAAGCTTTCCAGAAAAATGTTGTGTAAAAAAAAAAAAGGCCGACGCTGCAGACGCTGACTCTACCAGCTGTGCCCACCCAGTGCCAGGCAGCTCTACACTGCTCTCCTTGCTACCCGGCTGGACACCGCATTACCTCACTGCAACTGAACCATAACCACCATTCATTTTAGTCATTTACTACTCAAGTAAATATATTCCTTAGCTCTCAGAGGCTGAGAAAGTGGGGGCCACAATGAACAGAGGACATGTTGCAGCCAATCAGAATCAAGCTTTCATCCGAACAGTTTGTTTGTGGAAACTGCAGTTTTACATATTAAAGCAGCGCTCTGTGTTCGTCAGATAATCCCTGTCCAAAAACTGATGGATTTGTTTACATGAAAGTTGAGATTAAAGCCCAACTCGGCACCAGTTAATTATCTTCGGATCCTGTCAGCAAGCAGCCCAGTCTGTGAGTAACTAAAATCTGAAAAGTAAGCTTTCCCCGAGCAACACATTTCCTAGATGGCTTTTGGATAGCATTAGCAACGTGGCTCTTTGTTTACAACGGTTCCTGCTAGCTAGGAGACCACATCACTCAACGAGATTAGGAGGGAGCCGAATTAGCATAAAACCTAAAAACACTGATGGGAGAAAAAGAAAACCCTCTGAGGAAAATAGAATCCAAACACAACATGCGATACAATCCCTAAATGAATTTAGCTGCAAGAAAAGTTGATGCCGTAACAACTTCTCAAAAGTAACTTCTCGGCAATGAGGACAACAAATTCAAATGTTGGATCAAGGAGGCAATTGAGATCAGAAAGAGATCAGTGGAGGGGACATTCACACTGTCCCACACCTGGGACACAGTGCTGAAGAAGCCAGGCTACAGGTGGCGCTGTTCCCCCGCTACCTGGAGTGGTGGGAGAACGGCGCCACGACCTGCATAAAATAAGCTGGCAGACACGTCACCGGTGACATCACGTGACTTCTGAAGAAGACTGCAGGAAGCAGTCGAAACATGTCAAGGTAAAAACACAAAAACACTGGTCTGATAAAAAAGAATACTTTTAATGATGCCGTAACAGGTTTGTTCAGGTATGCTTCTTAATTTTATAGGAACTGATGGTAGCTCAGCTCAGTCTTATTCATTTTGCACTAATCTACTAAAACATACAAAAATACTCAATAATTCTCCATCTCCCTTATTTCAGTTTGTAACAGCAACATCCAGTAAATGACTTCAATTTAGACATAACAGCCTTAAACACACACACAAGCACACTGGCTCCCATTAAAAGGTTTAACAACACAAGGAGGATCCAAGGAGACACACAAAGCAACAGGAGCAGACAAACAAAATGTTGACACTCCGGCACGCACCAGTCACCACTGAAGCCTGCTGAAACTGAGTGACACGTCTTTACCTTTTTTTTTGGTTGTTTATTTTTTGTTCTTTCCGCGATACTCAAATTGCTCCGTGGATGGAAACCGTAAGAGCTCCCAAAAGCACAGCGGCTGAATATGTGCATTTTTTATTTTCCATTACCATCAGTCCTGACAGGCAGAAACACACTGTGTTCACAGGGATTTATTTTTTTGAAACATGTGTCTTATACAGTTGGCTGTGTCAAGTGTTGCCCACCAAGTAAAAAATGAGAAGTAAAACAGAAAACAGGGAGTTTTTTGCCACACTTGTTGCTGCATGTTTCTGTTTACAGAGTTATAAAGATTACCTTTCTGAAAGTTTATTTTTCTGCGCCAACTTTTCTCGCCTGATCACCTTGATGAACTTTTTTTTTTATGGGCAAGCACAGAGACCGAAGGGTGTCGCATGTTATCAAAAGCTGTCGTCGGCAGGGTTAAAGGGGAGTTTTGATTTTGAAAAACACGACTGAAGTGGGAGAGGAGAAGGTGATGAGAGGAGGAAGAGCAGAAGAAAAGGAAGAGGGGAACAGACTGATTCGTGAGACCCTACAGCAGCCCTCCAGCTAAAATCCATAACTGTGCTGCCGTGTGCTCAGCTGTCATAGTTCTGCAGTTAGTCAGTCATCCAATTGGAGACACAGACACACAGACAGCCCCCCCCCTCTGCAGCACGCCCACACTTAATTACAAACCTGCAGTCACGTTTATGCAAAAACACATTCACCTAAACATTTAAAACACAATAAAAAGACATTCTTTCAAGAGAGCGAAAGGTCATGCTGAAAACAGCACTGACCTGTTATTCACCTCACACACACACACATGCACTAATCTGCACAATAGGCGTAATGGAACTAAATGAACATGCATGCAAATGCTCATACACTTTAGTGGCATTAACATGAGCACTAATGAAGTGATGCATAAATGGGAAAGCTATTTTCACTGTGTGTGTGTGTGTGTTGTTGGTCATTTTCCTGTCACTCTCTGTGCCACGGTCCAGCAGTGGCCCTCCAAGTGCCTGAGGCCTCGCCTCCAGCCGATCAAAGTTAAAAGTCCTCACCATGACAATCCAAGCAGTGGCCCACTCCTCCGCCTTATGGCCTCTGGATTTTAATTAAAAAACACACAGAAAAAAAAACTTCATCAGCACCTGTCAGACGTACTCGTATCTGTATTTGTTTGCATGGGGGTGGGGGCATGTAGTGAGTGGATCAGATGGCAGGTAAACTACTCACCAAATCAGAGAGAAGTTTGAAGAGAACAGTGAGAATCGGCGCTGCATGCGAATGACTGTTCGCCTTCCAAATAGCTTAGAAAGTCGGGAGATGGAGTGATAAAAGGATGAAGGAGAGGGGGATGAAAGGGAAGAAGAGAGCTTGTCAGATCAAGGGTGTGCTATGATTGGATAATGAAGCATCAGAAGTCAACACAGAGGCTGCTTTTTAGTGCGTATATATACAACACATCTGATTTTCACAGTCCGTTCTCAGTTAAAGGCAGAATGATAGAAACATAGCAGGGATTCACACCTAAATGAGACGACACATGACGCGGCTTGTGAGTGTGGCATTCATCTTAATCCACACAGACGAAGAAAAAATGGGAATAATTGGTGCAAAATGTAAAAAAAAAAACACCTACAGGATCAGCAAATAATAATAATGATGATCGTGATTGAACAACTTGCCCATTACTGTTTGCCTTGTCTGTAAAATGTTAGAAATTGGTGAATATAACAGACCTCAAAGACATGTTTAAAAATGAATGTTTGAAAAATAAATCTAAACACTAAACAGGGAATGCTCGTCAGAATCTCAACAGCCGTTTACAGTCAGCAGCCAGTGGAGCAGCCAAGCTACACACCATGTTGGAGGGGTGTTTGGAAGTGGGTGTGTGTGGAGTTTGGGCAGATAAGTGACTGTGGCTTCACCTCTTGACCTCCACTGCACAGACTCAGTAGTAGAGGGAGCCTGTTTCAAACATGTCAGTGCCTGAAAATAAGAAGTTTCAGCCTCACTTCACAGAGACAGACGCACAATAACTTCTGACTTGGGTGTCACACAAGAAGAATGGAGGCAGGTGGAGCTCAGTTCTTCCTGAACAGCAAATTTGAACAACAATGTGTTGTGAAGCCTCGCAGCATGTATGTATGTATGTACCATTCCGCCACTCCTGCCTGGCATTAACTATTTGATATCCAGCATCAGGTTCGCTTTCAATGACCAAAACCATCTTGGGTTCATCGTTCCATTTTCAGACTTAGAAGCCCAAAGTTGTGCTTCATTCAGCTTAGGTTTCTAAAATGTGACCTTTCCTCTCTTCCTCTCAGATTTTTTTTAAAGTTAAGGTTAAGCATCCATCGCCTCCAGACGTGACCACCATAACACAGTGAGGCTGAACATACACGGGCTTTAGTTAATTCAAAAGACGACGGTTTTTAGCTCACTCTGATACTAGTGGCCGCCCAACCGATTCTTCTCGGTGTTCACTGGTTACTACTAAACTATCTTCTATTTGTAACTATACAAACACAATAAAACAAAAGTGGAGATTTTGGAAAACGCCGTATTCGCGTTTGAATGTGAACTGAGAACTCTAGAGTTTGCGGCAGTCTGCACGTCAGTTGGTGCAACTATTTTTGTGTAGTACAGCTGCCAGAGCAGCTGTAGTCTAGTAATGGAAGCAACCCGGGTAGCGTTCGCATTTCTGCTGGTGTCAGCACTTTTTACGTGTTTGCATTTGCAAATACTCTTACTATGCAGAGGAGCAGAGACATGTTAGGTCTCCAGGTTCAGCCATTTTGCAACACCTCTGACACAAAGAGCCAGACTGCGTCGATGAGGCTTCTGATTGGCTTGCACGGCTTTGACCTTCTTCCTACACCGCCACCCACAGGCCTGGCGTAGTCATGACGGCTCTTGGGGGCGTATTTATGCGGGTTAATGTAACCAGAAACTTTTTTTGAAAACAAAAATATTTGTTTTTTAAAATACCCAGCTATGTGTAAACAGGGTCTAACACAGAGGTGACACAGATGGCATGATGGAACACAGGTGCAGGTCATCAGAAAATGTGGCGAGTCCTTTCAAAATAAAACATTAAATAACAGAAAAAACAACCAAACATGATCTTAGACATTGTTCTTTTTTTACTATTGTATATATAATATAAATCAAGAAAAATGTATATTATATATTCTGAACTAAAGGTAGATGACATTGACTCACACAGGATTCAGTATTAAAGGTTTTCCTGCACCTTCGCACACATACTCTGTGAAAGCCCAAAAAGATTAATGCTGCCTTTGTCGCCAGGCCCCCCGTTTCCTCCTCCTTCCCCCTGGACATCATGCATGCAGGTTGTGAAAGAAATATCGCGAGCTACGATTGGTTGGGGGCCCACAACATGTTGTCCTCCTGCGAAGTCACAGCGAGAATTTATGACTCCAGAGGCCCCTAATCAAACACAGTGACCATCTGTTAATACAAAAATATTGTGCGGTTTGATCTGGGTGCAATCTTTTACTTCTGACTTCGCTTTCACTAACAAGACAACTTCCAGGGTGCTATGAAGTGGTGAATTTTTTTTTTATGTCTGCTGGGAGTTGATAAATGTGGTCAAACCAGGTTATCAAACTTGTTGTTGTAGGAAGCTTGTGGCAGTACAGCAAGATGCTGTGACACTGTTGCCTCCCTGCTGGAAAGAAATCATTTAGAAGCTAAATGTTGTTTACTTTTCAGCTGCCGGAAGGTGCGAGCGGAGGTTTAGAAAGCAGACATTTAAAAACATGAGTTTTGTGTTCAACTTTTGAGCCCATTCAGTGCAACTTGACTACTCCTGCAAAGCATGGGCTGCCGAGGAAAAAACAAAGACGGCAGAAAAGAGGGAGGGAAGCTGATGGATAATAGCTAGCGCTGCATCCGGATCACACCTTTTAAAGCTGATGTAAACACGAATAATGAATAAAATATGCAGCCCCTGTCATTCATCCTCCATTCAGCTGTGATGTTATGTGAATAATAACAACCCAAAAAAGCTGCAACATGAGTTGCTGCTGCACACCTGCGAAAAACAGGGAGAGAAACTAGTATTTTTTGGCTGCTGCTAAAACAAGTGATGCCCCCCCCCCCCCACCCACAGGCGCCCTGATGTTAGAGGAGCAACATCTGAGACCCCCTCTGCCAGCCACCGTTTTCAAATTATTTACCACTACAAATGCAATCTCTGGCACTGATTGTCATTTCACCACGGCCCAACAAGAAATTAAATGGAAATGTCAAATGGTAAACAATCGCAGTACAACACACACACACACTGAGCGTAACCCCATGCATGGCGCCCTCATGCAATATGAATTTCCATTTGTTTAGCTCACTTGGAGGCGCGTCCCAGGAGAAGTTTTGAGCGGCTAATGTTTTATTGATGGATGCCGTGAATTCACCTGGACCCGGTGGTTTCCTTTTTCACACAAGCGTTCCTCCTGGACAGATATGGAACAGTTTGATAAAAAACAATATTTTTTTTTTAACAGGGACGAGATAAAAAAACATGGCAGAGATGCCTAATTCTTGTTGCACAGGGTAAATATATTTATCTCTGCTTGAAAGAATGCGGTGCTTATTTATTTCTCTATTTCTTTGTTTTTCTGCCCCCCCCTGCCTCTCCTGCGACCCTATGGCACCTGCAGTCATTTACCTGCATTCTGTTTCTCTATCTCTTCCAACTCTCTCTCCCCCTCCCTTCTTTTCCTTTTCCACAGCCACTATCTCTCTCCCTCTGTCTCCAGCAGCCGTGCATGCATCCCAGCGATGGGATATTGCTTTTCTAATCTTGCTGACAGGGGACAATATTTATGTATTGTTTTTCAATATCCATTTCTCATGCTCACATAGGCCCTAGTTTGGCCTGGACACAAAAGCAAGGCACAAACACACACAAGCTCCTCTCCTCCCCTCCCCTCCCCTCCCCTCCAATCCTGATGCCAGTGTTTTTAATGTGCTAGCTACATTTTCCTCCCTGTCCCCTTCCACCAGAGTTTTTTTTCTTCTTAGAGGGCAAATAAGGGACAGATCGTGAGGTAATACAGGCTGGAGTTTGTGTAAAAAGAAAAAGTAGAGCCAAAGGCAGCGGTGTTAAAGAGAGAGCTCACATGGCGGAGCGAGGATGCTTTTTAAGTGTGACTGCGCTTCGAACTGGAAGTCACACATTTAAATAAAGACAGGGCAGAAACAGAGGAGAGAGGGGAAGGGGGCGTGGCCTCGTTATGTAGGGTGTAAGGTGTCATCACAAGACTGGATGTAAGAGTGACGTGACAGGTGCTGTAACCGCTCATCACCTGTAGGGTGTGCTGAAGCACCATGTATTTATCAGAGTTCAGTACTGTTACAGTACACCCACCCATCCATCCATCCATCCATCCATCCATCCATCCACCCACCCATCCATCCACCCATCCATGCTCATCACTCTCTTCTTGGCCACATGGTGAGCTTCCATGCTGGACAACATCCTTCAGCTGCTGCTCTGACAGCCCTTTGTCCAACTCCTCCATCTCTTCTTAAGACCCACAGGACACTGGTATACCCAAAGCTGTGAACAGAAGCAGTGCTAGGAAACCTGTGTTGGTAATGTCATTGGAACAACCTGAGCTTTTCCCCCGTTGCCCCTGTACTTGCTGCACCATGGCTGGGAACTTGTTGGCATTCTGGCGTCTTCTAACAGGACTGCCATTTACCTCAGGACCATCCACTTCACCTTCACTACACTAATGTTGTTTGAATGGTGAGGGGAAAGGTTGTTTCCTTCCCAGGTGCATCTAGGTTTTAGCTCTTCCTGGCGATTGCTTTTTTCGGCCTTGCCTCTCAGCACAGTGGAGGAAGTCGGCCTTGCTGCTTCCCTGATGAACTTGATCTGGGAAAAGATTACTCTCAGATTGGCCTCACATAAGTTGGATCTCTCTTGTACCAAGTGGACCTTGTCCTGATGTGCCTTCCTTCCTCGTTATCAGTGCAGGTTTGCTCTTATACACTGATCAGAACGCAGAAAACTTCCATTCTGCAAAATTTGGGACATGTTTCTCCCACTTTGTCCATGCTCCTTGTGACACAGGGTCCACTGTGGACTTCTTTGTCCTTCACCTTGGGTTATAAGGAGCTTTTGGCTGTATCCTTCATGTGTTTTCTTCCTGTCTCTTTAACATGTCAGCGGCCCACTAGCATCCTGATGTGTGGTGACGTGTACACCTCTGACCTTTTCTATGCTTTTTAATGAAACGAGCTAACCGGCCATGAGAAGCTCCTGTCAAGTTGGTTTTCATTGCTAAAAAGACATGGAGTCTGGTGGGACAGTTATGCATAGGAATGTAAATCTGTTATGGACTATGTTACTGTAAAGAACTCAGTATCTTCTGAAGCTCTTATTCCTGCACATTTTTGCTGGTGATTGCTTTTATTATTGATTAATTGTCCATAATTGATCAATAAATGTGACACATTATGGACAGCAGAATGAAAAATCTCCCAAACGTCTGTTTACTGTTGTAGTTTTAGAGCATATAATGAAGATCTAGATTATAACTATGTGTGTTTAACAACTTCCTGTTTCAAAATAAAAGCTCAAATGATCTTTCCAGTTTGCTGTGGAACAACCTGCCTGTCTCAACCTCATGGACCTTGATCAGATTTTACAAATAACTGCAGCAAACACATCACGGTGGCTGGATGTCCACATACTTTTGTCCATGTAGTTCATGAAATATACAGCAGCGTTTTGCAAAAGATAATTACTGCAGCCCAATCAATGAAATCAATGAAAATAACCCTGCAGGTAACATTGCTTTAATCAATATTAAGCAATCTAGCATGTAGCTCCTCTTAACAAAAACATGCCTGGAGCTCGGAGCCTGGTCTGGGGGGCCTTGTACGCAGACAGCGCTCACTGTACTTCAGGGAAAGGAACTTCACCTTGGTATTCAACAGCTCTCTGCTTCCAGGGTTTCTTTAAAGCCTCTCTTTCTGTCTGTCTCTTACGTGCTGCCCAAGGCCATTGTAAGTCCTCTCACAGCGTCTGCCTGTACAGTTCACCACTGTCCCCTCAGACCTCTCACCCCTCTCTCCCTCTCCACTCTCCCGCTTTTTCCTCTACCACGCTTCCCCACTCCCCACCTTCTCCAGTCCCTTGGGCTCTGACCCTGGCCAAATGTCTGACAGCTCACTAAACAGAACGGCCTCGTGATCTGCATGGAGATGAACACACACACACAAACACACGCAACAAACACACACACACTGAATAAGCCTGCCAGAATAACAGTATGTGTTTAGCTTAGCAGTCTAAGGGTGTTGGCTGCATTGTATTGTTAGTTCTCTCGAGCTGTAACACTTGGCAGTTTATTGATCCTTAAAAGACACGTATTGTCTTTGAACGTGAGAAAATGTTCTGAATGATATCAGTGTGTGTTAGTGTGTGTGTCTTCGCCTTTGATCAGTGCTGCAGATTTCTGTAATGCTGCTGTGTAAACAACACAAGCTTCTTCTTTACAAAGTACTTTTTGTCTTTGTCACGCACACACATTAACACACACACACACACACACACACACACAGGCAGGCACCAACCAAATGATCCATAAACAATGATTTATGAGATGAGGGGGAATGTCAGAAGTAGGATGTGAAATATTCAGCAGTCATTCCATATTCAAGGCAGACTTAGGGGTGCATAGATCTGCTACACAGCAGCAGGTTATACACACGCTGATGCACTCTATCACCCTGGAGATCGAAGCGTGCATGTTAGCTTGTCAAACACTGGCTTCAGGGAACAGCTCATATGTTACAACTGCATTATGGGCAGCATCATCAATTTTTACACACATTTAATCACCCTTGTCTTGACTGCTGCGTGTTTGGAGGCAAAAAAAAAAAAAAAAATCAAAAGAACAACATACAAATACCCACAAAGTCGCCCTAATGAGCCACTAAACAAGCCAAAAAGTTTCTGCTTTAAAAGCACAGTCCAGATGCAGGCCACGGTCACGGAAACTTTGTGTGATAGACATGAAGTGAAGGCTGCTAACCATGTTTTTAAATTGTATTAAGAATTGAAGAGCCGGGTTTCCTCTGTGGCATTAGAGGCCTTCCACAATATTTTACTTTGATATGCTCAACTGCCATGTTTGATTTTCACGGCAGCACTGCTGCACACACGCTCATTGCCTCCTCTCATGGTAATTGTGCAAATCGTTCCTCATTTGAGGAAAATCTGCATTCTGCATGACTATGAGAGTAGGCATACACACGTCACAGCAGTTAAAATGTCATGATGCTAGCGACACACCTCAGAGGGTCGCAATGTGGGTTGAAGATGATGAAGCCTGACGTTTTAGTCCCACTCTGGGAAGGAACAGGTCTGGGCACAGTCCTGGCACCCTGAACCCATCTGACCCACGCACCAATCATTGACTGTCAGATGCAAGGAATGGGCTGATGTTAGAAAAGGACGCTGCTGGCAGGGGTTGCACTGTTAAGTGTCCTTCTAAGGAACTTGTTTTTAGTTTCCTGCAATCAATCCACCTAAAATTTGGAGCAGCAGTGGGACGGGCTCAGACCTCATAAGGGTTTGTGTTCTTTTATGTTGTCTGGAATGTGTAGTTGGAGCTTACAGCAACACAACACCATCAGGACATGAGTGTAGAACAGTAGGCACATGTCCATACCTAACCACTGTACTGTCACTATGCACCTATGCAACAAGACTTTCTTGTAATCATTATGGACATATGGATCAGAATCTAATAGGAGATTGGTTACTTAGACATGTTAGCCTAGCTTCTGAATCTTGAGCTTCACCACAGCTGCTATGATGTTATATTACTGTATATTGTAATGTTATGGTGGCTCCTTTCTAAGCTTATATGGTACAAACTGTTCCTTCATGTCCACACTGGCAACACTTTTCAATGCTCCCATGTCATCTTGTTGATCAGAGCATTTTGTCTTTATGTTCATTCTGTCATTGTGCTATACATCAAGTATAGGAATGAAGACATTAAAAAGCTAAAGCTGTTGATTGGAGCACACTAATGATGGTGCCAGAGTTTGCAACACTTCGACATCGAATACTTGCACTGATTAGTATTAATTAGCAAACACTGCTATGCTAATGTATACAAACTTATGCCTCACTATAAAGGGTACGTGACGATTCCTGCGCTTCACACTCCCTGACTCAGAGTCAGACTAAAACAAATAACATCCTTGCCAATTTAAAAGTTGCCGAGCAGCATGATGAAAAGACATACAAGCGGCCAGAAATCCAGTTTTGTGGTCAATACTTTTTTTTCTGCCCTTGCTTAAAGCGACGCGCTTTTGCAGGGATATAAAAATAAGGATTACAATGGGAACTAGTTTCTTAATAAACCAAAGGAACGGGCTGTTTATAGTCTGCCTGAGCTTTAGGACAGAGACAAATCAATTCTCTGTTTTCCAACTTGCATATGCGAGGAATGTTTACTGGCTGTGTAACCAGATGTTCTGTGTGATAAAATAGAAAGCCAACAAATCCTCCCACAGGTTCCACTTGACCGCCTGTCCTTTGTCTCCTCGGAAAGTGTCCACAGCTGCAGGCAGGAGAGTCGGACATCTCACTGAGAAATTTTAAGACGTATCAAAGAGCCCTACAGTTCTATAGGCATACTCTAAGCTTATAAAACTACAGTATTGCACTGATAACAGCCACCTATTTGTAATGTTCATGACATCATCAGAAACATTTAAGATAATAATGCCAATAAAGGAGCAGCTCAACAACTTGACTCTTAATTCCTCAGTGCTGTAAACGCCTCACTGCTTTACTGTTTATCTTTTGATGAATAACTGAAATTATTAAGAAAAGGACAGCTCTGCTGTAGGGAGGCAGCCTCTTTTTTAAAATGTATTTTATTTATTTATGTTTTTTTTAAACCAGTGTTGCATGCAGAGTTTTCTAAGTTTGCTAATTGGTCACAGGGGGATATCTCCAGAACTAAAGGTGTCTGAAGGTCTCTGCTGTTTCTTTGCCAAAGTGAAATTGTCCATATTTATTAGTAAATATTTGTATTTATGATGTTGACACAATTAGCAGAAATTTTCACTTCCAAGAGAGGTGGCTTGGATGGTCGGCAAAAAATAGAAAGCCGCCAGTTATCAGTTGAGCTATTTAAAGATTCCACAGTCGTCTGTGCTGCACATGAAGCTCGAGTGTGAAATAACTTTTTTTCTATGCTTAGCATTTGACACATCGCTTAAAGTCAGAGTGGGTCAGAGGAGTCCAACATAACGGTTCAAGTTGATCTGTAGAATTTCCACTGAAACCTTGATCTGATAAGAGCCTCAGCGTCTCCTTATTAAATAAAAGCTGGATCAGGGTGCTCCTGGCTTTGTCGGTGTCAGTCTTGACCTGAACAAGCAGCCCTCCTCTTCCCCTCTCACTCTGGCTGTGGGCAAAGGCAGACAGGGGTTGTCCAGAGCTGCTATGCTACATAGGCGCTTAGATGTTAGTTACAGAGCTAACATCAGGTCATAATGCCTGAAACCAACATTTTACAGTCGGCTGTAGTGCAGGACAGTTCAAAACACTTGGCTGCATGTCGCTGAATGCTGAATGTCTTACAGCGTGCTGAATATAAAGTATGCATGTTTTTAAAGGTAGATTGGGTTACACTACAGGTGCTGCTGTTGGCTACGAGAAGAAAATAACCAGAGTCCATGGGAGTTTGACTAATTTTAACAAACTCAATTACTACCGAGAACAAGTTGTACTTCAGGTCCTGTCTTATAGAATATCAGACAAATCAACAGTATAATAGTAAAATTAGCACCAAACAAATGTCATGTCAAACACCACGCAGATTCCACCCACGCCTAACACCCTTCAGAATCCATCCATCCATCATCCGAACCCCCCTTGTCCTGCAGTGCAGGGTCACAGGACCTTCAGAATCATCAATCAGAAACTGTCAATATCTATGTGAGTTAATGAATCTGCTGCCCCCATGTGGTTGTATGACTGTATCACTGGTACAATGTGTTAACGCAAGATCCATGTTGCCAGGCAATGTATTTGTGTTTATTTCCTTCATTTTAGCAGCCTGACTGCAGGGGTCAGGACTCAAGTCAGAGACTCGGACTTGAGTCAACAGGCGCACAAGACTTTAGACTTGACATGGACTTGGGACAAAAAAACTTGAGACTTGACTTGGACTTGGAAATCTCTGCCTGACTGTCAGGACGTGATGGGGCTGACCAGAGGAAACACTCCCTGCTGGAGCTCCAAACACCAAGCTTAACCAAAAGATGACACAGGGGAGGAAGAAGCTCTGTTTTCCTCAGTCAGCGCTTTCTTCCTAAGATTCTAGTTTAATAAATCGGTATGTGGTTAGTGACCGGACTAAGTTACAAGCATGGACCTATGGATCCATCTGAGACTGCTGTTGTGTATTAAATCTCTGTGTGCTGCACCAGTTTCTCTGCTGAAAGCGTAGACTCATAATTGATATCAAATCCTGCCATCCCATCCCGCTCTCAGTAAGATAACACATAATCCAACCCAGCAGTGCACAGCAGAATACCAACGCATAAAGAGGGAAGGCCAAAAAGATGGAGGTAGAGCAGGGACATCAAGCTGTCCGTCTTCCTGTCTGATGCTCCTCCTCCACACAGACCTGCACCTGATCTCTAAAACCAATAATCTGAGCCTCACAAAGAGATAGACTCTATAGTCCTATTATCTTAGCTCAATGGAAATCCAACCTGCCTGATAGTCACTGCTCTGGAATGGGCGCCACATAAACTGAGACTATAGTCCTCACATACGTGATCCTCGCCTCTCAGCAAATCTTTCCAGAATAGAATAGAACAGACTTTATTAGCATTGCACGATCGGAGCTAAAACAAAAACAAACAAACACCATAAAACTCTGCCTAAAAGTGTAGTGGTGTAGACTTCTGGACAATGAAAGATCCCAGGATTCTGCATATGTATTAAAAAGAGTTCAGCAGTGTGTGACACTGCATTAGGGGTCATATTACTTTTGGAACCAGTGGCTGTGTGAGTGGGAAGCTGGAAGCAGCACCCACACTACAGCCCCGTCTCAAACTGAATCCCTGCAGATGATTGTGTGGTAGTGTTCTGTCCTGCTTGGACGTCTGGAAGGGGGTGGGGGCCTGACATAAACTGAACCATTTCATTCATTGTAGGAGCTGGACAGCGGAGACAGAGGAGGCAGAGGAAATGCAGTTGTAGCAGGATTTGATGTGAAGCCAGCAGAGGCAGGCGGCACATGTGGCTCCAGAGACAGAAGCCTTTAACACTTAACCACTGTCAGGCACTGAACTTACTTTAAAATCCCTCAGTCAGTCTTCACTGAAACACACAAAGAGCCCAAATAAACACAATGACACATTTTCCCAATGGAGATGGGTTGGATGCAAAACGGCCCTTTTTCTGCAGACGAGCTGTAACAGCAGGAAACAAATATTAAATAAATATAAATCTGTGCGTCTCCCATCCGTTTATCTTTCCATCACACTCACAATTAATCCTCAGCCTGCATGAATTATTAAGAAGTGTAGCGTCAGCCGCTGTGTTGCCTCAACATTATTCTGTCATGAGCTGCAGCTTTGCTAACCTGAATTAAAAATGTCAGCAGTTGACCTTAATAAAACAAGGTGGGACATTCACGTCTACCCCCGCAGGTACATGCTGTGCCGCACAAAGTCATATCTTATTTAAGACGAGGAGGAGTTAAGGTGACTTAAAATATCTCCAGAGTTTCTTAAAGGAACAATCTGTAGTACATTTCTCTGGGAGGAGATCAGTGCTAACATAAGTGTAGGAGGAAGCATTTAAAGCATCTTCATACATGATCCACGACTACTCCAGAAATGAGAAGTAACTAGAAATGTATGTGAACACTGGAGCCACCATTTCTAACTCCAACCTCAGTAAAGGCACTTATTTAGCAGCATCATGGTCTGAGTGTATTGGCATAAAGAAACAGGAACTTTACATATTATGCAACATAAGGAGAGAAAGACGTCTTCATTTTGCAGAGGGTGGATAATGGAGATGAGGGATGTAAAGAGATGAGAAAAAGCAGCTGTTGTTGTGATTCAGTGTTTTCTGATTCTCAGCCAGCGTGCGCCGCACCTTGTTTACATTCCAGTTAGTGTTGAGTTACTGCTGCGAGCTTCTGCCAAACTCATAAAAGTAAGATGTCGATGTCTAGAAGGTGTCTTCTCAAAAGCTTATATAGTGTATACAAACCTGCTGTGTGATCCTGTGTGTGACATAACAGGTTAGATAAAGGGCGAGTTCACCCCCAAATAAAAAATAAAAAATGAGTGCTTCCATTCTGACCTGGTGTTATACAGCCATAGAGACGGTCTTAGTTTTGCACACTGAGGTTTTAAGGTGAACAGATTACAATGCAGCATCTCTTTACACAAACTGAACAGTATTACCCCGACTGGTCTGGTCTGCTTTTTTCAGGCAGCGCACTGTGTGGATTAACACACACGTTTCTGTGCCGTGAGCTGCACGTACAAAATTTAATTCACCTGCACTGAAGGGAGCAGATACCTCAGATCAGGATATCTCAGAAACCTGTAGACGCATCACACCAAAAGTCCCTGCACGGAGGAGAAAATATATTACATGTGTGACTCCTTGAATTGCCACGACAAATTGTCTTTTTTTGTTTGTGAGGAAGAGCACTAACAGGATGTAATGTGCTTTTTTTCTTTAATGAGCTTTGGAGGTGGATTTTGTACCTTGGGGCTGAGCCAGGCTAGTTATTTCCCCGTTTGCAGTCTCTATGCTAAGCTAAGCTGATTGGCAGCTTCACATTTAAAGACGGTTATCAATCTTCTCATTTAACTTTTGGCTAACAAGCAGATGTTGTCCAAAAAAATCTCACAAATTTACTTTGAGCAAAATGATTAAAATAAAAAAAAAGCTGGTCTGTACATGACACAGAGAATCTCATCATGTTTTAATTTGATTTTTCTTTTTTTTTTTAAATTGAGGATGACTGATATTTTCATGTCTTCACTGGAAAAACAAATAGGTTATACTGTATGTAAAAGGCACCCTGTATGGTTGTATGAATATAGTGTTATTGATAAACATGGTGAGGTTCAACTCTACTCAACTCAAAATTCCCAAATTGGCCCAACTGTGGCCTCTTTTGGCTAATATGTGCCTTTATACCATATCCTGTATGTGGTCCTAAAGTGGCCAACATGAAATCCATCCATCCATCCATCCATCCATCCATCGGTACACCCTGGACAGGTCACCAGTCCATCACAGGGCAACACACAGACACAACCATTCACACACACAAGCACACCTACAGGCAATTTAGAGTCATTGACCTAAGCACATCTTTAGAATGTGGGAGGAAGCCAGAGCACCCGGAGAAAACCCACGCAGGCACAGGGAGGCCCCAGTCAGAACTGAACTGCACTACACTGCACCACCGTGCCGCCCTGGCCAACATGATATATTTGCTTTATTTTTGGTGGAGGTCTGACCCTGGTCTGGTCCGCTTGTGGCTCAGATGTGGCAATTCCACGCCACAAGTGGCCCAGACAAGAGCGCTGCAGTGAGCCGGCTGTGGCTCACTATATTTATGGAATAGGTGATATCTCACCGAAGGCTCTTTAAATGACTGTACGGAATACTTGAAGTTACACTGTAACACTGAGTTTGGCGTCCTCGGGCTCATACCGGAGGAGAAGCTTATTGCAGCTGGGAGCACTTTAACATGATATTTTTCTGCCGACCTAAGAGCAAGAAACACAAAACAGCTAACAACAAAACCTAAATGTGCTATTTCACCACCTCCACCTGCTGAATACAAACTAAGTTGCAGCACCCTGCAGAGTCATATAATGACTGTGTGATTCATATAATGACAGCTGGGGGTACCTGACCTTATTAATCACAGTTTTTTTTTTTTACAGTCGGGGCATAAATAAACACAGAAACCTGCATTACAACAAAAACAAAGCGTTGTTTTCATAAAAACCTTGCACCGTATCGCATTAATGCTCAGAATTGAAAAGAGGGACTGAAATGAGCGTATGTGAAAGTTAATCATGCTGGTAATTAGAGATGGTGAAGGGCGGTCAGTGACCATGTTGATCACACACTGTGAATTGATTCGGCTCAATTACAGAGTTGTTTTGCAAACAGTTGCTGGAGGAAGTCTTGTTTTGCTGCCAGTCTGCCACCCATTTTTAAAAAGCAGACCGCAGGGTGTCATGGCACAGAAAGTCTAATTAAGGATGAATGCCTTCTGGTTCTTTTTTGTCAGAGTCCCCTCAGCTGTACGCGGATGTCAGAGTTGAATATCATAAATTACCGTTGGCAGGTGAAGGAAGCGGTAACAAATGTGAAGTGTTGTTCTCTCCTTCCTCAAACTTTCTCTTCCTTCTTTTCTCCCTCCCCCTAATGTTCCATCTCTGTCTCTCAGTCAGGGGTATATTGTTAAATATTGATCGCAGGACAGATTGAGGGGCTTAGAGAGAGAGAGAGAGAGAGAGAGAGAGAGAGGAGTAGCCTGCAGCCAGCATAAAAAGGAGCAGCCTTCTGTCTCGGCCTAGCCACAGATGTTTTCAACACAGCACCCTTGCAAATACAGAAAGCTCTCTACCAGTAACACACACAGACACACACACACACACACAGGGTTGCACCCTCCAAACAGTGTGAGCACGATGGTGAATCAGTCTCTTTCACATTAGGCTATAATTGGCAGGAGGCTGGACGAGGCTATCACTTATCTTGTCACTGAGCAATTGTTATGGGTAATGGAATCGGTGTGCATGTGTGTGTGTGTGTGTTTGTGTGTGTGTCAGCATGTCTGTGTTTTCGTGTCGACATCAGTATGTGTGTGTGTGTGTGTGTGTGTTTGTGTTGTGCGACACTCCAGGCAGCAGATGGAACTCCATGCTAATTGGGTGGAGATCAGTGGGGGAGTTTGGAGCAGACTGACCCGGGGATGGGCTGCAGCTCCTGGGCTTGGCTCACTCCCACCCCTGGCTCTGCGGCTGGTGCTCTGGCTGCTGGTACCCGGCTTCTTTCCATCACTTCATCTGCCCATCCATCCATGAATAACCCCTTCTGACCGACAACCTGCATCTTTGTTCATTTCTCTCCATTCTTCACATCCTTTTTTTTACTCTCAGCTGTAGTAATCCTTTTCTGTGTGGAGCAGCCCCTCGTCGCTCCTCCAAGAGTGCAACATGTGTTTTTTTTTATGAAAAACTGGTTTTCTGTTCTACAACAAAATGGCGGATAGTAATTAAAAGTTTAATTTATACATTTCAGGATGTCTTGGAGAGCTTTCTGCAGCTATTTTGTGGCTGGGGGCTGTTTCAGTCGCTTCTGTCTCTTCATGTAATCCCAGACTGACTCCATGATGTTCGGTTCAGAGCTCTGTGGGGGCCAGCCCATCTGTTACTGGGCTCCTTGTTCTTCTTATTGATGAAGACAGTCCTTTATGTCTCTGTTTGGTGGTGTTAGCATGGATTTTGGGCTGATCTGATGGTATTAAAACATTTGGTCAATTGACTGTCCGTTCATCATCAGCTATACCCGCATTACCATTACCCGACTAACTGCTAAAGATCCCACAAAATTAGCAATTTGAATATTTTCCACAACTCATACTCGATAAGTGGCCACTGCCAAGCATAAACATGAAGGAAAAGACTGCAGCTCCTCAAGTGGCCACATGAGGGTGACTCTAAAAATCAACCCTCATAGACCCACATACTCAAATGAACATTTTCGGCCCAGATTCTGCAGCTTGTTTCCCACATTTACTGTGCCCCTGTTACATCTGAGATCAGGTAAAATGCACAAGTGTGTCAGCAGAGCTGAGGCGGGAACGTTTTAGTGATGTTAGCGTAGCTGCTGATAGCTCTGTTCCTTCAACACTGTTTTAAGGTTTGGCTAGTAAAACAAAGATGATTGTGTTCTTAGTATTTTCTAAACTGACATAAATCACACATGAAAGAACATCGGTGTCAATATTAACCCAACATCTTCTCCGCATCAATAAATCAGGAAGGAACTGGCGATCATGTCTTTCCACGGGCGACATGATCAAGAAGGGAAAATTCCCTCATGCATAATGTACGGCTCATACTTGGTAACAAGGAGGCGCACCGGATGGAAAAATAAGGCCTCAAATTATTGATTGGTAATACAACAGAAATTCAAGAATATTATTTAAAATGTCTCTATTGCTTGGTTTGAATCTCGTGTGAGAAAGTTCATCAGTTCAATCAGTCTCACATTTGGAGAGTTGTTTGTTGACAGGCCTTTGTATGGTTCCCCGCATCGGCCCACCTACCCACTCTGAGATTAAATAATCCTACAGAAGGAGAATTATTCAACTCTGGCATTTTGCACTCATGCTTTCCCTCCCACATGGCGAGAGTTCACGACTGGGGGCTCTTGTGCATGTGTGTGTGTGTGTGTGTGTAGGGGGGGTGGGTGTGTTCTCCTGCGCTTGAATACGTCCGAGTACTCTGTTATTATTTGATGGCACCCTGCGTGCATTCATCCATTATTCATGCCATGCCGAAGGGGCAACTTTAGGTCGAGGCTTTGGTAAAAGCACGCCCGAACCCTTCATTTTGTCTGTGTGTGTGTGTGTGTAGAGGTGTGTGTGTGTATGTATATTTTGTGTGTGTTTCACTTCAGAATAGACTCATTTCCTGATGGTGCCAATACCAAACTGGTCACAGTGACACTAGCTGAAAATCACAGAGTGCAAGAGAGCAGCTGGGAATAGAGTGTGTGTGCGTGTGTGTGTGTGTGTGTGTGTGTGAGTGTGTGAGTGTGTGTCTGGAGGCCAGAGCTGGATTTTTTTCAGTCAATGAAGAGGGATTTGAACGTGCACTGACTGCCTTGGTTCCTCACAGGCTTCTCTTCTCAGCTGTCTCCCAGCAGTGCCATGAAAACATTGGCATCATCTACGCAGAATATATTTAATCTATCGTTTTTCTGGAGACACTGAGGTGCAGACTTTATCTGAGGGACAAACACAGCTTCATGTTCTTATGAGATTAACTCAGCAGGGTGCAGTTCTACGGTGAAGTCATATAAAAGCTTGACATGAAAAGCACACACGTGGCACTGAGAAACATCCCCATCTTAATGAGCCATCTAATCTGATAATCTGTCTAACATATAGTATATTTCATATTGAGCTCGGTGGCTTTTAGAATGTACATCCTCACTGCTTTCCAAATCTTTCAATTATACATTCATGGCTTCCCAGCCGAAGGTTGTGCTGTGAATGGAACTTGGTTGCTTTGCATAACCTCGGGGGAAATAAGGGTAGAATTTAAATCTTAACAATGTCATTTAGATTCCTCTACAGAGAACGCCTTTGACTGTGGATTACCTGCACTCGTGGGACGCTGTGCGGTCTGGGAGTCCTTTGTGGTAAACATCTGATATAACTGAACAGATAACATGTTGCTGCCTGTGCTTATTTCTCCCTGTGTCTTGGATTAATGCTCTCATTGGGGTGCTGAGGAGCAGTGGAAGAATGTAACTAAGTATTTGTACTTCTTAGCTTCCGGCGCGGCCTCGCGGTAGCAGCCAGCCAGAGAAGCTCCGCACACCGCGGGTGTATTAAGTTGTTTTTCGTAATTTATTTCTACTCTAAACACTCTACTTTGTACTAAATCGAAGTATAAGCGGTCAGGCACTTCAATAATGCGTCTTTTTCGGACTTTCTTCGTGGTCTTCATCGCTTTTGGAGCACTTTTATCATGCCGCGTCTCGGCCGTGACGGAAACACGCCAGGGCTCCATTGTTTACACCAGGGATCAGCTGATGAGTCTCCAGCACAGCGGGATGTATGGCCAGCGACACGAAATCCCCAAAGAACTAAGAAGGAAACAACGTGGAAGCAGAGGGGGCAAAAGAAGACAGCTGAGGAAAAGAAGATACAAGCCGTATCTTCCTTCTATCGTCATGGGTAATGTTAGATCACTGGGTAATAAGATGGAAGAGTTAACATCTCTCACAAAGAGCGAGTGTGTGTTTCGTGAGGCGTCTGTAATGTGCTTTACAGAGACGTGGCTGCACGCAAACATACCGGACTCTACCGTGAGTTTAGCCGGCTTTCAGTTGGTACGGGCGGACAGGAACTGCACCGAGAGCGGCAGGAAGAAAGGAGGGGGACTTGCGCTCTACGTGAACAACCGGTGGTGCAGCCCGGGACACGTTACGGTAAAGGAGCGTGTGTGCAGCCCGGACATTGAACTGCTAGCGGTGAGTCTACGTCCATATTATTTGCCCAGAGAGTTCTCTCACGCCATTGTACTCGTTGTTTACATTGCTCCCTCGGCTGAGGCGTCGCGGGCTACTGACGTCATCAGCTCTGTGACCGCGAGGCTTCAGACCCAGCACCCTAATGCCTTCATAGCGATTTCTGGCGATTTTAACCATGTTAATCTGAAATCAACTCTGCCCACTTTCATGCAGTTTGTGGACTGTAAAACAAGAGAAAATAAAACTCTAGATTTACTGTATGCTAATGTTAATGAGGCATACAGCTCCATAGCTCTCCCTCCCTTGGGCAGATCAGACCATAGCCTAGTCCACCTCAAATCCCAGTATATACCAGCAGTACAGCGGCAGCCGGTGACCACCAAAACTGTACGGAGGTGGACACCGGAAGCCCTGGAGACCCTGCAGGGATGTTTTGAGGTGACTGACTGGGATGTGTTCTGTGACACTCACGGTGAGGATGTAGACACACTCACAGACTGTATCACAGAATATGTTAATTTTTGTACAGATTCTCTAATCCCCACCAGGTCAATACGCTGCTTTCCAAACAATAAACCATGGGTGACAAAGGACATCAAGGCATCACTCAACAGAAAGAAGACAGCCTTCTTGAGTGGAGACAGAGAGGAGATGAGGAGGGCCCAGGCAGAGGTGAAGGAGAAGATTGGAGAGGGCAAGGAGAGCTACAGGAGGAAGCTGGAGAGCCAACTTGCCCGGAACAACTTGAGGGAGGTATGGAGTGGCATGCGAACCATCACCGGCCACAATAGGATCTCCGACCAGCTGATGGATGGAGATCTGCAGGAGGCCAACCAGCTGAACCTGTTTTTCAACAGGTTTGATAGTCCACTCCCTGACCACCCTCCCCCTCCCTGTGATGCACCATTAACACCTGTCTATAACAACAATGTACCTCCTCCTCCTCCCCCTCCCCCTAACCATACTAACCAGTTTCACCCCCCCATCAATAACATCACCCTGCCCCCCTTACCCCAACTTCCATTAACAACCCCCCACCCTCCCCCATCAGATCTCTCTCTCTGCTCTTCTGTGTCCACAGTTACCATCACCACAGAGGATGTGAGGAGGGAGTTCAGTCGACTACGACCGGGAAAAGCTGCAGGACCGGACGGACTCAGCCCCAGAGTACTCAGGGACTGCGCCACACAGCTGTGTGGGGTCTTCCAGCACATCTTCTCCCTGAGTCTGAGCCTGATGACTGTCCCTGCCCTGTGGAAGACAACATGCCTTGTTCCTGTGCCCAAGACCAAACATCCAAGCACACACAGCGACTACAGACCAGTTGCTCTGACTTCACATGTGATGAAGTCTCTGGAGAGGCTGGTCCTGAAACACCTGCGTGCTGTTGTGGAACCATCGCTGGACCCCCTGCAGTTTGCTTACCAGCCCCGTATTGGAGTGGAGGACGCCATCATCTACCTGCTGCACAGAGCACACACCTACTTGGAGGAGGCAGGTAACACTGTTAGAATCATGTTCTTTGATTTTTCCAGTGCGTTTAACACCGTGCAGCCTGCCCTTTTGAATAGGAAGCTCCTGGACATGCAGGTAGAGACCCCACTGGTCACCTGGATCACTAACTATCTTACAGGTCGACCACAATTTGTGAGGCTGAGGAACACCGTCTCGGACACGATAGTGAGCAGCACGGGGGCACCCCAGGGCACGGTACTGTCTCCATTCCTGTTCACACTCTATACATCGGACTTCAGACACTGCTCACAGTCCTGCCACCTGCAGAAGTTCTCGGATGACTCTGCCATTGTGGGCTGTACCAGCAGAGGTCGGGAGGTGGAGTATATGAGTGTGGTGGACAGCTTTGTGGAGTGGTGCGGACAGAACCACCTGCAGCTGAATGTCACAAAGACAAGAGAGCTGGTGGTGGACTTCAGGAAGCACCAGACACTCCCTAACCCGGTCAGCATCAAGGGTACCAATGTGGACATTGTGGACAGCTACAAATACCTGGGTGTCCACATTGACCACAAACTGGACTGGTCCACAAACGCAGAGGCAATATACAGGAAGGGACAGAGTCGCCTGTATCTACTGAGGAGACTCAGGTCCTTTAACGTCTGCCAGACCATGCTGCAGATGTTTTACCACTCGGTGGTCTCCAGCGTCATCTTCTACACTGTAGTGTGCTGGGGCAGCAGGATGAAGGCGGCCGACACCAACAGACTCAACAAGCTCATCAGGAAGGCTGGCTCGGTGCTGGGAGTGGAGCTGGAGTCTGTGGTGGAGGTGACGGAGAGGAGGATACTGAGGAAACTCCTCAGTATTCGTAACAACACGTCTCACCCCCTGCACGACACACTGCTGTCCTACAGGAGCACATTCAGTGGTAGACTGAGACTACCGAGGAGCAGCACAGAACGCCACAGGAGGTCCTTCCTGCCAGTGGCCATCAGACTGTATAACTCCTCCCCTTTCTGTAGGGAGAAGCGCTAGATAATCATGTCAGGCATCACTGTCATTCCTATATTATGTTTACTTAGCACCTTACATCTCCATATTGTATCCATGTATCATATATTGTGCTCATACCGCGTACTGTACTCTCTTTGGATTATAGTGACACTTATACTCTGTACTTAACTGCATTTAATGTAACTTAATACCTCTGGCACAAGAATTTCCTTCGGGATTAATAAAGTTTTATCTTATCTTATCTTATCTTATCTTTACACTGTAGGTAAAGTGTTAGATACGTAAAAATCAGTGGCGGCTGCTGGTCTTTCAAACAGGGGGAGCACATTTTAGGTGTACACTATAGAACTACAGCAACACACACACAAAAATGATTTTCTGTGTCTGTATACAACAGACTAGCACGCTAACCAGCAGGTACGCTAACTAGCAGGGTAGTTTCACAAGTTCACTAATTTGACCTAAATGACTTTGAATGAACTACCAAACAAAGTTTGACAACAAAACTCGTTAACTTTGTAGTGATTAGTATGTTTCATTCAGACTGTAATATGTGCAAGCCTTTTAGACAGTTCCACCAATCATCATGCAGAAGCCGAGCTTCCCAGCCTGCCCCTGCCCCTCTGCATTTATCCAATGAAAGCATGGGCTTCCTGCATTTAAAATAAGAGCGTCAGACATTCGGCATCCGACTGTCTTCCCTTGTTGTCTCGAAGGAATCCCCTCTGGTAAAAATGTACTTGAGTAAAAATAATAGTGCATATTTGCAGCTATTATCTATACTTTCTCCTCACTAGCTCGTCTTTGGCAGCAGCACAGCAGCAGATAGACTGTCACTGGTCTCTTGTCCTTTGCAGCTAACCTTACCATTGAACATGGATCGAGCCACCCATGGGTGTATTCAAAAGACATGTTTGAATTTAGAGGGCCCAAAAATGATTGGGAGATATAGCAGAGCATTCCGTGTCTGCCTCAAAGAAAAGAGCTGCTGGCAGGGAGTTACTAGTAGAGACATCTGTAGAGGCAGAAGTATCACCAGGAGCTAGAGTTCTTGACTTCCTGGTTATCTTTGCCTACCAACCAGCAGTTCACTCCATGGCCAAGTTTAGTTCGCCGAGTGCATTGTGTTCTATTGAAGAAAGAATCCAGCTGTTGCCAAGGGGCAACCTGATGTTTACTATGTCAATAGAAAAAAGAGAGACTTGTTCGAAGGACCCTTAAAATGCGGCGGCTTTGTTGTGCCGTCCTTTGAAGGATGCAGCCCTCGAACTGGAGCGCAGCGTCAGGATAGGCTGGCTCGCAAAGAATCCACTCACTGCATTCATCACTAGCAGGAAAGAGAAGGCTGCACTTCTCAGCCGCATCTCAAGGACCATTTAAGAGAGGTCAGCCTTGCAGCATCAGAGTAGATAAGAAACAGTAATGGTCGACCCTTTGTTGGAAATATAGAAACACTTCTTGTCTAATGCAGCATAGTTGTCCACAAAGATTCAATACAGAATCTTAAAGACGCATGCAGCAGCTGCTGTGTTTTATTAGGCTGATCTGATCATCCTGGAGGTTGCTTATCTGAACTTAACTTATTTCCTGTATTGTCATATCAAAAGCTGACATGTGTGATGTATTCCTATACAGCAGCTAAAACTCAGGACCAGGAACAGTTCTACTACTGGCCTGTAACACAGACTGTAAACTATGAAAAAGCATCCATGACATCACCGGTATCTTTCTGGAAAGCTAAGTTAAATCCTATTTGGAGGCGCGAATTGTTGCCATGTTGGTAGCATCACTGTCTGCCCTAACCTCTGATACAGGCAAAAAAAAGGATGGAGTGTGAGTGAGGCTGAGAGGGACGGGCAGCCACAGAAGTGGGGAGCCCACACTGTCAGATGACAGCTGCCTGTAATTCAAGGTGGTCATGCCCATGATTCTGAAAAACACCCATGTTCAAGTGGTTACAGAAAAAGGAACTTATCATAGACAACAAACAGTGTGTGTACCAGACTGTGAACATTATTTCTGCTGTAAAATTTTAACATGGGAGGGGACTGACTCACTTTTGGAGCTAGCGCTCCAGATGCTGTGTGGTGAACTGCCTATTCAACACGTTCACATGGGTGTTTCTAAACCCTGGAAGTTGCAACTTGGCTGCTTACAAATGCATCCGTCTTTGTCCTGGTAACAAAGGTTCCATCAGGTGCATCCAACAAATCCCAGGATTCACTGCACTCTGGTGACGGCTAGATTGTTTTTACAGTAGAATACAATGCAGGTTGTGCTAGCATGCGCAGCCTTTGAAGGTGATCTATGAAGCACAGACTCTCTGAATCCTTTGAAGGATGCAGCCCCCAGACTCGGGACAGTGCTGGTGTAAATTTGTTATTCAGGACCGTGGCTAGATCCTAATGTGAAGGGTGATTCCGCTGGTCCATTCACCTGACTTGACTCCCTCACACTAACTCATGATTATGTCACGTCAATCTTTTCTGAAGCTCCAAGACCCCCACATAAGGAGACACATACTCTAAAAAAGCATAAGCATACGCTATAAATGTGCATCCAGTGTGTCCCAGTCATTCCACAGATCTGAAGATTTTTTTCTGTCTTTTTGTAGCGAGCTAATGTTTCAAAGAGCAATGTGTTTTTTTCCGCATGATTACAAAATAAAAACAACCTTTTAACATGCAGATAAAGGCAGCGGTAGCTGCGTTTGATGGGTATTACCCTTTAAAGTGTTGATTTATACTGGAGGCTGATGGAGAGTTTTACTAATATGAGTAACGTGTTGATATTTAATTCAGGACCATGAACAGTTTAGCTTGTTTCATAAATAGATTTTGAATTCAGGTCCATGGTCACATGTTGTTTTTAGCATCTAGCTCCTGCAGGCTGATGCAGCGGTGAGCCCTCACATGTTTGATCTGAGATAAGGCTGCAAACCCACATACACAAACAGAAGACACACTAATACACATTATGCATGTACACAAGTGAGCAAAGGAGAACAAACACGTGGGCGTTTAACCATTTATGTGCATGCATCCACACGTTTTGAGCACGTCAGCAGAATCTGATGGAGCAGACATATGTTGGTAGCAGGTTGTGACACACAGAGCGGGCCATTCACACACATCTGTCTCTACTTCAGTGAAGAGCAGCTGATGAATACTCGTAACCAGTGTTGCTTCAGGATCAGTGGCTCAGCTTTATACGCTTTGAGGCTACGCAGGGTAAAAAAAGAGAATATTTCCTTCACTCCATTTGCCAAAATAACATCGTGCACACATTATAGTTTTCAAAAAAGGTTCCCGTTACAATAATCCGCATAAATACGCTCCCAAGAGCAGTCATAACTACGCCAGGCCTGTGGGTGGCAGTGTAGGCAGAAGGAGAAAGCCGAGCAAGCCAATCAGAAGCCTCATCGACACGGTCTGGCTCTTTGTTTCAGAGGTGTTGCAAAATTGCTGAACCTGGAGACCCGACATGTCTCTGCTCCTCTACAGAGGAGGAGCTGTATCAAATGCAACCATGTGTGTGACACCAACAGAAATGCAAACGCTACCCGGGTTGCTTCCATTACAAGATTACAGCTGCTCTGGCAGCCATACTACACAAAAAAGGTTGCACAAACTGATGCACAGACTGCCGCAAACTAATTTTTTCCCAGTTCACATTTAAACACGAATACAGGGTTTTCCAGAATCTTTTTTTTTTAGATACTTTTAATCTATCTAGAAAAAAATTGCTTAAGGCTGCTGCCAAGCAGTGTCATACTAATGACCAGCAAGGACTCACACCAGTGAGTGCACTGGAGGCAATGCGGGTAAAGTGCCTTGCCCAACAACAGTGACTAGGGAGGAGTTGGGATTGAACCACCAACCTTCTGGTTATTGGACAACCCTGCTCTACCACTGAAAGGCACAAAGGAAGGGAAAAGTCTTTTTACAGATACCCATGTATGTGGAAACCGGGTGTTAAGTCACACTCTGGGCAACAATGGGTTAAAATAACACCAAAAGATCAAAGAAAATGAAAGTCATGTCTAGAATGTGTCCATTGAACACTATGAAAGCAAAAATATTTTACATACTTCGTGTCTCACACACTGACAATTCACTTCATTAAAAATAGAAACCTCACTGTACTTGCATTGATCGTGCTTCCAGGGATTTGATTATACAGTAGAACCAATCTTAGTATTGATTTGAAGCCTGCTGTTTGTCATCAGAAGTGTAATATTACTTTTATTCTTAAATATCTGCGGTCTAAACGAGCTTTTTATGACACAACTTACTCTTTCTGAATGTGCTTCAGCTCCATCTGTTTACATACCACTGGGGGGTGTCACTGTGTGTGTGTGGACGTGTGTGTGTCTGTTTATGTGCTATATGGATCTTACAACGAGCTCATCTGGTGGCAATGTGTCAGTGCCATTGACCCCTGTGTTCCCCATCTGGTTGGTACACACACTCAGCCAGAAGTGACAGCTGTTCAATCAAGGGACCATCAGACGTGCACACACACACAAGAAATCTGCACACAGAGCGTGAAAATGGATTCCACCACTCTTTTCAACATTTGCATATGTTAATCATATTGCAGTGTTTTACTCAGGATGAGTTTCTTTTCATTTAAACCTGTCTTGAATGTTTTATTGGACTCGGTAAATGTTACACCAAGCGCAGATGAAGCAGTTCAGGCTACAGAGCTAACCTAATCACTGTTGTCTTTTTATCTATAATGTAGAAGGGTGAGGTGGGATTGGCAGAAGGTGGGCGGCTGAAAACTATCATAACTCTGCTCATTTTCAACGGAGAAGTTAAATCTGTGTGTCATGTTGTGCAGTGAATTATTGAAGGGCAGACTTTGTGCGCTGAAGCGGAGCGAAGTCCCTCACTGGGCACCCGGGCCAGAGGAGGATTCTCTCTCTCTCACACACACACAGACGCTCACGTACATATCCACACATGTAAACCGTGTACACCTTTCTTATAAAATATACAAACCCCCCTCAAGGCAGAAACTTTTCAAATATTAACCGCTTCGACAGGACTGTGTCTCACACACTTTGAAGATTTGCTTGTTTTTCTGGTTGCTGTGTTTGTGTCTGATCTTGCTGATATTTATCTCTTAAAGTCTCCAACCTGTGTGTTCAGACAGACGGAGGGTTTTAAGTAAAATAGTGGACAGCTTTATGGAATAAAACTAAGTGCGGTGATTCTTTGCTTTATTACCAGACATGCTGCATGCAGCGTGAGACCACGGGGACGCTGGCAGCCGCTCCTGCAGGCACTCCTCATTTACACATGCAGGGGCGATTTACAGTTCAATAAAAGCAGCTTGTAACAATGGTGGTAACAGCACTACCTGTGGTTCTTTAAAAAAAACATTATATAATCTAGGCTGTAGTGCCCAGGGCCCACAGATGTTTAGTAAAAATATGACATTATATTTAGACATTTAACACACAGGGACAGACCAATGAGTTTCATTAACTCCACCTGTGCACAAGGGGACATAAAGTCTGTGTTTTCAGGCCTTTGAAACAGCCAGCTGCACATCATCTACAGAGATGGGAGGGTTACTTTAAAAATGTATTCCAGTACAGTTACTAGCGACCTGTTAAAAAATGTATTCAGTAACATAATCCAATAATTAAAGTAATGTAACTTGATTACTTTCATTACCATGATGACAAAAGAAAAGAAATATCAATAACATTACTAGCTTTTGTGCATTCTGTAAGACACCAGAACAATAAAAAAATAATAAATAAAAGACACGGAGGAAAGCACATGTAGGCAGCAGCTTAATAAACCACATAGTAGTTTATTAAGAAATCTGCTCCTCCTACATAGCAGACACAATGTGCTCTGATAAGAGTTGCTGCTGTGGTTATGAATAAAGAGGAGAACATGTATTGTGGTTGGTCTTACTGTCCTCGATTTAAACACATGCTGTAATTTAATAACCATAATATTTCACGTTATCAATAGAAATGCAGTTAAAGGGACAGTACAAAAAAACAGATTACTGTCCATAAAGTGTGCTCCTGAGGTCAGCTCTGTCTGCAGATGACTTGAATTCATTCTTGGTTATCACATATAAGAAATTATAATTCAAAAGGCCAATTAACCTCAAAAATGGTTGCTTTCCACCTGCCAAACGGATGATTAAGGCCTCTGCAGAGTGCCTGAGTGGTTATTTCTGTCTCAAAATTACTTGAAGTCCTTCTTGTCTGTGTGATTTAACAGATTATAATCCGACCAGTCCATCCGTACCTGCCAACACACCTTTAAAGGTTCAATACACCACATAAACTACATTTTTCTTGTCTATTATATGTTACAGATTATAATTCAACCAGCCCCTTCATACCCATGAAGAACCCTTGACACAGGTGTGAAACACGAGAACAGGAAGTGATCAGAACAAAACAGGAAGTAACTACAAATACAACAAAACAGACACCAGGATGAGACAGTTATCAGTCATAACTTGTATGGAAGGGCTGTGAAAAGTAACGGTACAAAGGCTCCATGCAGAGAAAGACACCTGCAATGCTTTCTTACATTACCCTGCCCCAGGCCGCATCGATCACCCCTTGTAGGTCTTGCAGAACCGGCTGCCTGGATCAGCAAGGTAAACAGGTCTACTTATGAATCGTTCTATCAGACACAATCACTTCTCTCATCGTGATATTAAAGTCAAATTTGGAGTGTTTGGTTGAACACTAACTGCCCCCGTTCAGTCCCTCTCATGACAGCATATCATCACTCAGCATCTCTTTCAGATCTGTGACCTACAGATACCAAGAGGATTGGCATGGGGCTCATTTGATGCCAGGAGCTAACGTATGAGCTCGTGCCAAATTAAGGTGCCACTTTTCAGCCCATGCCAGTGACACACAATGAGTTTCCACTACAGCGCAGACTACAACACACCTCTGAAAAATGAATTATTTACCTTTTCAGAAGCCGACAGGGAAACTCTGTGTCATGGAATGTGACATTGGTTATGATGTCAACTTGCATTATCGTCAGCAGGTTTGACATTCTAGCTGTGAAAAGTTGGCAAGCTTGCAGTATGTATGCAGCATACATGTACTGTGTGTGTACACCAGTCAGGCTGAGACAGAGTCATTATTCAGTACAGTGCAGACACACTGTAGAAAAGGACAAGCAAACACACTGTAGCTGCCTTCAATTGCACAGAGGTAAAGTACAAAAAATTGCATTTCCTCTCATGGCCTGTGGGGGCAGGCTCCAAAAGTGACTCATTCCCTATAAGCTCCCATGTTATAATGGCCAATTTCTTCCAATTTCTAACCCCCACCACCTCCAACCAGCCTCCTATACACAGACTTTCACAACTGTACTGATCCCACGATCAGATGACATCAGTCAATGCGGTCATATGTTGCATTAACATAAACATTAGGTACCATTTACTGTAGCTTTTTTTTCACAAGGCTGTGTGGGCTCATATTTCACTGAAACATCAAATCCTGCATCTCTACACTAACAGCACTGAACAGACCGGAGTGCAGTAAAATGAAAGATATTTCACCCTGCAGAGGTCCTATAGGCACAAAAAGTTCCAGTCTAACATCAGGGACAGGGCCTCACCTCACATCTATACTTCCTGTATATAATAAATATAGAATAGCCTTTCTCCTGCCCTCGTCTCCTCTGATGCGTCCTCCAACAGCTCCTTAACTCCCCTCACTGTGTACTGTGTTGCGTTCAAGATTCAAGATGTTTAATCACCATTAAAGCACAAACAGTCCAGTTCAAGTGACAGAGTTAAAAGCATAGTTTAGTCTAAAGTGTTTAAAATTCATTTCATTGCTTTGATTCTCTTCACCTGTCTTTCCTCCTTCAGTTTCCTCAACGCTCAGGTGTCTGTGCACGTCCACCCCCACACAGCCCACGTGACCACAGCATGTCATGGCTTCTCAATTACGCTACAGAATACAACATTTTCATATTTTTATTAGCTGCTTCTATTGCTTACAGTTTTATTATGGTGAATTTTTAATAAAATATCGCAATGCAGGAATAGATTTTATTCCACCGAAGCATTGCAAGGAGTATTTCATACGATCCATACGATTCTGGCTGTTTTTACACTTTCCTTCTATGTGTAATGCAGTATTTTGGCAGCGTTTTCAAAAAATACATGTTTCCCAGCCTGCCCCTGGATTTGGTTCTCAGAGCGTAGCCAGGAGTGTTCAGGCAGAATGCAGTATTTTGGGTTTAAAGACCCATTTTATGGAGCTAAAGAGCGAGACAAACAGGCTAGTAGCTGGACTAGGACAAAAGATTTAATTAACTAGACGACAAAGATGAATTCAACATTATGAATTATATGGTCACTATAATGTATAATTCCTTCATGTCCATATTCATGGCCGATGTCACCAAATTCAATTTTTTTTAATTCTACAATTGTGCTCACCCTCTCAAACAACCAAGGAACACGGATCCTGCATGTTTCTCCTCTGCTTGCAGGAGACAGAGTGGAGGATTTTTTTTCAGTGAAATATGAATTAATACCTTCTCCTCTGTAAATATTTAACAGCACTTAAACTTACAGCTTCCCACTGGGCCTCAGCACGGAACTGTCTGGAGACTGTGGGAATGGGGGAAAAAGGAATGAGGGAAAGGCTCGGATTAAGCCCGGATTCAATTAACTCGTGCGTACGCTAGCTCTGCGGTGTCCGGGGAAATCATTTTGAGTGAATAAACACATCATGCTGGATGTCTCTATGCACTGTTTGGTAAATAATGTGCTTTATATATATGAGTGTGTGTGTCTGTGTGTGTAGTGAGAGATGAAGAAAGAAAGAAAAAAGCACTTTGAAGACGTCCCTCAGGTGGAAACCCAGAACTAACTGGGCTGTGTGATGGATGAGGGTCGCAGCTTCCATCTTCACTCCTCATTACATGATAATGCTAATTGGGGGAAAAAGACTTTTACATTGTTTTGATTATTTATTTGGTGCATATGGACATGCTTCCACACACACTCACAGGCAGCCACAAGTGGCAAGAAATTCGCTTTTTGTATCTGCTAATTGATTAATCATCAGCATCCAATCAGGTTTCTGTTCTTCTTCTAGGCTGTAACCCAATGAAATAAGGGGGCAAAGGCAGCCATTTAAAAAAATAGATCTGGAAAGCAGCATGCAGGGAGGACATGTAGAGGGCACGTGTGAGCTAGTGACAACCAGCAAGCAAGATGAGTCCATCACTGTCACTGAATCATGGCTGTATTCTGAAACCTGACTCAGAACTTCACTCATCCATCTCCACCCAACAGCATGGGTTAGCTGAATTAGCCAAATTGCTGCACTAATCAGTTAAGTGGAAACAAACTGAGTGCTACATCGACAATATTATTAGTTTATTAATATTATTAGTTTATTATAACTTTAAACAGTAATATATTGAGCTGTTCATGTTTTCAACAGGTAAAGGGAAGTTTATTATGTGGAAAGTCCATTTTTCATAACGTTTTCTGCCGCTCCTCCTAAACCTTAGATACGTGGAAACGTTAGCTATTAACACTAAATCAAACACAGCGACTTGCATATCGCTCGGATAGGTCTGTCAGATGAACAGCCATGATAATGAGCCTTTTATTCCTTAACACAAAGGGAGGGACGATCAGGCACACAAGGATATTTAGACCTTTTTTTGTACTTAATACTTTTACATGTTTATCATTTAATTGGAGCTAGTAATACACAGACATTATGTTCTAAGTAATGATGACACATGTATATTTCCTGAAATAAATCAGCGAGGATCTCCTACACTCTGACTACGTTCTATCGTTATTTATATTCAAGGCCTTTGCAGCCTCCAGGCTTTGCTTCCTGTAATTTCTTGGCATTTACTATATCAGGTACAAATAAATGTCAGGAAACCTGATGCCAAACCACATGACAGTGTTCTTTGAAGTGTTTGGATATCCCACAATGCATCGCGTTTAGCAGATGTGTTTAGCCATGTTTACATGGAAATCGGAAAAATGTTAAAAATAAAATGCGATGTCACACTGGTGATATGTATTCCTGAAATATCATCAGTCCTCATGTTTCAGGTAAATGTGCAGCGATATGTTTTGTTGTTGTTGATGTTGATGCTACAGATTACGCTCTGAATACGGAGCCTCACAGTAGGTGGCTTTGATACAGAATTTAGATCGAAAAAGACACAAGATCGCAATAACTTTGACTACAAAATCTAAATGTTCGTACCAAATTTGAATAAATTCTGTTCAGGACAGACACCCTGAAAACAACCAGCCTGTGTGGAGGCATAAAAATACACAAAGTGTTGTGCTCTGGGTCGTGAATAGTTGAACAGTTGGTTTGTGCCTTTTAAACACACACACGCACAGACAGACACACACACTCACCTGATTTCACAGTACTCAAAACTAGACCAACAAACTTAGGTCAAGAAATCACAGACTAAAGGCCAAATATAGCTGCAGAGGCTACAAAGACCTAAAAGCTACAACTCCTACAGGAACAGGAACACAGCCTAAAGTGGGGCATTCTTTCCCTCGGCTATTTTCCGAACCAGAAACCAGAAACTCAGCCTCGGCTTCAGGCAAAAGTTTTGGTGGCTAAATTAAACATAGAGGCCGGTGACACCATGCTGGTGACCCACGGAGACACTCACAGCGACCCTGACCCCATCTATAAGGAGCTAAAATTATTATTATATGGCAAATAAATATAAAAGTCACCACTGCGTTTTATGTCTTGCAGCACTGTGCTATTGTGATCCAAGCCTTCAGATCCACCAGCGCTGAGTTTTCCTGGAGGCCCTGGGAGATCATTTTGGAGAGACAAAAGTAGAATAAAGCATAAAAAAAGCCGCTGGAAGCCATTCTACTGGAGTGGAACTCGAAGAGATCCCATTATCAGAAGCACAACCAGCTACGTTTCAAACGATCAATACTTTGTTTTTATGGACGTCCCGCGGTCAAAGGAGCCGAGAAGTTTCTGGCGCGTGTGCGAGTATTCTGTTGCACTTTGGAGAGCGCGCGGCCTTATCTTTAATGTATGGCCAATAGTAAGCCTGTAAAATAATGTGAGATTTCAAGGATTTGGTGCAGAAAAGTGCGTACGAGCCCGAGGTCGTCACAAAGAACAGCATTTTGTAGGGATGTTTTTTTTTTTTTTTTTTTTTTTTTTTTTTTTGCTCAAGCCAAACAGGCGGTGTAAAGATTAAAGTCATTCCCTGGGAGATCAGGCGGGCCTCCGACTGTAGCTTCAAGACTGACTTTTTGATGTTTTGATGTTTCGAAAAATCGCAGATCTCAAATGGTATTTGCAGTGATGCTGACATTAAATGCATGAGGCGTTGCTATTGAAAGTGAGCTCCGTGTCTGCGAGGCAGCAGGCCCGCTCCTTTCTTCTTCTTGTTTTGCATCAGCTTTTTATCGCAGCACTGTATTTCTTTCTAATTCCTCTCGCTAATGGAACAATCGCAGGTCCACTCCTATTTCTTTATGAAGAAACCACCCTTAGAAGATTACAGATCATTAATAAGGCTGTCTTTCAACTCCATTTCATTAACAGCACACCCTCACCTGCAGCCCTCTGCTGCCGGGCCGCTATGAATTAACATAAACATCCCTGGACTTGTGCCAGATAATTCCCCCCTCTCTGCCTGTGATATTCTCAGCGCTGTTCCCTCATCGATCGGCCGGGCAGATTAATATCAATCGTTTTTTTTTTTTTGCCTTTACAGTGGCTGCAGGGAGTCAGAGGAAGTTCACGCTGTTTAGTATGCCTCTCATGCTCCCTTTGACTTCTTTGATAAGTCAGGCTGTAACAGCGAGAGCTCGGGACACCAAGAAACAAAAGCAACATCTACAGTGAGGCAGCTGCAGGTTTAGATAATGCGAGGTCAGGGACCGCGAGCGCACACTGACACACAACTCTTTAAAGTCATTTTATGCACGAGTGTGGCACATTATCATTTATGGCATTTTATGTTTAACCATGGTGGATTTACTAAAAAAAACAGAAGAAGAAGAAGGAGTGTGAATGATGGTAAAAGCACTGCATACAGCTGAGTCAAGCAGTCTCTGCTCCTCTATAGCTTGTGGTATTTTTCTCTGCCAGCGAAGGCTGTGCCAAACTCCTATTGCAAACTGGCACAATCTTTGAAAGTCATCCAAAAGAAAAAGGTGAGCACGCAGCTCACGTATTGTACATTCACTCATATAACTACACACACACACACACACACACACACACACACCCACACCCACACACACACACACACATGCACACACACACACAGGTTTCCCTTTTGCAAGCTTTTTTTTTTTTTAGAACATTTAGAGTTAATTCTAAATGCAGTAAATCTGAGGGAGTTTCTTCAACTCTGACCCACAACTTTAAAAGCAGCACGCTGACATTTGTGCCAGAAGTGTGTGTGTGTGTGTGTGATTTGAATAATACAAATGACCTGGCAGTCCTCATGTGTGAGTCGAGTGACAGGAAATGTTTATGAACTTTGGCAAGTTTAGAGAGTTTTATGTTCCTCTTCTCAGTGAGTGATAAGATGGGATCTGTCTGAAGAACAACAACACTGGGATTAAAACCAGCCTGTATAAACTGAACTCATTCCAAAACGCAACAATAAAGCTACAAAATACTCAAAAGTACAACAACATATCGATTATCCAACACAAACAATGCAACCAAACAAAGCACGCGTAAGACAACATAGAATAAAAAGGTTAACAGGTTACCTATGAATAAACATTACATTATTCCCAATATTTTAACCAAAAATCAAACAAACAGACAGATTAATATCATTAAAGAAAACATCACTTACAGATGGTGCGTTTTCTGGTGTCTTGTAGCGAGGAGTAAACAGATTGTGCTGTGGCGTGGTTCACAGTCAGGCCAGAAAAAAAAACTGAAGAAACACAAAAGAAAATCTATTTCCTGGACCTTACTTCCTGTTTCCTGTGAAGGTTCACCTGTGACCTACTGTCTAGAGTGCCGCCAAGTGGTGCTCCAGAGAATAATGCACAAAATCCAGCACAGTGTGACTGATGAAGAGTGACCGTTCGATGTAAATCTGGCAACATGTTCATAAAAAACACCACATTCTGTCCAAAATACATCCTCCAGCTACAGTACATTATTGTGTAGGTGGTGGTGAGGAAAGGTTACAGATGAAGGAAACAGTTGGACATTTTAACATAGATGGGGGTGACTCACTTTTGTAGTCAGCCCCTAGAGGCTGTGGGGGGAACTGCAGGGTTTGACACTTCCCACATACAGCTTCATTTCTCAACCTGGAGGTCGCCGCTTATGCTCAACTTAAAAACTGACTGACCATGCAGAAAATGCTAACACGGAGCTCAAGCAGACATTTGACGAACTATGAGCAAACATGTGGACAACATATGGACAATACCTGCATGGGAGTATAATCCCAGCCTAATCCCTGCTGTAAATCTCCTACAACCAAATATTTTGACACTATTTCTGAACTCATACATGTGAGCGATTAAACTCTCTGCACAGACTGAGATTTATTCCCTGCAATCATATACACATAAAATGGAGAAAGTGTGTGTATATATATATATATGTATGTGTGTGTGTCCACATCGCCACTGGCTGAAGTGAGCAGTGTTTTATTAGGTTCATTGCCAGTATGACCCTGGCCTGTCTGTACTAGAAATCACCTGACATGAGTAGAAATATGAGCTGCCTTCTTGACCACACACACACACACTTGGCCAGCTAAGCTTGGCAAAGAACTTTTTGGATAATACTAATGGCTTGGGGAGTGAGCAGTGGATTTAGGAGGAAGACAATAGGGCGTGAAGGTCTGTAATGATGCAGGGACACCAGAGAGGAAAGAAGCAAAGATACAGGAGGAAATACAGATCTGAAGGAGCAAGAAAGTGACCACAAGGGGGAGAGAGGGGGAGTAGGGGGAGGAGGAGGAGGAGAGGAAGGCTAATTCAGGAAATTGAAGTTGGAGTAAGGGAAATGAGGAAAGAAAATAATGGAAAAGGAAGCACAGCACAGATGAAAATTAAGATCAAGATTACTTTGTTAACCAATTTGCAGATGGTAGATGAAATCTGTCTTTCTGCATATCTTTCCGGTCCTAACATTATACATGTAATTTAAGTGTTTCAGTTCAGTGCTCTTGTAGCAGGGTGCACTGCCAGGACCCGAGGCCCTGTAGCCGTGTTTTTAGATGGGGTCATGCACAGACTTTTATTGCTGTGAATTCCAACAGTAGATTCCTGTTGAACAGTCTTCTTCTCAGCAAGTATGAAGACGTGTTTTATAGTCTCGGAAGGACAAATCACAGGTAAACGTTTGAGGGCAGGATGATGCAGCTGAGCTGAGACCGTGTCTGAGTGAAGATGGAGCCTGGGGAAGAGTGGTGGTTTTGCAGGAGATGTTGTTTCAACAGCGATCGATTACCTCCAGAACTCCAACCATGAAATTCTTCACTCAGTGGCCAACAGTAAATGGACACCATGTGCAGCTTTAGAGACCTGCTGGTCTAGTTTTAGTTGTAAAGGTGAAAATCTCACTGCTGCAGGTTACTAGATCTTACTTATTAGAGGGTGTTTGTCTGCTTCCTGTTTTATAGAAGTGATCTTCTCAGCTTGGTGTGGGAGAACCTGTCTGTCCTGACCTCAAGACCACCTGATGCCCTGACCTTCATCACCCAAATGCTTAATAAGCTGGACAGGGAATCAGGAAAATGGAGGCCGGCAGGCACATGCTGAGGCTCCACATATTTATAGGGTACCTGTGCACACAGCCCTTGTATTGTACATCACAGAGAGCTTCCAGGGTCCTGCTGGGCAGCTGAGGTTAGCGCTGCAGAGTCACATGTTAGAGAGCTCTGCTGGCAAACATCCCAGGTTTGACACACTGCAGTGAGGCTATCACAGTCTCTGTTTAGAGATGTGCCAGGTTAGACAGTCTACACCGCGTCCCTTTGTGTCTCTGGCCTCATCAGCTCACCATAACACCATCTCAGGTGTGGCTGTGTACATCAGTGCGTGCATGGGCTTCTGAATAGAACGTGACAGAGTCGAGTGTACATGCAGAAAATGGTGTGTGTGTGTAAGAGAGAGAGAGAGAGAGAGAGAGAGAGAGAGAGAGAGAGAGAAGGAAAGTCAATGTCCTCACAAAGTGACAACATTCCAGGTCAACTGCCAAAAATTGCAGTTCTTCAAATTGCCACTTGAGGGTGGATACAAAAATGAGTGGGATCACAACAGCTGCAGATGGTCAAGTGAACTGCACATAAATTCTGACTGAATTTTTGTGCTGTTTTATTTTGTAATACTCACATTACCGTTCACCTCTCAGGGCCTTTACTTCCTGCTTCTGTGGTTGCCTGATGTGTTTGACCTGTGCCTCTTTGTCTCATTCACACATGTGTTGGCCTTTTCGTCGTTTTAGTTCTATCGTTCCATGTTCAGACATCTTGATTCCACATTCGTGTTGACCTTGATTTAGCATTACCCAACAAAATAAAGCCTCATTTTTAAAACTTAATTAAAACTTTCTTTTCCTACTGAACTTTATTCATGTGTCAAAGTTTTTACTTTTGGGTAGGTGTTACACTGAATGTCACCACTATGAGCACACAAATGGCAGAGAAGGTTGTTTCAGAGGAGGAAGTGTTTGCAGTGAAAGATATGTAAAGCACCCAGCCTGGTTTTCTCTAAAAGTAATAAAAATCTCCACAGACATCCTCTAAAGGTCACTAATTAACACATTAGTACATCTCATTTGATTAATCTGTGCCAAACTGAGGTGTAAATTATGAGCCCAAAGCTAATGTCCTCACACCACTGACAGTTAAAAACTATGGACATGACGTGCTAAGTTTGTTAATCAGTTGTTGCCACGCACTAAAACATTTATTTGATCATTTATACCAGCGGTCCCCAACCTTTTTTGCACCACGGACCGGTATCATGTAAAACAATACTTTCACGGACCGGCACAGAAAAAAAAGTGCATAAACAGACTCTTACTCTTATGCTTAATTAGTGGGGGCCTTTGAGCTTTCTCAGCAATGAGGCGGTCCCATCTGGGGATAATGGGAGACATGACACCCGAAGTGTGTTTCTTATGTCCAGTCCACTCCGTAATTTTGTTTTGGCCGTCATTAATTGCTTCAGTCGTTCTTGTTCATGTTTTCTTCCATGGCTCGTCTTTTAATGCAGGGTGCTCGGTCTCGCAGTTTTGAAGGCTTCGTTGCCTCATTTGCGAGTCTGTCGCCACATATCACTCACAGCGGACTTGGTGTGTGAGAATCACCTGTTGCAATAAATCCGTATTTTAAATAGGACTCCTGATATAGTCTTTTAAATGCAGGTTTCTTTTTCTTTGAAGGGGTAGGCTCCTCTTCTTCTGTCTACTCGTTAGGCCTTTTCCCCTTTCCGAAGAAGCTCTCCAAAGACGTTTGTTTTTTATTCATTTTTGCTGCTTGTGGGCTTAATTTTGGGGTGCCGATAAGTCTTAACCATGAACAGTAAAAACTATGGACAGAGCTTCTGTGACGTCACCCATTTGTTTCTGAAGAGCCGTTTTGACGCTCCGACCGCCGCCATGTTGGCAGCGTCACGTCCGCCAAAACTCCAAATATGGACAGGGGGGGGCACAAGCAGAGTTTAGGGGGGCAGGCGATCGTGAAACTCGTGCTGTGATACGTCAACCGTCTGTTGCTCAAGTGGCCACGCCCATAATTATGCGTAATTTTAAGTCCGAATATAATTAAAACGAGTGAGTTCTAGATAAATTCACCCCCCGTACAATTGACACTAGAAGAGAACCTATCATCTGAGACCAGAATGTTTTTTGTACCAGGCTGTAAACATGTTCATTTCTGCTGTGAAGTCGGCCATTTTAACATGGGAGTCTATGGGAAATGACTCGATGCTGGAGCCAGCCCCCAGCGGCTGCGGCGTGAATTACAGGTTTTGACACATCAAGTCTGAGCCCCGAAGGTTACTGCCTCTTCTTAGCACGATCCCTTTGATTTCATTTTAAATGACCAGCAACATCACTGAAAAATACCAACCCTACACAAATCCAGACACTACACGTGCTTAAAAATCCAAAAACACTGCTGCGTGACAGCAAACCAACACCGACTCCCACACAACTTTACAATCAGTTTCAACCTAATCACACTAAACAACAAAACACAATAAAACAAACTCAGGCGCAGCGCTTGAGAGCTAAAGAAACTCCCTGTGCGACTGTGTCCTCTGTTTCAAAAATAAAACTCCGAATGTGCAATTTAATGCTCAATACATCATGAATATCAGCACGGATTGAGCAATTTCTATTTGTTCCCTCACATTCAGCGATGACAAGGCAGTCTGAGAGTGTGTATTTTCCTCCATCGATCCTATAATTCATGCTCACCTGTCACAGAGATGCATACATTTCAGCGCTGCAGAATGGCTCAGTATACGGCCATTTATAACATAATGTCAGAGGGACTGTAAATATCACTGTGCACCTTTGAAAAAAATAAAACCTTACAGAATGCAAGTGGTAAGATAAAAGTCCTTGGAGGGAACGGGACAGGTATAATACCATGTTCTGTGAATAATATGAACCCATCTCTTCAGTGAACAACAATTCCCTTTGTGCACAATAGGCAGCAGTTTGTGTGCATGTCAGAGAAAGTATGAGAAAATAAATCACATGCGTTTAGTCTCTCAACATGTTGTGTGCTTTTAAATGTCTGAGCAAGAGACACAGGACAAAGTTACCTTGCAGCATGGAGCCTGTCTACGCATGTGTGTGTGTGTTACTATAATTAATCACAATTATCAGGTTGACTAATGCAGGTGCAGTCGCACTGGGAGAGGCCATTTACAAGCTCAGCAGCACAAAATACAACCACGAGACAAAATGGTGGAAAAATGGAGCAAAAACAAAAACACATCCGAAACAGCACAAAGAGGAGAGTTTACCTGCTGCTGCTCCACAAAAACAGCTTTTAACTTAAAATGCAAATGGGTAGCATGTGAAATAACCTCTGAAAGTTTTCTACCAAAAAAATGCAAAACAAGAACAATTTATTTATGACACCACATGTTAATAAAATGCATAAAGCGCTGGAAGACGACAATGTGGGTCCCACTTCAAAGTGACACTTTCATTTTGTTATTTCTGGCAGTTTATCAAGCACAGGCGCAAACTGGCACACATCCCCGCTTCCTCGGTAAGGGGGGAGAGAGAAAAAAGTTTCATCAAAGCCAAAAAAGGGAACAAGTTAAAGTTCAGGACAACCAATCGAGGGCCGGCTTATCCTGTCTTCAGAGAGGAAGGAGGAGGGTGTGGTGGAGGTGGAGCGGTGAGGTGGGGGCGTACACTGGCAGAATAAGAACGAAGGCATCCCTCGCTCCTGTTGAAACGCTAATGAGAGTCCAAATCCACTACTGGCTAATTAACCATGATACCCTGTGACATGGGAGGGGAGGGAAGAGAGGGGAGGGGAGGGGAGGAAAGCTGAGGGGAAGGGGGGAGGCAGGCGGGGGAGTCAGGAGTGATGAAGAGAGAAAGGGAAGAAGAGGGGACGATAAGGAAAGGACAATAAAAGTGACAGAAGGGGAAGAAGTAATGAAAAGTGGTGAGGAGATGGAGAAATTAGGACTGGAGTGGAGGAGGAGGAGGAGGAGGAGGCGAGGAAACTTTTATCAGGTCAGGGCAGAGGAAAGGACGGAAAGTGGAGAAAAGGGAATCATCCTTTTTCATTAGGGGAATAATAAGGCGTCTATGCATTTATCAGGAGCTGCTGTGTTAACTGCTCCTCTCCGCTTTCATCTCCTCTCTCGCTCACTATCCATCCGTTTACATGTGGAGCATGTTAATCGATTCGCTCACAGTCAGAGTAAACACACACACGGCGGCGGGGTGGATGCTGAATGAATTACGCCTGTTGTTTGTAGCACGAGAAAAAGAATATGCCTTTTATTTTCTTTTTACTTGCATTTAAGTAACCTGAAGTAAACTGGCAGTAAAACCTGTCCACACACACAGAGTGGTGGATCTTTGGTATTCTGCGGCGCTGTGGACTCTGAGAGCTTGCCTGTTTTTCTGACAGCTTGACCTTTTGTTATATATTCCTCCAATCACACAGCCCTAAACACTGTATTCTTCACACATGTACTGTAAACACACTGAAGTTCTGCACTGAAGATGCCTCTGTGTGTGTGTGTGTGTTCTCCAGCACACAGTGTAATCCAACCAGGTGGCCGGAGGATTGCATGTATGTTGACCGTGGAAGAATGCTTTCTGGGTTATGGATTCATTTTGTCCTCTTAGTCTGCCGATTTGTCAGCTTGCCTGTCCGTCTCTGTGTTTGTCAGCCTGTCTGTTCATCTGCCTGTCTTCCCCCGTTTGTTCGTCTGTCTGCTGGAATGTCTATCTTCCATCTGGCAATTTGATGTTTTTTTCCCCTCTTATCTGTCTTATTTTTGTCTTCCATCTTAATATCTGTCTAATGTTCTGTCCAGCTGTCTTCCTCACAGCTGTCAGTCTTTATTAACTATTTGTCTTTGCTGTCTGTCTCCTTCACTTCTTGCAGTCAGTCATGCTCTCTGACATGCACCTCTTTTCTCCTTCCTGATAGGAAAAACCTGTCATGGTGTGTGTGTGTGTGTGTGTGTGTGCGTGTGTGTGTGAACTGCCTCAGGGGTTCTGGTTGTCGGGCTGATAATGTGTGTAATAATGCCTTTTGCGTTTCCTTAGCAACACCATGGAGACGCCTCGCCACATTTGTGGTTTGATTCGTTGCAGAAAAAAATGAACCGCTCTCTAAATTCTGCTGTTTCATCCCTGCAGTTCATGAAGGTGATCAACGGAGGGCGCTACAACGCAAGGGAAAGACCACGACACACAGACTCCCACACAGTGACTGAGCAATGCTCCAGCTCTCACTGTGTTACTGCAGGAATCTGCTGGAGATTGAAATGAACTTCTGTGGAATGGATTTCCTTTCTGTCCTCCGCTCCTCCTCTTCTTCTTCTTCTTCTCCCGATATCCATCCATCAGCTCCCTCTGTTCGGTTATTTAGAGCATGTTAGTGCTGACAGAAGTTTGCTACCCATAAGTCAATGCACACTCCCTTGAATTGTTGTGATGGAGAGCCCCCCCCCCCCCCCCCCCCCGGGCTGCAGCTACAGAATTATGATCAACAATCAATAGCCATTGAAGAACACACACACACACACACACACACACAGAGGCTTCCATCACTTTGATGCGATTGTCACCGAACCTGTTTTTAATCAACTTCCAAGGCCACACACACACTTTCTTCATCCTGACTCAAATGGAAAAAAAAGAAAGAAAGTTACCAATAAATTATTATTGATCCGCAGCGTGGCTGGCGGGTCCGGGGATGGATCTCACTAGTAATTTTCACAGTCTCACAGTTTATCACCCGAACTGTTTGTGTGTGTTTTTTCTGTGTACAGTATGAGTGTCCATCTTTTATTCTGTTTTCTCTGTACTAAATGTGTGTGTGTGTTTGTGTGTGTGTGTGTGTTCAGCTAACTGATTAGAATGGGTGACAGACACTCGCAGGAGGTTAAATTAGGCTCCTTAGCTTAAATTGAGTTGTAGATTTAGATTGATTCTCTGCTGTTGGTCTTAAACCGGCGCTCTGAATTCTTAAAGCCTCACTGTTTGCTGCCTTTTATTCACAGTGTGTGTGTGTGTGTGTGTGTGTGTGTGTGTGTGTTTCAGTAACAACTCTACAAAAACATTTCCTTTTATTCTGCAATGTGCACAAATGTCAAATTAACACCTTTTCTGTATTAAACCAGCAACAATTACAGCAGAAAAACACACTTTCTGTTAATGTTTCAAACTTGTGAGAGTTTCATGAATTCATACCATGAAAGTTAACAAAAGCTTTGTATTAATTTGAGTTATTTTTAGTACCATTCATGCAATAAACAACAAAGTACTGGTAATTGTTTCTTTTTTTGTTCATATACTGTAAAAAAACTTTTAAGTCGACAGCTGCTTTGTGTGGAAGGAACAGATGCAGCCTGCAGATCCGCCTCCACAATAATTCAGCTGTAGACATGTCAAGTGCTCTGTCACAGCACTGCTTATGTCTTTATATATATTATTTTTGATATTGACCCAGTTCAGTGAACCTGCTTCTGTAAAGTTTTTTAAATAATAAACAACACAAAAGGAAACAGTGGGTGTATAATGCTATCGATATATTAATATAAACAGGTTTTATCAACCTTTCCTGATCCCTCCTTAGTAAAAAAAAGAAGCTAAATTGGCTTAGCCACCTTTCCAATGTCATCACAAAATTGAATAGTATCAAAAAGTACCACCGCTGAAATTAGTATAAGCAGACAACAAGGACCTCGTGTGTGGGTGAACATGCACTTAGCAGATGTCCTAAAATAACCACACACAAAAAAACTGATCCAAAGAGTGGAGACATAAATACATCCATCACATATGAAGCTTTAGGCAACAGATACAAGCCAAAACAATTCAGGGACTAGTGACCTGAGGAACAGCCAGATATATCTTTCCACTCATTCAGTGATGAAGTTATCAGAACACACTCTTCTCACCTAAAGGCCGATTCAGTCAGGAGACCCAGGTTAGAGCCTTGTGGTGTGCCGTTATATTATAGCTCTTACCAAGTTCTGTTTCTCCCTTTTATTGTGTCTCACACACATTCTCTGTTTAGGTTCTGGCATCAAACCAGCTCGTCACCACCAGACATGAGGACATATGAAGGACATTGATGAAGATTCTCAGTCATCCAGGTCATCATACGTAGAGAAGATTGAAACAAGGCGTCTGGACTTGTAGAGTTTTCTTGTTTCAATCTTCTCTACATATCCAGTCCTTTAAATAGAATGTATTTCTCCTCCTGGATCATTACTTGAAAATGTCCGAAGAGAACAGTTTTCATTCTTCATTGAACCCCTTACCCTGTTTGCAACACCTAACCTATACCACAAAAAAGAGCCTTAACAGAAGCTGAACTGAGTGGCCCGCGGTGGCAGTAGTTTAACCCCACACTACTAAAATTTCATCACATTGCACAGAATTTTGCAGCTCAATTTGTCCGTTGATGTTCAGCATAAATGTAGCCAAGTTGTAAACTTTACCATGTGTTGTATCTGGTGGATGTATTTTATCAACTAAGTTATAAGGCTGTGTTACACACTTGGTTACTTTTAGGTATAAAAGATTTAGATGGGTTTTGGGGTCAAGTCCACTCCTGCCCCTTTAACACAATGACTCCTTGCCTAAAAAAAGAGCAACTTCCAGTGAAATCCCTTGGAAAACTGGCAACAAAGTGCTACCCTCAGCTGTACATACACCATGTGACCAAAAGTAAATGGACACCTTGTGCAAATTAGCATTCTTCTTGCTGATTTTTGTTGTTGTCTGATTGACTAGGATTAATCAATCAATGTATTCTGGTATTTTATGAACGAACCAGTGGAAGATGTTCTGAAAATGTTCCTGTTTCCTGTTGGTGCAGCTACAGCATATAATGTTGATATAGATGGAAACATTGTGTTTGTTTGTTGGCACAACAAAAGCTCAAAGAAATGACCCTCTAAGTTTGCTTTGGAAGGACTTGCCTGTCCTGACCTGAAGCCCACTGGACACCTGACCTCATCACCCGTGGGTTGAATTGGGAAGCAGAAACAAACACATATGGTGGCTGACCGTCCACATACTTTTGTCCATACAGCATATGTGACACCAATCATGTGGCTGTGATTACAGTTGTTAGTGCACATGACACATGTAGGATGTCATTACCTGCCCACAGGCAGACCTGTGCTGTAACACTGTGGAAGATCTAAATCAAACAGAATCTGCATGTATTTTCCTTTGAGGTGTGTCGGTCTGTGTGATGACTTATACATGTGTGCAATCGGTCTTTAAAGGAACATAAAGACAACCAAAAGTACAAGAGATCTAAAATAATAACAACTATCCACTTCTGCAGCTGATTTTGTATACACAGTTGATGCAGTGGGTCATTTATTGACTGAAGTGCCACCCATGGGTTCACGTTGGTATCTTATAGAAGCTGAAACTCTGATGAGTCAAGTGTGTGGAGGGTCAGGATCAGGTCAATTTCTTATTCTAGTAGGTGTTCAAAGACCCGGTTTCACTTTCTCTCGTGGGAAGGACTCGATCAATACACCTACAGGGGGGGGGGAGAAATGTAGCAATTTCTGTGGAGCTCCTGATGCAGGTGCAGTGTAGTGTGACCAGCAGAGGATTTGACAGGTAATAACAGCTTGTGTAGAAAAAGATGTTTCAGAGGCAGATCGGAGAAGTGGAGACTCTCCCACGATCACCGATCACCCCCTAATACATTTGACACAAATGTGAAAAACCATTCACGAGACATGAAAGGCCACAGAAATGGAAAGACGGCCATAATGAGTCACCGCAGCAAGGCCGAGACAGACTGTCAGCTTTCAGCGTAAATCAAAATGGATCCCGGGCTTTGCCACTTGAATTCATGACATGACATCCACATTTGAGCTCTTCATGTCCCACAGTGAAAATTATCCCAGACATAACCAATATGGCAACCTGCCAGGCTGCCACAGAGTGTTTGCAGGTTGAGCCCACACCAGTGAAGGAGGTTTAACACATGAAAATAGAGTCTGAACTTTTTATTTGTTATCTAATATCGACTTAATGTTGGTCAGATGAAGCTCATATTTGAAAGAACTACACAATTTCACTCCACAATTCCTCCCTCTGCTGCTGCAGCAGCGTTCATCCTGTTTGCTGTGCAGGCTGCAGGTGATGGCCGCTGAAAACACTGGATTCAAACGCTGGCTTTGGCCCCAGGCAAAAATGTTACCTTTTTGGGCAGACAGAAGGCATCTATGGGATCATAAATGTACCTTTCAATAACACACACTGCTAAATAATAGGCAAAGAAGAAATTTGTTTTGACTGTTCCTCTAAAGTTTGCCGTCGGCACACCGTGTAACCAGAGAAACACATGGAATGCTAATGTCACAGATGGTTTCACAGATAAACAGATGCCGCTAAGCTAAAGATGCACTGTTTTGTATCAACGGCACAAATGGAGAACAAAGGTGGGTCAGTACTCCTTGTGTCTTGTCACACTTCAGGTCTGGTCCTCACACTTTTAGACAGAGAGAAAGAGAGGAAGCACAAGGTTGGAACTGAAACTGGACCACTGCATCAACGGTGATAACTGTAGCTCAAAGGGCACCCACTCTACCGGGGCCTCTCCTCTTTGGTCATTTTCTATGATAAATACCACCACTTGCTGCAGTGTTAAGGCAAAATGTACATTTGAATGTTTCTTCCACAATGCGGTTAATTCTTATTATGCAAAAATATGGTATCTGCAACAACAACACAGTGCATCCCTTTGCTTACTCCTGCAAATCTGACAATATTTGGTCATAGTGACCATGGGAGAACTACAAACTGCACACTCGTGCTCACAGATGCATTCCTGTGCACCTTATGTGTGCTAACCAAGCAGCAACCTTCAGAGCTGAGACAAAAGTCCGTGCAGAGGTGGTAAGAATTGCAGTTCACTCGGCAGCCTCTGGGGGCTGGGTCAAAAAGGGAGTCAATCCCCATAGACTGCCTCAGCTCCAGTCGTGCTGCACCTCTTTGTCTGTATTTGGAGTTTAGGTGGACTCTGCCAACATGACGACAGTTGGCGCCTCCCACAGACTCAAAAACAGCAACTTTGTACACTACTATCACAGACAATCACAGTATTTATCACAAAGTTCCAGAGGTCCACAGGTAAAACCGACTGTCAGCTTACAGGGCATAAGTCATATGACAGTATATCACACACTGGTGATAAAATGACATGTTCAGACTGCTGCTCTAACATCAGTTCAGCCCTTACTTTAATTGTGTTTTTACACAGTTGAAACGGTTTCCTCTGTGCTGTGCTGCTTCATTGTACTTTGATTTAGAGCAACAAACAGCCCACTGTAAAGTAATGCCTTCCTCCCTGTCTTCATTTGACTTCCTCCCATCAATCTTTCTTTGCATTTGCAGCCTCTCTCCTACCTTTTAGCTTGCCCAGACTAGTATAACAATAAATGATGGTTGTGTTTTTTTCATTCTTTCACCGCTTCTCTGTTTTTTTTTCGACTCAATTTTTAACAAACAGACAATAAATCTGCAATGAAACCATGCCTTCCCTCCACCTTTTTCATTTAATCATGTTTCCCACCTGCCTCTTGACTTTACTTTTGGTTGAACTGCACCTTTAAGACAATAAAGTCGTGCCTCCAATTGTGTTTCCTCATATAGAGTTGCTGCTGGCGGACTTCCTTTCTTTAATATCTGTCAGAGGGCTCCAGCAGCCCTCAGGTAGCCAGCAGCCAATATGAATGGAGACAGATACAGGGGCATGGTCTGAAATAGTCCACCGTGTATTACAGCCTGGAGAGAGGTACACACACACGCAATGAAATACAAGAATCACACAGCAGCAAAGACAGACACAGGTATTAGAGCTAGAGGAGAAGCTTGTGCTCTCTCAAACCTCATTACATCCACAGGCCACAGGTGGATATAATGTCTCATATGCACGAGGACAGACCAACCCAAGAATGTGTCAGTGTGTGTGTGTGTGTGTGTGTGAAGGAAAAGAGATGTGTGACAGCCTGGATTCCACAGGATGGAGCTCATCAGCCATATGTATATATGCAACATGAAAGTTGTGGGAAATGCAGGAGAAGCTTCAAAATGGCCGTGGCAGACCCATCTCAGCACCTTGTTGACATTCCATATCTGGCAGCTACATGTTGGCCTCGGCCGTGTGAGTCTCTCTTTCATTTCTTCCTCTCCACTCACTTCACCTTTTCCCTCTTCTCTTAGGTTTGCTTAAGCTGACTCAGGGTCACTTCAATTTAGGATTTTAGCCCTGGGCATTTGAGAGCTACAGTGCTAAGGTAAATGAAGCCAGTGCTTCCACTGCAATATAAGTGTGTGTGTGTGTGTGTGTGTACCTGTGTTTGTGCATGCGGCCGATATTTATTAGGTTATATTGGGCCTGGTGGTTGGCGGCCGAATAGAAGTCAAAAGTCAAACGCTCTTTGTTTAAGCTGTGAGTGAGAATATATGAGTGCAGGAGAAACAGAGCGAGTGGATGACAGGAGACTGTGTGTGTGTGTGTGTGTGTGTGTGAGGTCCAGTTTCTTGGTATTAGATGCATACTTTGAGAAGCGGCTACTTGAGCTGCTATCCACATGAAAAGTTGTGATTAAATCTTAATTTTGGGCTAACTTCAAATTTTCAGCAACTGTTTACAGAAAAACAGCTGCTGTTGCTAGGTTACACTGATACAGTAAGATGAGAGTTGATGGCTCGGGCTCCTGTGCACCTTTTATGAAACCTGTAATTGAGATGCACGTTGTGTTACTCACCTGGCAACAAGGTCCTTCACTGAGCAAAGCACTTGCTTTGCTTTTTGAAATCAGAAAAGAGAGAGAATAAAGTACAGAGCTGCAAATAATTTAAGATGTTTTCGCTTGTTTCCTCTTTCCTGACTCCAATCTGCTTCAATGAAGAAAAGACTTTCCTGCCCAAACAAGACCATCAATGTCTCCCTCTCTCTCCCTCTCTCTCTTTTCCTTTAACACTGATATGGTTCTCTGGCTCCCAATCAAACGCTCACTTCATTAGCCCTCTTCCCTTCTCCTCTCATTGGCCGTTGGAAAAGAAGGGCAAAGACACACATCGGCAGTCAGCCTGGCACTTACACACTCACACCCTAATGCCCAGTCAACCCCTGAATACACACAGGCAAACACACAGAGCGGCTCTGACTTTAAATAATGAGAGAGCTGTCACATCAGATCAGTGTCTGTGCCGCAGCATGGCCTGGTGGTCAGCAGGACAGACGGGAGAAACCGCTGGCGGCTGACACCCTCTGGACACGCGGGGAAGTAAGAAGGAGAGGGAGAGGGAGGAGACGAGGCGGCGGCGGTGTCTGGAGAGAGATGGAGATGGACAGAGCTGCGGACTACTGTCTCCCTCAGCACCCAAAGCCTGGAGGGCTTAATGGAGGAAGAGGAGGGGGTGAGAGGGGGAGAAGGTGTAAGAGGAAAACAAGAGAGGATGAGAAAAAAAACGAGATCAGAGAAGAGAGAGGGAAAGATGATACAAGAGTGAAAGAACAAAAAAGAGAATAAGAAAAAAAGACGAGAAATGAGAGAACAAAAGAGGAAAATGGGAAAGAAGAGGAAACAATGAGTGAAGGAGAAACTAAAGGAGGGTGGAGGAAGAAGAAAGGAAAGAAAGGCAGAGAGGAGAAATATTGGCAAGGATAGCAGAAAAAAGGGAAAGTTAAGTAGAAAATGATAAAGAAAGCAGGAGAACAGACAAAAAATGAGGAGCCGGGCACAGATAACAAAAGAGGTGAGAGGAGGCAAATGGAGGGAGATGGTGGTAAAACCTAATTCCACCCAAATAATGGTGTGAAGCAATGCCCTCGAGACAAGGGAGGGGGAGGAGAGGAACAGGGAGGATTGAAAGTCTGGCTGTTTGTCCGGTAGAGGTCAGAAATCATTAGTGTCAGTGCAGCCCACTGAGACCTGGACTCTCTCTGCCTCCGCCTCCTGCTGCGCTCTGCCTCTCTCTCTCTCTCTCTCTCTGCTCTGCTTATAATAAAGAATGACAAAAGCATAAGTAGGTGAATTAAAAGCTGACTTCTAACTTCTGAATTAGGGACAATAATAGATCCCCTTAAAGACTGTTCCATCTCCTTAACAAACTTTTAAATGAAGTATCAGGAGGTCTACTTGCATTCCTAATACCCGGCTAAATGCATTTTCTTACATTTCTTAACTGACTTCAAGAATGCCTGCAGCGCAGAGATTTGTATACACCCCACTTCTCTCCTTGTCCCTGGCGTAACCCTTTTCCCACACAGCCTCCAGTTCAGCCCCCCCTACCCTACCCCCACCTAGCTAAACCCATCATCTTTATTCAATATGGCCCCTGGTAAGCATTTTAAGTCGGCTTAGCTTGTCAGGAAACTTCCATTTTTTTTGGAGTGCTGACTCTTTCTCTCTCCCTCTCTCTCTCTCTCTTTATCCAATGCCCACCCCCACATTACACACACACACACACCGGCAGATATGCACAAATAAACATGGGAAATGCTAGCTTAGCTCCATTAAGACCATGGCAATAACTACAGCGATATTAAGCCGTGACACGTTGTCGGGCAAATCAATCTCCATAAGTTCACCTGAAAGATAGGAATGACCTATACCTGCCTAACTACAACGCAAACAAATATACCACACCCCACCCACACACAGGTACATCTATCCCTGCGACCCCAGGGGGGCTGTGAGATGGTACCAATAATGGAAATGGAGGACACCGTTTTCTCCAATAAAATCACAAATAAGCATATTCCCCTGACACTGTGGATGGGCTCTGAGAGAGATGTTCTGTAATATTACTATGACTGTGTGCATGAGATGTGTGTGTGCGACTGTGTGTATGTGACCATAAATACATTTCGGCTTATGGATGGATGGGGGATCTCCACGGTGATTTGTTTGCTTGGATTAAATGTCAGTTTTGGAAATGTGTTGTTATACCTGAACTCCTGAGAGAGAGAGAGAGAGAGAGAGAGAGAGAGAGAGAGAGAGAGTGCAGGCGACACAGACAGGCTCACCTGAAGTGTGTGTATGTGTGTGTGTATTCCGTGATAACAAATAAAAAATCAAAATAGCTCTAGCAATGTGTGTATGTATATTCTATATGTATGCCTGGCTGTCACCTGTTAAGGAATTTGTGAAAAAGCAATTTGTGAAAAAGTGTGGTACCATTCCCTTAAAGAGGTCGCTGTTGTTTCTATTCAGATACTGAAGCCTCGATACGCTGTAAAATAACACACGTTTGTTTAGTGTGTTGACTGTTTTCTGACTGAAAATAAGTAAATCAACTACTCCATCAGCAAGAAACGGAAGTACATGGCTCTGGAAGGAGCATCCAGGAGAAGCAGAAGGTTTTGGACAAAGCCCTGTGGAGTTAGCGACCCTGGCTTTAATTCAAACTGCTGATATGATGGAATGACCAGATCTTTTGTCTCAGCTTTAGTGTTGTGAAGTTCGACTCTTTTTACTGACTCTTTTACTCTCGAAAACTAAATTGAGCGAATCTTGTTGTGAGTCATTTTGAAAACGACAACTGCTTCTTACACAGCCTGAGCGGCCTGGCTGTCACGTGACAAACAACGAGGACCCGAGGACGAATGAGTCACGAACTAATCATTTCTGTTTCCTGTCCTGCCGACTGAGCTTATGGCTGCCTGCCGTGTGGCAAGAGAACGAATCACTCACTGACGTGAGTTGGAGTTTGAGGTGCAATCCCTTCTAAGCACCCACCCTGAAGTCCAGTCTAATGGAATCAAAGTTAATGTCCAGAAAGCAAACATTGGAGTGGAGGATGGAAGGGTCCACTGCTGTCTCTCCTAGCTACCACCATCATCCATGCCTGATGCCTGATCCTTTCGCTTCTCCAGCAGATCATCGCACCTAGTCCTAACCTTACAGATGAGATGATGCTACAGTGATTTAAAAACAGTTTTGAAGACTAGAATACATCACACTGACATTTGTGACATTTCTTTACGGTTTTTACACCAAAAAGACGTGAATAAATGCAACTGGATGTAGAAATTGATGCAGTTAAGCTGAAAAGTGATGATATCAATTAGACACCAACCAAAACTAAGGGCTAAAGCAAAAGTGTCTTAAGCTGCCGATACTGTACTTAAAAAAAATGAAATCACACCTTGTGTTATCTCACACTGCATGAATTAGCAGGTTCTGTCTGTACAGAATTGGAGATCAGACAAGAGAGCTGTTCAGTGATCAAAACTCCTGTGATGTCAGAAATCGTTCAGCCAATCAATCGGGCTTTGTGACCCTCCTCAAACTGCGCGTCAAACGAAATTTGACCCAATTCAAGCCTCATCGATCGCCTGGTGACTGGTCTGGGACCAGACTGGCTGAGCCAGCCGAGCTCTGCGCTAAGTCCCTACACCTTATGAAAGAGTCAGGAGCTTTAAAAATGATTGACAAGCGCTGTGTTCTTATCCTGTGAAGATGTTGCATCATTGCTCCTGCAGAGGAAAACATGTGCAGCAGACCCCGGGGCAACAACAGGCGAGAACATGGTGTCAACTCTCAGGGGAGGCTCATCCTTCACCCTAAGGAGGCGCGAGCCACTTTTCACCTTTATGTAAATGCATTTAGCAATCCTACATTTCATATGATGCCAGATATTTGTCACTGCAACACACTGAGGTTGCCACCAATGTAATCATAGCACAGGAACAGCAATAGGAAACTGGAAAGAGGCTGGCAGGTAGGAAGGGAAGACAAGAAGAACCTCCACACTCTTCCTGTGGTTCAGTAGACCCAACAAAATAACACCTGTTGTATGAGTGTACATCCAAAAGGTAGGCAGCTCCAGTTTGCCTTGGGTTGGCATTGCAATGGGTGTTGTTTTTAAGGTGCTCTGCTCCAGCAGCTCTACTACACCTGCCTTCTCTAATATTCCCTCACATTTGGAACTGTTTACTTACTGCAGGGATTTTTTGAGTTAAATCTCAGTCAACAAAGAGCTGCAGTTATTAGGGATTCCTTGCTGTTCTCTGGAAACTGTCTCCGAGAAGCTTTGTTCTTGATACCCTCACTTCAAAAGAGCTTAATGCTGTCAGGAAGCTCGAGTTAGTGTGATTACTGTTTTTATATCGCAATACGCTCCATTTTACTTTAACTCAGGAAGCAGAACTACAAAACCATGCATGTGGAATCATGTAATGAGCAATAAAATAGGAGCCTTACATTCTCCTGGCTTTCGATTGTAATTGTTTTCCACTGGTCTTACATGCTTCTGGTTGCTATTTGTCAACCATAGACTATATATACAGATGGACAATGCCGTTTTGCCTCAGCTCATTGTAGATGTGAGGCCGAAATATCTTGGTTATAGGTGCTGCCATGTTGGAAAAACAGGCCATCTTGTAACCACAGCCAGCAGAGGTCGAGACGTGAAGCCACATCACTGCCTGGCTGCTTCTATGGCTGCTGACTGTGACGTCAGTTCCTTCCTTTTTGAAACTCAAATGACTAAATAAATACAAATGTATTAAAAATGAGCACTAGCTAACAAGTCATAAGCCACCTCTGGGGAAAACATATTTAAGGAGTTCTTGTAGCTTTTACTTGGGTCCATGCTCCTTCCACTAACACAGAGTGGGCTGGGTTTATAACCTATACTGCAGCCATCAGGGGGATATCCAGATATCCAGATATTTTGGCCTCAACTGTCATGTCATCTATCTTTACACAGTCTGTGGGTTCTCCTTCCAGGCTGGATCATCTTCATCAACCTGCATCTGTGTCAAACCAGCTCCTCGTCCATGCTTCATGTTGAGAACCACACCCTGCTGCTTTACGTTCTCTGCACCTGGAACCAAAAATGTCAAACGCTGACTCATCACCCCACAGTCCAGACCTGGGACACTTCTTTGTGAGCCAATTACGAACCATTATTTCACCAGAATGCTGTATAGTAACTGGGCCAACAACAGAGCCAGCTAGGTTTTACTTTGCAGGAGGTCTAACATGGCCAGATTACCAGGTTCAGTACCCTGACCCTTGTTCTAAAATCTGCTTTTAAATGTGGCAAAATGGCTGCCGTGTTGTCTTGGTAACAAATACGGTGCCCCGACATGAGCAGCATCACATAAAACTGTACACCTCTTTTCTTTACAAACTGCAGTCTTCATTATTTCTTGTTACACATCTTCAGTACACGCCTGACAAAACGCAACCTAACCTTAGTGAACTGGGGTAAACATCTTTAAGACTGTCATTTGTGTGACAGTTCCTTCAGTGTGTGTTGACATAAACAATTTTCACTCATTACTGCAAACCAGGGAATCAAATCTAAGCTGTTACTCCAAGATGACACTTCAGGACAAGCACAGAGTCTTTTAAACTTCGTCGTTTCATTAATGTTAATCTTAGCTATTACTGACAAATGAGCTTTCTATTACCATGTCCCAAATGGGATTTAACCAGAAATATCGTCGTCACATTCTCTAACCATCCCAATTATGTCTGCATGGCTTTAACTCTCTTCAGCTGCAACCTCCTGGCTACAGTACGTTGCTTCGATGCACTTAGTAATTGACCCGACATTGCTTGACTGACTGACTATATTCAGACACAGTACTGCTGTTGTGAAATATAGTAGAAAGGAGAGAGTGGTGTGCCAATTTGAACAGGATGTACAGTCCTATTTTCCTCATTTCATGTGTGTGCAGCTCGATTCATGTATCTGTACTCATTCACTGACTCGCAGCACTATAAAGATTTGTGGTTTCACTCTGGTGCAGCATATAAATCCTTACTATAGTACAGATATTATACCCTGGAATAACCAAAAGTAATTTATACCCTTATTCTCATTCACTTGGTACAGAGGGGAGAGGAACAAAGGTGGAGAAGGATGTAATGTGTTTCAGAATGTACAGAATGTAATTACCCAAAGGAAGTTCATAGGAGGAAGCTGTCATACAAGCCGGGAAAAAAACAACATTAAAGGATATTTTTCAATCCTCTTCATACTGGTCATTAAGTAGTTTGTTTGACATGAAGACATGATGAAATTATTCTACCCCTGGTTTGGTTCATGGGCTGGAAAATAACAAAAAATTTCAAAAGCAAAAGAAAGCTGGTCAGCAGGCAGGATGGTCGGCACAAGAGGAATCGGAGCCTGATATTACGAGACAATTGACAGCAGATGGCAACATTAAGATAAGATAAGATAAGATAAGATAAAACTTTATTAATCCCGAAGGAAATTCTTGTGCCAGAGGTATCAAGTTACAATAAATGCAGTTAAGTACAGAGTATAAGTGTCACTATAATCCAAAATAAGAGTACAGTACGCGGTATGAGCACAATATATGATACATGGATACAATATGGAGATGTAAGGTGCTGAGTAAACATAATATAGGAATGACAGTGATGCCTGACATGATTATCTAGCGCTTCTCCCTACAGAAAGGGGAGGAGTTATACAGTCTGATGGCCACTGGCAGGAAGGACCTCCTGTGGCGTTCTGTGCTGCTCCTCGGTAGTCTCAGTCTACCGCTGAATGTGCTCCTGTAGGACAGCAGTGTGTCGTGCAGGGGGTGAGACGTGTTGTTACGAATACTGAGGAGTTTTCTCAGTATCCTCCTCTCCGTCACCTCCACCACAGACTCCAGCTCCACTCCCAGCACCGAGCCAGCCTTCCTAATGAGCTTGTTGAGTCTGTTGGTGTCGGCCGTCTTCATCCTGCTGCCCCAGCACACTACAGCGTAGAAGATGACGCTGGAGACCACCGAGTGGTAAAACATCTGCAGCATGGTCTGGCAGACGTTAAAGGACCTGAGTCTCCTCAGTAGATACAGGCGACTCTGTCCCTTCCTGTATATTGCCTCTGCGTTTGTGGACCAGTCCAGTTTGTGGTCAATGTGGACACCCAGGTATTTGTAGCTGTCCACAATGTCCACGTTGGCACCCTTGATGCTGACCGGGTTAGGGAGTGTCTGGTGCTTCCTGAAGTCCACTACCAGCTCTCTTGTCTTTGTGACATTCAGCTGCAGGTGGTTCTGTCCGCACCACTCCACGAAGCTGTCCACCACACTCATATACTCTGCCTCCCGACCTCTGCTGGTACAGCCCACAATGGCAGAGTCATCCGAGAACTTCTGCAGGTGGCAGGACTGTGAGCAGTGTCTGAAGTCCGATGTATAGAGCGTGAACAGGAATAGAGACAGTACCGTGCCCTGGGGTGCCCCCGTGCTGCTCACTATCGTGTCCGAGATGGTGTTCCTCAGCCTCACGAATTGTGGTCGACCTGTAAGATAGTTAGTGATCCAGGTGACCAGTGGGGTCTCTACCTGCATGTCCAGGAGCTTCCTATTCAAAAGGGCAGGCTGCACGGTGTTAAACACACTGGAAAAATCAAAGAACATGATTCTAACAGTGTTACCTGCCTCCTCCAAGTAGGTGTGTGCTCTGTGCAGCAGGTAGATGATGGCGTCCTCCACTCCAATACGGGGCTGGTAAGCAAACTGCAGGGGGTCCAGCGATGGTTCCACAACAGCACGCAGGTGTTTCAGGACCAGCCTCTCCAGAGACTTCATCACATGTGAAGTCAGAGCAACTGGTCTGTAGTCGCTGTGTGTGCTTGGATGTTAGGTCTTGGGCACAGGAACAAGGCATGTTGTCTTCCACAGGGCAGGGACAGTCATCAGGTTCAGACTCAGGGAGAAGATGTGCTGGAAGACCCCACACAGCTGTGTGGCGCAGTCCCTGAGTACTCTGGGGCTGAGTCCGTCCGGTCCTGCAGCTTTTCCCGGTCGTAGTCGACTGAACTCCCTCCTCACATCCTCTGTGGTGATGGTAACTGTGGACACAGAAGAGCAGAGAGAGAGATCTGATGGGGGAGGGTGGGGGGTTGTTAATGGAAGGTGGGGTAAGGGGGGCAGGGTGATGTTATTGATGGGGGGGTGAAACTGGTTAGTATGGTTAGGGGGAGGGGGAGGAGGAGGAGGTACATTGTTGTTATAGACAGGTGTTAATGGTGCATCACAGGGAGGGGGAGGGGGAGGGTGGTCAGGGAGTGGACTATCAAACCTGTTGAAAAACAGGTTCAGCTGGTTGGCCTCCTGCAGATCTCCATCCATCAGCTGGTCAGAGATCCTATTGTGGCCGGTGATGGTTCGCATGCCACTCCATACCTCCCTCAAGTTGTTCCGGGCAAGTTGGCTCTCCAGCTTCCTCCTGTAGCTCTCCTTGCCCTCTCCAATCTTCTCCTTCACCTCTGCCTGGGCCCTCCTCATCTCCTCTCTGTCTCCACTCAAGAAGGCTGTCTTCTTTCTGTTGAGTGATGCCTTGATGTCCTTTGTCACCCATGGTTTATTGTTTGGAAAGCAGCGTATTGACCTGGTGGGGATTAAAGAATCTGTACAAAAATTAACATATTCTGTGATACAGTCTGTGAGTGTGTCTACATCCTCACCGTGGGTGTCACAGAACACATCCCAGTCAGTCACCTCAAAACATCCCTGCAGGGTCTCCAGGGCTTCCGGTGTCCACCTCCGTACAGTTTTGGTGGTCACCGGCTGCCGCTGTACTGCTGGTATATACTGGGGTTTGAGGTGGACTAGGCTATGGTCTGATCTGCCCAAGGGAGGGAGAGCTATGGAGCTGTATGCCTCTTTAACATTAGCATACAGTAAATCTAGAGTTTTATTTTCTCTTGTTTTACAGTCCACAAACTGCTTGAAAGTGGGCAGAGTTGATTTCAGATTAACATGGTTAAAATCGCCAGAGATCGCTATGAAGGCATTAGGGTGCTGGGTCTGAAGCCTCGCGGTCGCAGAGCTGATGACGTCAGTAGCCCGCGACGCCTCAGCCGAGGGAGCAATGTAAACAACGAGTACAATGGCGTGAGAGAACTCTCTGGGCAAATAATATGGACGTAGACTCACCGCTAGCAGTTCAATGTCCGGGCTGCACACACGCTCCTTTACCGTAACGTGTCCCGGGCTGCACCACCGGTTGTTCACGTAGAGCGCAAGTCCCCCTCCTTTCTTCCTGCCGCTCTCGGTGCAGTTCCTGTCCGCCCGTACCAACTGAAAGCCGGCTAAACTCACGGTAGAGTCCGGTATGTTTGCGTGCAGCCACGTCTCTGTAAAGCACATTACAGACGCCTCACGAAACACACACTCGCTCTTTGTGAGAGATGTTAACTCCTCCATCTTATTACCCAGTGATCTAACATTACCCATGACGATAGAAGGAAGATACGGCTTGTATCTTCTTTTCCTCAGCTGTCTTCTTTTGCCCCCTCTGCTTCCACGTTGTTTCCTTCTTAGTTCTTTGGGGATTTCGTGTCGCTGGCCATACATCCCGCTGTGCTGGAGACTCATCAGCTGATCCCTGGTGTAAACAATGGAGCCCTGGCGTGTTTCCGTCACGGCCGAGACGCGGCATGATAAAAGTGCTCCAAAAGCGATGAAGACCACGAAGAAAGTCCGAAAAAGACGCATTATTGAAGTGCCTGACCGCTTATACTTCGATTTAGTACGAAGTAGAGTGTTTAGAGTAGAAATAAATTACGAAAAACAACTTAATACACCCGCGGTGTGCGGAGCTTCTCTGGCTGGCTGCTACCGCGAGGCCGTGCCAGAAGCTAAGAACATTAATGGGTAATTAACCAATAGTGTTTATGTAGCTTTGTTGCCTTAGCCTTAATGGATATAGAAGACAGAAGCTAGAAGTAGAAGTTACAAAATTATAAAGGTGTGTGTGTGTGTGTGTGTGCATGTGAGAAAGTATGAAGAACACAAAAGACTGAAAATGAACAAAACGTAAGCTTCAATAACAAAAAACAAACAAACAAAAAGAAACTCCAAATAAAATAAAAAAAAACACAACAACCAACAGAAGGTCCAAAGCAGGAAAACTGAACAGAGAACAACCCGCTACGGCACACAGCAGGGTGACAACTAACAAGAGCAGACAAACTGAAAAGAAACTGAGGAAGCACATGGACTAAATGCACACGGTGAGGTAACGAGACACTGGTGGACAAAAAGAGGCTGAGGCGGCCCGGGCTGAGGCCGATAGGTCAGCTGCTTACTCTGTCTTCCTGAGTTCTGTTCTCACCTGGGCTGCTGGACAGGGGTGGCGTGAGTGAGTCGGTGTAGGTGTGAAGTGGTTGGATGGTTTGATGAGTCAAAGGTGTGAGGGGCTGTGGGAGTGGGGTACAGCCCAGGTGTCAGAGAGTGGAGGTGTGGCTGTATGGGGGGAGGAGTGCGTCCTTCATCAAACCTATTGAAGTGTAGGTTTAGGTTGTTGACCCACTTCTGATCCCTCTCAGCCTGTGAATACAGAGTGTTGTAGCCAGAAATAGTTTTCAGGCTTCTCCACACCCTCCAGCTGCTCCTACATCTTCTTCCTGTTGCTGGATTTTCCCTCCCTGCACCTTCTGTACAGCCCTCAGCTCCTCCTTGTTCCCTGATATGAAAGCTCGCTTCTTCTCTTTCAGGAGAGCTTTCATATCAGGGTTAATCCACAGGTTGTTGTTGGAGAAGCACCGTACCACCCTGCAAGGAACCGGAGACGCATGGTTGAAGTCTCCAGAGATGAGGAAGAGGGCCTGTGGGTGCTGTGTCTGCAGCCTGCTGGTGACAGGCAGGGCATCAGGTGGTGGTGGCGGAGCAGTAAGCCAGCTGTTCCTTACTGTAAACAAAGCACACGCGAGCTGCTTCATGCATTTATTACACGGAATCGTTCGGTTGTTTTTAGAAAAACATAGGTACAGTGCTTTTACCCTAAAAAGTATATACAGTGTAGTTTTATGGAAAAAATGAAGTCAAAGTAAGAGAGAGCAGGCAGGAGGCAGCTGGCCCCGGCCAGTGCCGGAAGTCATATAAGTTATATAAAAACAGAGTTCAACACACTCAAATACTCAGTTTTGTGAAACTTATTACTTGTTGTTACTTGTTACAGAAGTGTTTAAATGAGCAGCGTTATTAGCAACAATACTGTAGTTTGCACTCTTTTGCTTTGTTTAATTTGCAGTTTTTTTCGTACCTTTTTTGAGCTCTTTGGGCCACCGTACTAAACATGAAAGCAAACAATATAAACAATGAACAGTCCAACACATGAAGCCTGGCCTCCCAGTCTGATTTTTATTTTATGTACCTACAGAGAACAATTAATAAATTGCTTGACTGTTTACTAAAGTTATCATCAATGTTAATTAAATGTTACTCGAGCAGGATTCCTGTTCAGCCTTTACATTAAAGGAGGAGCCTATGTTAACCCTGCACCTGTCTGTTGCAGGGTTAACAAGTGAGAGACTAAGGCTACGTTCAGACTGCAGGTCTTAATGCTCAATTCTGATTTTTTGGTGAAATCTGATTTTTTGGTGTTTACAAAAAATATGCGACTGCTACCACTGTCCTGTGTGAACGGACTGCGGCCCTGAAGTGACCCGCAAGCACAGAAGAGAACACGACCTCGGACGATGTGCGCCTGTGTGGCTTTGTTTAAGTTAATGTCCGATCGCAGCCGACATAATATTAAGAAGAACGCTGAGAAGGAAGAGAGCAGCAGCTGCAACATCTGTACAGAGATGTGTATGGGTGCAGGGTGGGGGGGGGGTAGTGACGTGACTGCTTTTAGCGACACTGACTTCATTCATAATTTCAGAATGACGAGAACCTTTGAATTCGTCTGCGAGCGCCTTTCTGTGTCACTTTCACGGCAAGAGAGTCGACATCTCCCTCCTCTGTGAGCAAACTGTTGGAGTTGGGCTCTACTTCCTGGAAACAGGCGCTTGTTGCTAACAACACCGCTTGTCTGCCCGTTCCTGTGTCACAGAATTGTGACGTCTGTCGCCTTTCACTGACGCAAAAGTCGGATATGTGCCGCATAGCCGTTCAGACTGAGGTCGCATTGCAAAAAATCGGATACGTATCTGATTTAGGACCACATGTGAAGGTGGCCTGGGTCGGATATTAAAAAATCGGAATTGAGCTGTTCAGACGTCATGAATATCAGATACAGGTCACATATGGGTAAAAAAATCGGATTTGGGTCACTTTAGCCTGCAGCCTGAACGCAGCCTCAGAGAGATCTATACTGCAGCCAGCCACCAGGATGGAGATGGTTTGACCTGACTGTTTGGGAGCTGTCACAGTGTCTATATATATACAGAGTCTATAATTTACAATAGCACCCACTAAAAGCCTGATGTATGGATGCTAAACATTTAGCTCTCGTGTATAAAAGTTGCTTTTTTACTTGTATATGTTTAAGACCAAAAAGAGTCAGCTACCACATGAACTGTGTGCTTGTCTGGAGGAGTGAGACATCTCTCAGTGTACTGTACATTCACTCAAAACAACACTAGCAGTGTTTCATGGTCTGTGAGGTCTCCACTCAAGCCTGGCACCCACTGAAGGTGCTCCAGCCTGCACTGATGAGTAACACACCAGGAACTTATTAGAAAGACAGACAAACAACAGCCAGGCTCGAGCAAGGCAGAGCCGGAGCAACATCACAGGGAAGCCTCTGCCTTCCAGGCAGCTCCAGCTCCTCATGCAACAACAAATATGTGTCTTAGACGAAAATATGTCTACACCTAAAAAAGATGGAGGCAGCAGTCAATTTCATATATATTTAACATTATAATCCTCAGAATGCACACGCTAAATAACACAGCACAGCACAGCTGCTGCTTGAAACTCATGTGATCAAACAGAAGAAAACAATATGGAGGATGATGGACATCATGAGGTGTGATTGTAAATGCACTTTTCTTGTTTTCTACATTCCCTCTGGCCTTGTTTCTGTTGTGTGTCCGCCATATTTGATGGGGATGATCCAGATGGGGATGGTGAGCCTAACACACCTGGCTGTTTTACTTACATGTGTTTCAGGTGTGTGTGTGTGTGTGCGTGTGTGTGTGTGTGTGTGAAAGCAGAGAGAGGAGAGGAGGACAAGGTCCTAAAATGGCTTTCTGGCTTGTTGTGACTCACTATTTGTTTTCTTCCTCTAGTCCCTGACCCTTGATCTCTTTTTTTTCTCCCCCTTACCTCTGCTCGTGTCACAGAGGCAGAGAGCTCAGCATCTACCTTCTACTACCGTATAACAACCGTCAAATTTTTATTTATTTTCCACCTGAAAACACCAGCTCTCCTCGCGCCCTTCTCATTCTCTGTTTTCTCCTTTGATTTTATTTTATGTTTTGTTTCTTTATACTCACCTTTCCACCTGCAACTCTATCTGTCTATCAAAAGTTCGCCTTGCCCCACACTCCAAATCCATTTCAACATCCAGGGAAGACAAAAAAAAACAGCAACATGTTGTTCAGTGGTAGATAGTAATTTTACAAAGGAAATGATGCTGAAATTGTAGCAACATATCTCCTAGCATGAAGCTCGCATTCTGGCACAGATCTGGCTGAGAAAAGACAATTTATGTCCAGCTATTAAAACCAGGCCCTGTGACTTTAAGCACTGAGGCAGCACTGCAATTAACAAGCAATCTGAAGAATGACTCTATAATAATATATAAAGTTTAGGAACAATATAACACTCACAGTGCCTGTCACTTCTCTACAATATATGTTGACTGGTTCTGATCATCGGAGCTTTGTTCAGCTGCTAACTTGGAGGCTAGTTGCTACCATAGACAGTATATAAGGCTGAAAGAAGCTTCTGCGGGGTTCTGAGAGCTGTTTTGAGTTGCTGTGGGAGGCTCTGACTGTCACCGTGTTCACAGTCTCCCTAAACTCCCAATACAGGCAAAGGACACCGACCTGTCACTCAAAGCAGCCATGAGCATGATAATGTGTTATAGTTAAAACTTTACACAAAGTCACAAAAAGGAAACTCATCAGTAGAGATCAAAACAATTTTTGTACCAGCCTGTCAACATGTTTACTCCTCTTGTTTCACCAAAAGTGAGGCCAACACATCTTGATCTTGATCGCCCCCTGGTGGCTGGCTGCAGTATAAGACATAAACCCTGCCCCCTCTATGACAGCGGATGGGACACTGCCCCATGTAAAAACTAGTGTGTTCCTCAAAATGTTTTAAATGTTTCTGTAATTCATATCTAATTATTATTGTTGGCTAAATAAGGAAGAAGTGATGTCATAGTCAGCAGCTGATGAAGCATCTGAGGTATGCAGAACAGTGGTGATGCGGCTCGACCTCTTCTGTGTAGACTCTGGCTCCAATATGGCATCTTTTTCTAACACAGCAACATGTTTTAAGGTCACTTTTGTATGATAGGTGGAGCTGGAGGTGGAGCCCCGTCATCCATCCATATATACAGTCTATGGGAGAAACTGGCTATGCTTAAACCAGATCATAAGGCTTCTTTCTGCCATTCAGCTAGCTTAGACTACTCTTTATGTGTAGTCGGGACGTCAGAGCACATCTACATGCAGTATATGAGACCATGGCTGTTCTCACATTTACTTTAAATAGAATATTTGATGACATAGAATAGAATAGAATAGAATAGAATAGAATAGAATAGAATAGAATAGAATAGAATAGACTTTATTAATCCCCTTGGAAAGGTCCCTCAGGGAAATTCAGATATGGTGAACAGTGAAATGATTGATTTTGAAGCTGGCTATAGGATCATAGCTTCAAGTCACACCAGGTGGGGGAAAGTTGCTGAATTAGCAAAATAGCATGAGAGCACAGGTGTGTTTTATTTCTCATGAATTCATAAAAGGAAGAATTTTTGCTTGCCAGGCTGATTAATGCATGTGGAAACACAGGTTTGTTTTACATAATGTTGCTTGAAGACTGAAATGTAAAAAGAAAGCTTTTGCTTTTAAAATCCTCTGTATAACTGATAAGCTGCTTCCCCTCCTGTTTTGTTTTTGCTCTTTTATTAATATTGCTCATTTGTTTCCTGGCAGTCCAATACAGTGTTTGAATTTTGCAGAGTCAGCTTGAAACATTAATGCAGTCAGCAGCGCAGGTATACGGCGCAGATTATAGCTGACTGCTTTGTTTTCTTTGCATTCTTTTTTTTTTGAACACATTCACTATTACTGCTTCTGCACAGGGAAAATAAAAGCCGCCCTACAAAATGTACAGTCTGTATTACTAATCAATGGAGACGGAATATGATGATACAAGTGTGAAATTGCAAACACGTCTTTGAAATCGTTTCATTAGTCTGTTTCAATACTGTGAAATCTGAGATGTCTGGCTGATATAATTTATGAATCATCCACAGATGCTGCCGCCTATTACTGTGTGTGTGTGTTTGTACGGACATTAAAGCGTGGCCGTTGGATTTATGTATCCTATTCTTCCTGTTCACGAGTACACAATGTGCTTGTGCATGTGCACAGGTGTTCTAATGGGCAAACAGGCACAGCAGTCTTTTTTTGTCACCTGCCTCAAATTTCTCGGCCGCTCTCTTTCATGCCGACACGCCAAATGCCTCGCCTGCCCATCCATCATGCAGGGAGGCAGATGATTGGCCGCCTCGGACTGCTCCTCATAACAACAGTCTCTGCATGGTAACTGTTACTGAGGAGAGAAAATTACCAAACCCACCGAGATACAACCTGCTAAAAATAGCTGCCATCAAAAATCCCCGCTGCTTGTTACACCCCGTCTGTGTGTGTGTGTCTGTGTGTGTGCACGGGGGTAGGGAGACAGACACAAATGTGGGAGAGAGGTGATACTTGACAGTGAGAATGATTGACTGACAGACCAACTGACACTCTAAATGGCTGACTGATTGTATGATTGATTTACTTACCACCTCCTGTCTTCACTAAGTAAGTTGCATAAATCAGCAGTGCAGCACTTTAGAAGAACCTGTGAGTCCTCTGGGTGTTTCTGCAGAGAGAAAGTTACTGACACCTCACCTACACCTAAACACATGATGGCAACTCAGCTTTAAAAAATACATGGATTAAACTCAAGATGGGGAATGTGTCAAAGTATATATATGAGTGTGTGTGTGTGTGTGAGAGAGAGAGAGAGAGGAGCCAGGGGAGCCAGTGGCCATGAGCTGCTTTGAAGTGCTCGTATTTACTGATATGACCCATGGGCCAATATTGTATTTAGGTACCTGCAACCATGTTGAGCTGGAAGGAATGCTCAAATATAACGTGTACGCATGCATGAGTGTGTCCGCTTGTGTGCATCTGTGTGTGTGTGTGCCTGGCTTTAAGCTTTTCTTGCTTTCATTGGCAGATACTGAAGGTGTTAAGCTCCAAAAGCTGGTTTACTCTTGTAGAAAATAACTTAACCGTCCAGCTTTGAAGGCCAAAATTACAAGATTGGAAAGAATGCTTTCAGCTAAATTGTTACTTTAGCAGGTTGTTGTATACTCTGTCATCAGCAGTTTGGATGACAATAGTATTTTTTTTCTATTCTATTTCTATTTTATTGCCGCAATGCAGAGTGGCCCAATGAAGATAAACTAAAAAAAACAGAAACTGACCTAATGTTACGAGAATATGGGCGCACAATGTAAGAATTGCAAATTATTACATCAGGTTGAAGATGTGATTTCAAGTTCACTATTTTCTTTTTTCCCTCTTAAAGACACACAGGGACACACAGTGCTAATAGGGGAATCTAGATTCACACACAAAGCCATGGAAGTGAGTTTGTGTTTTTTGTTTTCTCCTCGCTTGCCGTCAGGTCCTTCGTGTCTGCTTATGCTGTTGGAATGATCTCTCTCACAGTCCGAGAAAGCCTTGAAAACTTTAATCAAAACACTCTGCCAATAAAATGAAGTATGTCATGCTAACAATTCCCCACTCCACTTTCTCTGAGTGCGCACAGACGCGCACAACAAAACACATTTTGTCAGCACAATATCAATACATATTGGCACGCCGCTGTTGTGTCCTGCCGTCCCTTCTATACCCCCCCCTTCTCAGAAAAAAAGAAAAACTGCAGCACGATCTGCCAGCTGGAAGCCTTAGTGATTATTTAACTGCTCTGGGCTTAGCTTGGCAGCCCGCGAAGGGAGGATGAGGGAGGAGAGGAGACGAAAGAGGGAGGAGAAGAGAGGAATTAGCAAGGGGATGAGTGTGTGTGTGTGTGTGTGTGTGTGTGTGCATATGTTTGTGGATGCTCTAAAAGCATTAATGTGCGAAAATTCACTAAGAGCATCCCTGAGCCGATTTTAGAGTGTCAGATCCGCTTCCCGGCCGTGTGCGCGCAAGTCCTCCTTCAATTGGGAATGTTAACAGTGGATCCGGCTATATGGATCAGTCCCTAACACTTGCATTATCATTATTATTATTTTTTGCTCTCTAGAAACTCCCAAACAACATTTCCACCTCCTCTCTAGTTCACACTTCCTGGAGGATAATACAACAAATTATTAGATGTTGTTGAGCGAGAGAGAGAGCGAGCGAGAGAGAGAGCAGGCAAAGGATACATGGAAAAAAAGTATTTTCGATTTAATAAGAATAGTAACAACTGAATGCTTCCAAAGCTAAAAAACAAGCAGTCTCTGCGTCCTGGATTGATATTCAGTGAATGGCATGATGTTTTGATCCAAAAACATGTTGCCAAAGCACACGCATAAACAGGCTAAGCTTAATAATTAATGCACTTTAAAAAGTAATAAACCAGTTAATGTTAAGATATGCAGATAAGAGAAGGATCCATGTGCTACACAGATCCATGTCTTCTCTAATGATAAGCAGTGATTCCCTGGGTATTTCTCCCAACTTTATTAAGAAGCATTTGAACAACTCAGCTGCAGTCTTAAAGGCGAATAGTTCACATTTTTTATTAGATTTTTTTAGGTAAAAAAATTAAATGTATGTAATATCTGTTAAGTCTGTGTCTATTAAATAATGATACTGGAGCATGATGCGCATATACAGTATATATCAGCACCCAAAGGTTTGGACTCAAAAGCACAGGTTTGGTAGACAGGTAGTCAATCCAAGAAGGCAAAGGTACAAAAGGGGTGTTCAGAGTCGGGTCCAGTCCAAAAACAAGGTCCAAAAACACAGAACACTAACAAAGGTATCCAGAAGGTCAGGCTGGGGGAAAAATCCAAAAGACAAACTCGCTAATACACTGGAGATCAATCACTATACAAAGGCTGGACACGCTCAGTAGACACACGAAACGCTCTGGCAGGGAGTGCAGGTAGACACAGACGTTACATACAAAAGGGAGGACAAGACCATGAGACACAGGTGGTACATGTTAGGGCGGGGCAGGTAAGGGTGGAGACACACAAGGAAGGGGAGGACAAGACACCTGAAAGGTGCCAAGGCGCTAACATCAATGGTATAAACTCTAAACTGCTACTCCTAAAGTCAATCTACTTTTCCACCAGTGAGAACTACAGCAACTAGAAACTGGCAACAAGTTGATGTAAAAACAGGCCAGCTAACACTGTGAGCAGAGATACTGTGAGAGCTGGGGTCGCTGAGCGGAGGACCCTGCAACCCTGCAATGGCAGGTGTTAGAGCAGCTCTTTCATTCACCTGATGAAGCTGCTGCAGGAGAAGCAAGTCTAGTTCACTTGCTGCAAACCCTTGAATGAAAATGACCTGGATGACTACAAATCGACAGAACAGTGCACAATCTGTAGCACCAACAAAAGTTGGTTCAGTTATTTAATACATGGTGAAGCAGCAGCATTTACTGGTCACTGACAGTCTTGAGCACGTATACTTACAGTACTTCAGCACGCAGAAGCTCCCCCTCAGCACCACTACTTCCAGCATCCCTGGGCCTTACTCAGCTGCATCGATGTAGGCGTGAACCAAGCTGAGAACACCCAGCTCACTCCTTTCCTGAACCCCATCTCTTAGAAAACAAAGCTCCTCCACCCACTGGACAGACATTAGACAAGTCTGTTTATAGACAAGCATCGACCCTGGGGCCTCTCATCGTGGCGACACTTGCACATCACATAGCATATCCAACACATCACCATCAACCAGTTACCCTCCTGTTCGGTCGATTTAGAGTCCCCAGTTAACCTAACATGCTCCTCTTTGGTATGTGGGAGGAAAAAACCTGCGCAGCCAGATTCAAACTAGAACCTTCATGCTGTGAGGGGACAGTGTGAGGTGACGTATGGCCAATCCAGAGGTATCATGCAGTAGTCTAATCTACATGTAGCTAGTTAGCATGCTAAGTGGAGTAGTCCTCTTTGAACAGTGAGCCCTAGCTGCCAATACAGGTTACTGTACTTTTATTATAGATATTACGTTGGATTAATTTTCTTCTCTATGTGAATATCTCACACAATCAGATGTTAGTTTTTTCAAATATGATTCAAAGAGTCAACAATGATCATTGTGGTTTGCTTTTACCATGACAACATTGTGACAACGTTTGTATGTACACATTATAATTAGACTGGTAACAATCAAACATATTGTGAGAACATCTTTGTCTCTCACAATGCAAACAAGCTTCAGCACAGAATAAGCTCATTTTGCTTTGTTTTCTTTTAAAGGTCAGACTGTGTCACATCTGTTTGTTTGCTTTAATGAAGCATAATATGAACACAACGTATGCACACAAGTCAGGCTGCAGGAAACGTAGTAAGCACTATTCTGCAAATAAAATGTGGCTAAATTACAGCTTTGCACCACCAGGAATACTGTATGAGTGAGTGTGTGTGTATGTGTTGAGTTGTGCTATACTTAAGAGGACAGCTTGTGTTTTTTTTGCTCTTTGTTCTCCTCAGTGTGTTCTGGATGGGTCCGACTTCGCCGTGGCCAGTCCTCGCAGTGAACCGTCGCAGCTGATTTTAGAGCTCGCGGTGAGCCTCAAAGGAGTTTTGGGTCCCTAAAAGTAACACAAACCACTGTTTATTTTTATATGCATGCGTGCATGTGTGTGTGTGTGTGTGCATGTGTGTGTGTGTGTGTGTGGGTCTGGAGATTGAAAAGCAGAACATTTTAGCCTCAGTGGGAATGTCTGTAAGTACCTTCTTGCTGATTCAGGACCACTGAGTAAAGACGTTGTGGTCTCTGTTGTGTGTGTGTGTGTGTGTTTTGGCACCTGCCTCAGTGGAGCTCAGGCTTTGAACTCTGCAGCTCAGTCTGCATTTGTGACACACACATGCATGCATTTTGTTTTTGTCTGTGTTCACATGGGGGTGAGATAAAAACAGTGAGTATTCTTCTGAAGAACATGAACGTGTCTGTTTATGCTTCAATGAAGCATTTAACAAACTACACAGGAAAATGGGAACTTTGCTGAATGTGTAAAAAAAAGCAGGTCTCATCCCTCTCTCCTTCTTATTCATACTCAAAAATCACTCACAGATTCATTTCCTTTGCCGTATACTTAAATAAATAAGGCAAAGGTACAAAAGGAGTGTTCAGAGTCAGGTCCAGTCCAAACACAAGGTCCAAAAACACAGAACACTAACAAAGGTCCAGAAGGTCAGACTGCAAACAGAAATCCACTAATACTAATCTTGAGATCAATCACTATACAAAGGCTGGACACACTCAGTAGACACACAAAACGCTCTGGCAGGGAGTGCAGGTAGACACAGACGTTACAAACAAGACCATGAGAATGGGAAGACGAGATTTATAACAATAACAAAATAAAACAGGAAACAGACAATTTTCAAAATGAACCAAACCTCCGGGAGGGAACCTGACACAGAGGCAGAATATAGAAATTAGCTCTGGTGCAGCTGCAGTTCCTCATCTGGCCACTGGAAGGTGGCTTCATAAGTGAGTCCATCCCCCAAGAGACTTTTACATTACAACACCAGCTTCATATATTTAGTCTGGTACTCGAACAGATTTGCCTCCCTTTACACAGCCATCAACCCAGTTTAGCTTCATGTGCACGCCAACACAAACAATGTAAAATAAACAGGGCATGGGTGGACCAAGATGCTGCCAAGGTGCTGACGTCGATGGTATAAACCCTAAACTGCTAAGTTGATCTACTTTTCCACCAGTGAGAACTACAGCAACTAGAAACTGGCAACAAATTGATGTCAGACTACACAGAAAATTGCTGAATGTGCAGAAAAAAGCAGGTCTCACCCCTGTCTCCTTCTCATTCATATTCAAAAATCACTTGCAGATTCATTTCCTTTGCCGTATACTTAAATAACATGCAGCTGCGATAAGTGCACGATTTTACAATATAATGACTTCTCCTCAAAGGTCACGGTTACCATTATGATTTTATATCACGTCCTTGTATATACAGATCACACCATGATGACCGTATTATAGAATATACCCATCACGGTATTATACAATTCATTATACAGGACTTTATGACCCCAGGCACTATTAAAAATTGGTCCCAGTAGGCAAAAAAAAAAGAAAAAAAAAGCAGACCGGCACAGTGAGGGACAGATGACTCCACCAACACTTCATTTAAATCTGGGCTCTGATTGGATTCCTTTCCACACGGTCCTTCATTATATTTATCTATTTATTTTCTTTTTTCACCCCCTCCTCGCTTCCAGCTTTTTAATGAGTGTCTTCGTTCTGCGTGTTACTGTCTGACGCTGCGCTCCAAGCGACAGATATCTTTACACTCCAGTACACACTGTGGAGCCAACGCCCTCCGTCCTCATTCTCACTGCCGCTCTTCCTCACCGTCTCAGGCAGTTGCCGGGTCTCCGATGTCCATCCAATTTGCGAAGCACTTTAAGTGATACGTGGACGCTTCATGCCAGTGTTCAATATTTCCCTTCCGTCTGTTCCTCTCATCTGACGCCCACTCCACCTTCTCTCATGTCTTCTGTCTGTCTCTGTCGCTTTTCATCTGAATTCTTCCTCTGCTCTGAGTGCCGTCGTCCTTTCTGTGGCTACATTCCTGTGGAACGTAGTGTGTGTTCGTTTTGAGAATATTTACATAAAAGTTTCATGTTTTTACTGCAGCTTTGAACGCCTCAAAAAGATTCTGAGTCTTTACTTTCAATCCAGCAGGATTACACAGAGACTGCTGTGAGTTTTAAAGCTCAGGTTATAATATGTGTGTTTGTATCCATGTAAGTACAAATGTGTGGAAAGATCAACACAAACTAAACTGTACACCGGCTGCGTAACGTAAGCAGCGCGTTTTTGTCGTGTCTTGTGAAGTATACAAGGTTATTTACGCAATGACATGATACAGACCACGTATGTATTTGATTATATAAGCTTACACTTAGAGAAAAACACATCTATAACTCTTACAGAGAGTTAGGGAGGAACTCTTTGATGCGGTGAAGGCCGAAGCACTAGGAGGCATGGACTAAGATAAATCATCCAACATAGAAGGGACAAAGGGTTTCATAGTCATAAATATGTTAGACCAATTATGATAATTAGTAGGTGGAGATAAAGGGGCAACATGTCCCAATATGGGAATACCAACGAGGGTCTTGAAGAACTGTTTATCTATTATGCAAATGTACCTCAACTTTCAATAAAACAAGCCTGTGTCCAGGGGAAGGGCAGAACACGTATGGAAGGGAGTGAAGCAGACTGAAAGGCCTGTGTTCACTGTGTTCTCCCTTTTGCAAAAGGCGAAACTACAAAACCCAGGGTATTTTCTTTCACTCAATGTTCTGAATACAGGAGACGGAATCTGACAATCTGGGGTGACCAGGGAAGGTCACGACAGTCTTCAGCGCGACATCGTGAAGCCTGGCGTAGTAATCTGCCTGTTGACCTGATGGTCAATGTCCTCTCTACATGTATCAGGCTGGGTTACAGAGAAGTTACTGAAACCTCTGTTTACTCCATCAACACACACAGAGCAGCTGAGAACAGCTGCTGCTTCTCTCCCTGCCTTTTCCTTTCTGATGTTGTCCAAATAAAAAGCATGTTATATCATATAAAAAGTTTCTCTACTTCTACAATAACCTCTCCTCGTACATTGGCTGGGTTGGTGACGCTCCATTGGTTGCGATGTTAATTCAGGGAGATTTCGCTCACAGGGTTTTATTTTGCAAATCTACTGGATTCTCTGTGGTGTTTCGGTGCCTGACTTCCTGTCTGTGTGATGGGTTTTGGGAGCGACACTGCGAAACTAGAACCAGCATGTATCTCTCGTGGAGCAGCATGTAGCTTCATTTCTGGGACGCTTCTGAATCACGCTGCTACGCATATGGTGTAGATACTCTCATTGGCTAAAACAGAAGCGTTCCACGCTTATGTCTTGTGCCTGTTACTGTTAGACAGTCGGCCCAGTGTAAATCCAGGGTTGGACATACATGTATCCATGGCTGTAGCTACTACAAAAGACCTACTACGAAAGAGATGTTCCACTGTCTCCTAATGGCTGACAGCATTGCTGTGTGTCTCTCTGTGTGTGTGTGTGTATGATCAAACTGAAAGTTAATAGAATATATTTCATCAATGCAGAGGTCACGCCAGCTAACATATACTAGATTTCAGATGCACACCTACACAAGGTGTTACGGTACGAGTGCTCACAGCAGCCATAAAGGGTGTAGAAGGGTTTGGATTTCAATAATTCTCTATCAGCTTTTATAAATCCTTCTTTTTTTGCACAATATAAGAAGCTTGTTACTAATCTCACAACCTGGCATCAGCTCTAACTATAATACTTAAACTCTTTGTGTGCCAAATTAAAACTATGACATTTTAATGAGTTGTTATTGGACAGTAATGGAAAAAGTTATAGAATTTTACACAAATTCCATTTTTGGAACGCGTGTGTATGTATATATATATATATATATATATATATATATATATATATATATATATATATATATATATATCTACATACATATATATAACTGACTCACACCTTATATTTATCTTAAAGTATAATGATTAAAGTTATTGCTTTTAATTAGCCTTTACACCTTATATTATTAACTGTAGAGTAATTTAGCCTATGAGCAAATAGTGTTTCTAATAAAAAACTAGCTGCGTGTTTCCAGATTAAGAAAATAATTTAATAAGTGCTTTTGCAGAAAATGATGATGAGTGAAATAGATCTTTGTCCTATTATATATAATCACATCTTTTTATAAAATGACGTTTAAACTGTTATATCTATATCTAGCATAAAAAAATGACTTTTAAAGCTCTGTGTCCACCTTTGACTCCACGTTTGTCCTCAGTTCAAAGAAATTTAAGACAAGATGCACCTGAGATGTCACACTGTATGATGATGATCGGCACACAGGCGTCATAAGGAAAGTTTAATACAGCATCACAGTCTCTTTTCTCCTCCTCCTCCTCCCTTATTCTTCACTCCTCTCCTTGTTTATTAGTCAGCCTCCGAGGCCTCGGGGTCAGTTTGGTCTGCCTGTTCTTCATTCCCTTATTTCCTGCTCCTCCGCTTGCCCCCACCTGTCGTTCCTTTTTTCTCTTAAGTCTCTCTCCACCTGGTCATTTCCTTCTTCGCTTCCTCTCTGTGTCTCCTTCACTTAGACATATTCTCTCTTTGTCTCAGCGTCTTTCTTTCTTCCTGTCTCGCTGAACTCCTTCACCTACATCCTTACCAGCACCCACAATCCTAATTTGTTTCTCCACTCAATTCGTGCCCCCATCACCCCCATCTCCCCACACGACACACACACACACGTCTCTCTGTTGTGTCGATTAGTCAGAGTTGAAGGCCTGGAGTCTCTTGCTGATGGACACATTTGTCTGCTCAGCAATCTGCTGCTGCTGCGCCAGAAGGAACGCACACACTCCTAAATCCATGCATGAACACACAAGTACACACACACACACACACACATGCATAGGATCTGTCAATATACACCTATGTCGAAGAGGAACCCACCATCACTAATGCCTAAGGTAACCTAGTTTTCTCAGAGTTGTGATTCATAGGACTGCAGACACACGTCAGAAGTTAAATCCAAATCCTGTTCCAATTATCATCACATTCAGCAACGTTCAAAATGCAGAGGAGATTAGATCACTTGCACAATCTGTGTGCTTTGAACACTCTGGCAATGGACTTTTACTACATTTATTTATTTGTTACTCACTGATATAAAATATAAATCTTTCATTTAAATCATTACCCAGAATTGACCTAATGCGGTAACGTCTCAATGACACGGATGACATTAATCATAGTGCTTAATGAGTAGCCTGGATGAACAAACACACTGTGATAATATATAACTAATAAACACCTTGAGAATTAATTTATTATCTGGACTAATTATTTGAAAAAATGTATTAAAAGACATGAAAACTACAACAAATCTGGTCGTGTTGAGATCTGCAGCTACAAAAGAAGGACAGGGAGTTGGTTCTATGAGGCTTTACCTCATAGAACCATGTGTGTAATCCAAGGTGCAAGTTAAGCATATTCCAAAATATAAGTTTGACCATTTTGATGGGTCAGAGGTCACAGGTTTGTTACAGAACAGTTTAACAGCCATGTTTTCATTGTCAGGTTACACTTGTTAGTTGAACATTAATGCTAAAGTATGCTAATTCAGCTCTGCCTTCTGTGCTAAATACACCTAGATACTAGCGTTATATATAGCCTGTCTATGTAGGTAAAGACATCAAGTCCTAGCTAACAGAAGCTGCTACATCTTCAAGTAAACTCTACAAGTCCAGACGCCTTGCTTCAATCTTCTCTAAATATAGAGGTTTATGTGTCCATTCTATTCTTCCTGGTTGTGTGTAGGAATGTGAGGTGCCACAGGCTTGGCCCGCCCTCCACCTCGTGCCTCCTTTGTTTTCCCTCTCTCTGTAAATCCCTGCTGTCTTGCTGTGTGTTTGTGTGGCGTGGTGCTCTCCCTCTCCATACTGGCTCAGCAGTGGTTCAGCAGCTCATTACCTAGCAGCACACCCAGCTCTTTATTCACCCTCTGCTTGGTCATCAGTTAGCCTGTGTGGAGCTAACACCACGGCCTTAACACTTTAGTTAAGAGCCAGTACGACGTCTCCTCATTATTAGCGGTTGCCTTGCTCAAGCTGCTGCTCAACTCTCACTGAACCTGCAGTCATGGGCGCCACCATCTATCAATGAAGCTCTATTTACTGCATATAGCAGGCAAATCAGGTGCAGTTCAACGTCCTTACAAGCAATTGCCCCTGAAAGTATGACCAGTAAAGTAACATAAACATAATCAGAATGGAATGTTCCACCCACTACTTTGACTTTTGATGCTTCATTGGCCACATGTTCAGATGACATCAGGATCTATGTCCATGTGTTCTGTAACCATGAGTCTGTCAGGGGCACCAGGGAGAGGACACAACTGCAGGACTGAGTGGAAGACAGTCCAGGTACGGTACACAGAAGGCAGTCCACGAAAGCAACCGTGTCCAGGGGGATAAGGCAAACTCACAGAGAGAAGTCTGAGCCAGTCCGTTAACAGAGATCAGTCCAACAGGGTGAAGGTACCAACAGGGGATGAGCAGAGAATCAAAAAACAGAGGTAAGGTAAGTCACACACACTAGAGTAGTCGGAAAAACGCTGGAACGCTGGGATTAACCACAAGCCGAAGAAACGCTGCAACGCGTAAGTCCAAATAGGCCCTGGTTCCCAGAGGATCATGGGGGAAACGGCGTGCCTGACCCCCCAGTTGCGGGAATCCGGCAGGCGACAGGACCTCCGGAATCGGCTGGCCGCTATAGTATAGTAGTCCAGAAGTAGCGACACACCCGGATTCCCGACAGTGTCATATCTGGCAGGTGCATTATCAACCAAATGTAGTGTTTTGTTTCATGGGGACATGTCGTGTCATTTAAAATATAGAGTATGTTGGGGCTCCATAGCAACCATACAGAGCTGTCCTCTTTTCAGAAGACTAAATGCAGGGATGGTCCGACAACAAGTCATTTGAGACACGTTATTCTTCTCAATTTTGCCACATTTGAGCAGGAAGAGCAACTGCAGCACTTACTGATGAGGCAAGATGGGACACGTTTTGATAGTCACCGCGGTGTGTTGATACACCCATGAGATCTCTCGGGAGTCTCACATTTGCAATGGAGTTGACTAGTTAAAGTAACAGACATTCTCCAGCTACTCCAGCTTCCTCTTCGTCTCACAGCTGGGAAAGAGATGATTTGGAATAGTAAAATATGGGGGGGGGGGTAGTAGAAGGTGTAAAAATCAAACACCCTGGCGGTGATGAACGGTGATGAACGTCTGCTGCCTGTACGTCTCCTCCAGTCCATCCCAGGAGGAGAGAGGAAGAGGGATGAGAGAGGAGGAAGAGGAGGTTTGTCTGAATCAACATGTTTTTTAAGAGGGATGCGAGAAACTGGGACAGTGGTGGCATCGCTGATGTCCCTGGGCTCAGAGAAGCTACAAACACAAGCACGAACAAACACACACACACACACAGACATTCTTGTGCCCTTGGGGAGCGCCGCTTTCAAAGTGCTTTCAAATGGTGCTGTGCGAAATCTCCATACATTATAGTCAGAATTTATATAAAAAGGCTCTATTTGCATAAATGTAGTCACATAGGGACCAAACACAGCAGAGAGAATGTTCAAGTGGCTTGACTTGTTAGCCCATCTGACACACACACACACACACGCCTAGACCGACACACATAGGAACACACTCTACTACTACTGCATATGTAGTGATGCATAAATGTATACGGACAAGTAGACAGGGAAAAAAAATCAGGATTCACACATGCACTTAGCATGATGGTGGCAAAATAATTTGATTGGCGTCTGAGTGGTTGAAGAGTGATCCTAGGTCAAAAATCAGGTCTATTAGGTGCCTGATTGCATTAAATATGCAAATGAGACCCAGCTGGAGCCAATCCCGTCACACCTGTCGGTCCTCGAGGTCACGCAGAGACGAACCAGAGGTGAGATTTTAATGACATGAGACTCTCATTCATTACAGTTAATCTGCAAACATGTGTTTTTCAAATGTACATTAGATGCCAGCGTTATTTTTAGCTGGATGAAAAACAGGGAGAGAACAAACAAAGGTGTAAAGCTGTGATCTCACATGTGTTTTGGTTCCAGTGAGGGTCAGTATGAGGCAGCATATATATGAATCCAATGATCCAGACACATATGTGGTAAAGCTCATAATAAAGACTCAGGGTTAGTTACCGGTTAGAGTGGCATTTTCAAAGGGCAGTTCATTATTAGACATCAGTGCAAACCTGATGCTACAGTGACCTCATTCACCATGCTTATGCCCTAAAACTATAATGATATGGCAAAAAAGAAATGTGCAGAAAAAAAATGTCAAGAATAACAATCCAACTAATTAAACAAATAATCCTTAATAAGATTACCATTGCATGCACCGCTGCAATAGATGGTTAGCAAATAATGTGAAAGTAGCCATTTATAGTAGACATAGACATTTAGCTGTGTGCTAAGCATTCTGAATACAAACTTTGAACAGCTAATTGTATTATTTAATATACAAAAATCACATAAAGGTATTGTTTTCTTCAGGTTTGCATTATTAAGTCATGTTTAGTTGAATACCTGCCGCCTAGCTCAGCTAAAATGCTGCAAATCAGCCTGTTAGCATTGTAGCTAGCTGCAAAGCAACCAAACCATCAGATGAATTCCTAAAATGAACAACATTCATACATAATTATACCCAAATCTACAGTGAGTATTTGGAAACATTTAAATATTAATGGGGGTTAGACTCTGTCACCAATTCCTTTTCATAATCAGTTTCATGTATCAGTCATGTAGTTTTACTGGTTATGTGTAGCTGAGAAGCAGAGGATGAGAATCAGCACCTCTAAATCAGAGTCAATGGTTCGAAGCTGGAAAAGGCTGGACGTCAGCCTGCTGCTGGTTGGGGACAAGTTACTGCATCAGGTGGAGGAGTTCAAGTCGGCCTGTTTTTCTGGGTGTTGTTCACAAGGGGTGATATTTAGAGGTTGTTCTGTTCTGTAGTAATAAAGACAATATTCTCAAATGACCTTCAGGTACTGAAGGTACGAGGTTGTGGATACCATCGACCAAAATCAAAAGTGAAGTGGTATAAGCAGGTACTCCTAGTACATCCAACCAGGAGGAGGTCCCTATGCAAACCCATCTTACAGCTGGGAACACACAGGAAGAAAAGTAAAGTAAATCTTTTTTTTCTGGTGTTTTCAGACTATTAGCTGCAGGAGAACAAACAGAAAACATCTTGTTCTAACAGTTAATTCATCATCAATTTCCATCCTGTTCACTGGCTTTTGCTCTAACTTGGTGCTGTGCAAAATAAAAGGTCAAGGAAAAAATGGGTCTTAATACTTTTCGCCAAACAAAACATCAACATCAGAGCGTCTCCTCCGGGTTCTGTCTAAACAATGCCACATTCATTCACAGCGTTACATATCATGTAGGACGATGTTGAAATGTTTAACACATGGCATGGGCATGGTTACAATGCAATCAATGTGCAGTGAATCACATTTGCCAGATGAAATGACTGCCTATGTTATTTTTTAAGGGATTTCTGTAAGAACGTAATGTAACATGATCACACATTGATGTAAGAGCATGAATTCATAATTTAATGAGTATTTGGATTGGTATTCAGGATTGTCCAGTGCATGTAATGAATTATGTAGAGCCATGTCATAGAAGAAGAAGAAGAAGAAGAAACGCTCTGGTCCTTCTGTGTAACGTAGGCCTACATCCCCACATACAATCATATCATCAGCTCGACACCAGCCAGCCTTGAAATGGAGCCTGTTCTCCTCGCTCTCCTCTATTCTTTTAGATGAGTGTGCACGGGTCTGCTTACAGTCAGTGTGAAATGAGCTGAGCTAAAGTGGTTTTGCTAAGGCAGTTATGCCTGAACCTGAAAGATGAGGGAAAATGAATGGTTTGGTGTTTTTACTTGACTGGCTATAGACAGGAAACACCGTTTCACCATTTCACCGCCCAACATGAGGCAGGATGAGAGGAGGAGTTGCATTCAGACATGTGTTTTTGAAGTGAATATATGATTAAAGCAAATAATATGTGACATGACATGTGTGTCTCCACAGCGCTGTCCCTCGGGGCATCTCTTACACCTTCTATGCACATATGATGCAATGCATCAGCAGCACAAACGGCAAAGGGCTTCGGTGACTCTGATAAATCTGCTCAGCCGTGTGGAGCATCTGACAGAGCTCACATGCCAGTCATGTAATTGGGTATAGATGACACAATAGAGAGATTAAAGGGAAAGATGTAATGAAATCAAAATGAATGCAGACAAGTTAGCATCTCTCTGAGGTTTTTGTTGCACTTACGCCATCCTCATGAGGCGTGATGCTTGCTAATGTTTGGCTAACCAGAAATGACAGCTGCGGAAATGATGTGTATGTAGTTTTACAGGTCATCACGGCTCATCTGTGGTGTCAACATGATGCACCAGTACATAGACACAATGTGAAACTTTAGCATCCTACTAATGTGTTTTTAGTTGTAAAAGGTGGAAATCCTAATGCTGCAGTCTACTAGACCTGCAGCTAATGATTGGTTGATTTCCCAGGGTTAGTAAATCAATGTATTCTGTCATTTTATAATGTTTAATGGACAGGAAGCCAGATCAGCCTCAGTATCAGCCTCAATTGTGCCATGTTGATGATGACATGGAACTAAGCCTGGGCAGCCATTCACTCCAAAAATGCTCAGTTAAATGGGTCTGGAGTCCCTTTCTTTCACAGTCAGTTCCACTCCGTGCAAACCCTGCAGTAACCAGTCGTAACCACTTATCTGAAATGGGGGTGGGTTTTATGTGGTGACACCCTGCTTGCCTCATTCAGAAAATGCAAAAGAATTGATAATAACACCTTGGATTTTTAGGTTTTTGTAGCAAAACTGACAACATGCATGTTGGAAGGCTTTTGTTGATACGAATGTCATTGTTGGTTTCACTGTGTTTCTCTGATTGGTTGTATGTTTATTCAGATGCACCCAGATGGACTGTCCCCAAGAAATCCAACTCACATCCACAGACAAGACTAATCTTTGTATAGAATAGAAGAAGAATTCTTCTTTTTAAATGCATTTACTAGCATTACCCACACTTGTATATGTGTGTAAAACATCTGTCTGCAACGACTATGTTGCCTGCTACAAGGGGCAGATGTTTTCTTCTTTGTAATACAATGCATCCACTGAAGGTGGCACTAAAACACGAGAACAACATAAAGAGTCTTCTCCTCTGTGGGTCATGAATATCAGTGGAAAATTTCCCATCCAATATCTGAGAAAGAGATAAGACCAGCAGATCCCTGCTCCCTATCTGCTGCTGCTAAAAATATCAGCCTCATCAAATGCTTCCTCTCAGGCATAAATATTTCCCTCATAAACTAACACAAATGAAAATTGAAAAGAAAATTCATCACAGAGAGTAAATGAACAGAAAATCATATGAGCGTAATTATAGCAACATATTGCATTCGAGACTGGCTCTTGCTCAGAGCTGTGCCATGTGCTTTCAAAGGTCACACTGATCTGAGGGGAGGATTTTAACTGGATGGCACCAGATGTAAACAAACCGGCCGTTCAATATGGAAACTTTGGTTTATCTGCTGAATATTTTTTGTGTGACTGAAAGTACTGAAATGACCCAGAATGTGTGTTAAACTGATAAATGATGGCTTAAAAGGTTCAGCTTTAAACAATGGGCTTATGTATGTGGAGGACAGTGGATGTCTCAGCCAGTGTAGCTGAAATAATAGGACAGAAAATGAAGTGAACTACAACAACCTCGGCACATTCTGTGCGCACTGTGTGTACCGCCTTTGTCTAAACTCTAAACCTGATTAAATTAAATAACTAAATTCCAGTCAGAAATGGGGGGAAAGTACCCAAACATGCAGGAAATTTTATTTAACCTTTGAAAGAAACAAGGGAACATTTGGCCCAGGCTCTAATCCACATTCCCACTGTAACAGAAGAAATGTTATAAACAGTCATGAATTCATTCACGTGGATAGAAACATCCGAGGCGTGACCAGCTGCCGGCATCCATGAAGACAACCTCAAGAGAAGGGACGGCAACTTAGTGCACGAAAGAGATTTCATGTAGTTATGAGGCACAGGCACAGAGAGACTGGTAATGCAACATAATTTCCTATTAGGGTACCAACAAATGGTTACACAATGAGTGTATGTGTGAACAAAAGGAAGATTTTAGTAGCTTTAACAATCTATAATGTAAAAAGCTTTGACCCACGGTGCATGAATGTTTTGCTCTAATTTGTCAAAGACAGCAACGCTGAGCATCGTCTCTACTCTTGGCTTAACTTGCCCATTAGCTTGGCATGCTGTGTCCTCTGTGGTTGCATAAAAAATGAGCAAAACAGCTAATGCTGTAGTGGTCTATTCACCACAGACTGTATGAATGAAGCCTCCATGACATCACCTATAGGTTTTCAAGGAGCTCAGTGTGGGAGGCTGCATCATAATCCACCAGAAGGGAGGTCAAACGACAAACGGTTTTGTTGTTGCTATTTATGCTATTTACATAAAACCTTATTAATCTGCACCGATCAGATCAAGCATGTAGGAAATCAGACCTGAGACCAGCCGAGAGAATCCAGCTGGTTTTCAAAATAAAACACTACAAGCAGCGGCACAAACGTTTGAAACTGGGTCTAGATTTTCAGGCTTTCATTCCACATTAGGAAGACATTGGGAGTGTGAGTGTGGCTGGTTGTGGCCCTGACTGGATACCTGTCCGGGGCAAAGCAGGATAAGTAAATGAATGGATGGAACGCCACAAAGAGACTCCAGCTTGTGACAAAATACCATAAAGCCACAGTTTCTGCAGGTTCTTGAAAGCATAATGTAATACTGGAGTCCAGCACATGCACTGTATATAAATGATTTTTCATGAATGCTATGGTCTGGACAGGCAGCGCTCTGAGACGCTCAACAGGAACCGACACGGTCGTAGAGCTTGTCTCGAGTGGTCATGCAAGGAACTGCAGTTTTATTGTCTGTGTGTACACAGTTCATACAATCTGATAAAAAAAAAATGTGTCCAGATGCTTGCTTTCAAAATCTGTCTCTTATGAAAGTACCAATGTTCAAGGGAGCGACACAACAGCCAGAAAACACAATTATCATTAGTAGGATATCATTTTGTGTATACTGCACACACTGCTGTGTCCTGTGAGTGCATCGATGCACAGTGCACATCCCTATGTGTCTTAGAATCAACACATTTCCTTATAAATATCGCATGAAGTTTCTTATTGCTTTGTCGAGGCGGTTATCACTTTTGCTTATCAGAAATTAGAGTGCTGAAACACTTCACGTCTCCAGCAGAGCAACACTGATAAGAGACAAGAATGTGTTGTTACACCACAGCTGGCACACACATCTGAGGAGGAGTCTGGGTATTTTTTTTTAAAGTATTTTAATTAACAAGCCCCACATTTTTTAACCCTTCAGCATGATATTGTAGCTAAAACTGATGTGTGTTTAGCACACGCAGATAGAAAATTACCCACAAGATCATATGTGTGCAGGCAGCTGGTTCATAGATGCAAACGTTGGATGCTAAAGTAAAAAAAAAAAGGAGCTTCAAAGCCCTTTACAATACATTACATAAGTTCAAATGTATAAACCCTGATTTGCTACTACCTGGTGTTCCCACACTATAGTAAGGATATTTAATGTCCCAAATATGCTGGGACGCAGATAAGGGTGTATGTGTGTGTGTGGTGATCGGTCAGTGAGGTGATGTGCGGAGGTCTGTCCTGGAGGTCTAAAGGGGATGCAGGTGGCAGGCTCGGCCATCTGCCATGCCACCATATTAGGTAGCTATCTCACCACCTGCTCGGTCGAGTTCACAACACACACACATGAACACACACACACACACAAGCCCGGAGGACAGAGATGAAATATCCTCCTCATCAGCCTTACACCACGACCTGGAGGTCCAGACCTGGAGACCGTGACCATACATCTGACCACATGACCCTGGGATACACATGCATGCCTGCCCACACACACACGCATAAACCCACACACACACACACTTTATTCTGCTTATCTGAAGGCTTGCTTTTGGCTCATGGGTTTAAACGTGCATATTTAATACCCCTGCTTTGAAGAAAAATATTTTTCTGTATCTGCACCACCTCATTCTTGGCCTCCACAACATGAAAAAAACAAACAAACCAACAAACATCCAATCCTGACATGTGGGTGAACGTTTGTGGGTGTATGGTTGTATGCCACCACAGTGTCACCGTATTAACCAGATCAGAAGTACAATGAGTAAATAGGTCAACTAGAAACCCCTTAGTGCCAATTTAGAACCTGATGAAAGGGCGTAGGAAGGCATATATCATTATAAACCTTATTAAACGGGCCAGCGTCTGTCCCAGAGGCTGCTGTAAAAAATATTATCGATGCAGTGGTAAGTCGGGCTACGGTGCTCATTATGCATGCGATGATAAGTAGCCGAGATGCTGACACATTTGGGTGTATTTTATGCTGGGTTCTGTTATCGTACAGTGTAGTTTGTATTTATTTATGGTCCCCGGCGGCCCCCCTCCTGCATTTAACACATCATTGTTAGAATGCAGATAAACACGCCTCTTTCTGTTGTTGTATTCAGGGCAATGACTGCAAACATATAAACTTTGCAGCATTTACTGTTTCAGATGTGTGTGTGTGTGTGTGTGTGTGTGAGCTGCCTATTTTTGTGCTCGTGTCCACTAAAGCTAATGACTTACAACTGCAGGGAAGAGGTGTAGACTTGCAATCGATAAGAGGCAGGCTGTAATGGAATATTAATGATGCAAGTGGAAATCTTGGGATCGCTTATGTAAAAAAAAAAAAAAAAAACCAAGGCAGCGGTGTTTGCACCTTTCTTTGAAATAACCTTTTGTCTAGAACCTGTTTAATGGAGGGGCTCTGAGAGCTAAAAATAATCAACTTTGCATTACAACCTCTAGGGGCTGCTAGTGGGGTGCATTAGCAGTGAGGCAGTGAGTGCACACACACACAATGTCTCATAAACCCAGATTAATGGAAGATAATCACAATAATAAATACATGTGTGGTCGTTTCTCATGTTGATGCTGTGCCTGTGTCTTTAAGAATCTCATGACCTATGACAATAATCAGTGTTTATCGATTATATTTACAGGAGCAGGTCAAATAAACATGTATAGCAGCTACAACAACAAAAAAAAGGCAGTTGGAGTCTGTGGCAGCTTTTTCTGCAGCACGCACAATACAAACTGTCAGAGCTCAGAATGCAGCACAAAAGCATGACACAAAACGAGGTAAATGTGGAAATTACTACTACTTGAATGGAAATAAATAAATAAATAAATGAAAATAACAAAGAGACAGGCAAGGAAATAAATAGAGGTGGAGAAAAGGGGGGAAAAAGTGGAATGCTGGGAGAGCTGCGACCACAAAGCCAATCTGGCCGATATAAATACTGAGAGGGGTAATGAGGGAAGTGGATGCAGGTGTGCAGATAGGTGGGGAGTGATAACTGGCAGGAAAACAGGACAGGACAGTGTGGGAATGAATGAAGACCCAGTGAATGGAAGGCAGGAGGCAGGTAGAGCACAATGAATGAACAATCTGTGAGAGAACACACTGAAGGGTGAAACGCAGGATGTCAGCGCTGGAAGTCCAAACTTGCACACAAAGCCTTTCATTATTATTATTATTATTATGTATACAAGGACTGATTCAGTCCCTGACGTATTAGGATGTCATTAAAAAAATATGAATCTTGTGATTTAGTAAAATCAGACCCGTTTATTTCCAACAATAATTGATCTGATTAATTCAATCAGCAGTTAAATTGACTGATTTTGCACAATTTCCTGCTTTAGACACTAAATGAAAGCACAGTTTGTTTCTCTGTCTTGATCTGTACAAAAAAAAAACACACACACACACACACACACACACACACACACACATACATAGCAATGCCTGACTATCATGTGAGCTTCCTGTTTTCGAAAATCAGTTTTAAACTGATTATCATAGACCTAAATTATTGGCCCACTGTGTTTAATTCCAGCGAGGAGCCGCAGCAGAGTGGTTTCTCTCTAATAAAACTATCAGTGAGTTTGTGCTATGCATGATTGGAAATGATTGTGAAGGATATTTTAATAAGGTCTGGGTTAGAAAATAGCATGCCGAAGATTACCCATCACAGTGTCTGCCATTGGGTGTATTGTCTTTGTAAAGAAAGCTACAACACATAGGGAAGTGAGAAGCATAAAACGTCATGTTTCTATAATATACAGCCACTGTTGTAACACACATACAGTTATGAGCTCTTGTCACAGATTGTGACATATATATATAGATCAAATTTATGAAATAAAAGCAGTTGCCATGAGCAGATCTTCTGACAATAACACTATTGAGGTTTATGGGGCACACTGTTAGTTTGAGTGACAGGATTAAAACAAGTGGGTAGACCTATTTTTAGACATCTGAAGCCAGAGCCGATGGCCATGGAAACACACACACACACACACACATAAAAGAAGGAAACTGGGGTGATAATTTCAGCTACCGCAAGCTCACTGTTCAATTTGACTGCAAGGGTGAGCTCAGATACTGTATTTATTGTTGTGTTTTAGCCAGCACCATGTGGGCTGTGTGCTAGCTTGAGGGTTACGTCGGTGCTTACTACTACACACTGTGACATTGCACGTATTCAGAAAGTCAAAAAATCTAATATATTGGGACCTTCTGCTGGGCGGGCGTATGTATATTTATACTGACGACAAATGTATACAGATACATATAATTATTAGGCATTTGGGGCCTGACCTGTCATCTGACCTGGTATTTATAAGACTGTACTATAAGATGTGTATTAATGTTTGAGGACAGTACTGTGCCTGCATAAAAATACATAATGATAATGATAATATGTACATAAAGAGAAATACAACACTATGTTGTCTATAATTGTCATACGTTTTTGCTCAAGTTCATGGTTAAATACTACTAAAAATGCCAGTTCCTCAAGTGGCCACTTGAGGGTGGGTCCAAACTTTAGTCAATCTACATCGGCTTCAATGTTAAAATGTCAAACTTTACAGTAGATATGAACATTTTTATAGCAAGCTACAAAAGAAATGTAGTTTCTAGACATTATTTTATGATATTTGTGCAGCGGGTTTCATTTTTGATGTAGCTGAAATAATCAAGGGGCTTGACCACTCTGAGGTGGCTGCGGATATGAGCTTTCTGCTCAAGCCTCTCCATCCAATCCTCCACCTCAGCCCCTTTTGCTTTTTCCTATTTCACTATTATTTGCATGTTACACCAACAAGACAGGAAAGGCCAGAGCTTTCACAATGAATTTTAATGAATGAATTTGGAAGAGCCGATGACTGTTTCACGTATCCCATTTTTTCCCGTATCGCCCCTTTTTGTGTGCACTTTGAAGTATCACATCAGAAAAGTAAGGTGAAAATAAAAGTTGGTGCACAAAATGAGACATGGAAACATGTCCTGAACAATTTCTAGTGTAGCACTAGAAACATAAACACAAACATAATTGCCAGACAAAACTGGCCTCACATGATGGCTGCTGCTGCTGACAGCGTTCTTTTGGTTTCAATATGGACCAAAAAGAGCACAAAAACATACCTCAGATTTATAAAGCATAAAAACATTGAATGACATTGGAATACTGCCTGCCCAGCTGACTCATTGTCTGGTTTTTTTAAACCTCTACCATGAAAAGAAATGGTAGTCCACAAAGTGCACGGTCTACCAAACGTGGTCCACAGCTTCTGTATTGAAAAGTGGTATTTTCGGCCTGCCAGCTGAACAGAATAAGTCGTACATCAACAAGGAATTCGTTTTTTTTAACTCGTGTGACTTTCTGTCTGTGTCGTCACGGCACATCACACGGTGCCGTGGGGCTTGGATGTTGGTTACGGCAACACAGGGGGCTCTGAAAAAACTCCGGTTCAGCACTTCGACACAATTCAGACTAAACATGCTTATGCATACAAGCTGCTATCAGAGAGGGTCCGTGCTGTACAAGTGAAGTTCTCTGCCTTTTTACCGGAAAGTGGATCAAAAAGCAACTTTCCAGAAATGTGAACATTTGTAAAGAGAATGTGAACATGTTTGGCTCCATTTGTGTGAGCAGACTGTTATAAACTGTGATGTTTTAATGGTGTAGCAAAGAGCAGTCCTTTGTTTCTTAACATCCTTTATTAAACTGCCAGCTCTACACAGTATGAGACACTTTTCTCCAAACAAATCTGCCGTGTGTCAGCATGCTTCTGTCATAAGGCCCGCCATTACGTCTTTACAACTTGTTCACATGCACTGCAAACCTGTGTAAACAGGACATAAAATTAAACAAGACCTGCTTGAGATCAGCACTAACTGACTCCCACCTATAATAGTCTATGTGACATTACATACGTCTACTGCTGCTCTTCAACCAGACCTGCCATACATGATCATGCACATGGTAAAAAGTTTGCTCGTTATAACCTCAGTCCTAATCATCATCATGAGAGTTACACACACACACACTTTATCACTACAATCACACACAAACAAGATAAGGTGCTTCCTGGCGTGGCAGAGGCCTCGGTGAGAATTGATGTCAGAGTGGGGTCCTCTCACCGACCCCTGCCTTAATTGAAGGAAGCCGGTGAACAAGTGGACCGGAAAATTAGTTCTTCTTTCCAGCCAGGCACACAGAAGTACAGTCAGAGACTCCCATAAACACACACACACACTTTAACAGCTAAGGATTTCCCTACTCCTGCTGCAGTGACCGCTTCCTGAACTTTGCTCTACTGGAATGTAGTGATTGACATTCTCCTTGTTGAACGCCACCTGAGGCTCATTTAAAACACTCCATACCAGTTCATAGATTTAGTTTAATTAGGCCAGGCCAGGCTAATAGAAGAATGATCACTGAAGTCCTTTGGTGTACTCATCAGTTTAAACAAACTGGTTTAGAGTGTGTGAGCATACCTTACAGTGGTGCACAGCAGCTTAACTAATGGGGGTAATGTTACGTAAATTACAAACAGTAACTGTAATGAGTTACATTACTGGAAAAAATTATGTATTTCTTTTGGAAATTTCCATGGCTACATTTTTAATTACATTTGATCTGAGCTTTAACAAAAGCCTGAATTTATGGAATATTTCTTCATGACAGCGCCCTCTCTCCTGCTGCATGCCGGCAGCCTTTTGATTGGTTCTCCTGTCATCTGTCGCCTGCTCGCCTTGCTTGCTTGCTGTAGGTATGTGATTAGTCAGACAGCTACAGTGGCGATGAAGAATGCATTCGGTGTTGGAGGTTCAAAAAGCATTTTACCCAGACTGCAGATAAGGGCCTTAGCTATTATTTTACTGTACTTCAATTTTGTGACTGCCAGGTTTAAAAATGTGAATATGTATGAACAGTTGAGAGCATTCATTCAAAATGAAGGAAAGTCATTAAAATGTAATCAAATGTAATTAGTTACATTACTTTGATAAAGTCATTGAAATGCACTTTTCTACCACATACAGCTATTTAGAGTGCTTTGCATTATTATTCATTCATGATCACATTTACACACCAGGAGCAAAATCAGGACACATCAGTGTGCAGCAAGGGCTGAGGACCCTTCTTAACCTCATGGTGTCTCACAGTCGGACATGTTGGGCACCCTGTCTGTTAAAACCATGACGCTCTGTTTGTTCTAATACCGTTCCACCAGAGCCATGATTACTTTGATGGGCAACTGACCACTGCAGACTGGCAACACACCCTAATGGCCTCTCATTATCAAATGGTCAAAAAGACCATTGCATGACACACTATGCAACGTGGATCTAATAAACTTTGGTACGATGTCAGGTTGGATGCGTGCAGATTGTACGATGACCATGATCGCAGGCGATCACAGGTTACGACGTACGTCAACATGCGAGGAGGAGGAGGATGTGGATACGGGGTGACAGGTCGTAGCAGCTGTCACACTGTCCTAAAATTCTGAAACTGCTAGAATTTTATCTCAGCTTGTCTTTGGTCGCAAGATGCTGACAATGGCCGTCGTGGAACCTGCCTCACAGTGCGACATAAGACCACCGACCGAGCCACGACCAAAGATATCTCCACGACTCTCCTACGATGGTCGTCTTTCTGCGACAGCTCAAAATCGCACAGTGTAAACCAGGCATAAGAACTGTAGGCACCCACCTGTCCAGCCACCATAGTTCGGGCCTGGTCCAAGTCACTCTAATCCTTCTACATGACCATTTCTAGCACATCGCCTTGCTGCCTAATATTTCCCACTCATTGTTGCCATGATCAGTGTTATACCCTGCACCTGTCAGAATGATATGGCTGATCAGTGTAAAAGCTGCTACCTACCAGAACCACCTGAGTGTGAATATGTCAAACTATTTCTGCAACTTTTCTTTTTTGCAAAACTGCCAGTCTGACATCCACAAACCTTAAAAGACCATCAGTGCCTCTTCAGCCTGTTTTTACCCATCATTATCGGAACGCACATAAAGGCCATAAAGAGCGAGTTCCAGGCGATGTGTTCTTCTTTAATGAGCGCTCGATCTTTCTGGACTTTCGCCGGGAACGCTTTTTTTCATTTACCTTTGGCAGACTCATTTACTGTTTGTTTGAACGGCATGCATGCAGAACAAACGGGTAACCTCACACTGAACAATGGCACCTTGGCTGGAAAGAAGAGGGTTCATGATTCACTTCAGTCTCATTGTCCGTAACACTGCGGTGGTTGATATCATTCCCCTCTTGTCTGTGAGAGTTATTCAGAGAATGCAGAAAATCATTAACTCAGGCGAAGGGAGTGGAGACTTTATAAAGGCTGATTTCCTCCTCCTCAGTCCTCCCCTAATAGCGCCTTTACATGCAGTTTGCTCTGAACTTTTCAACTTCCAACTAATTAGTCATCAGTCTTCTGCTATCAACTGTAATTTGTAACCACCCTAGCTGAATGCTGCAGTGCTTCGCTGATGTGTTCAAAATGTCTAGGAACGTCCCTCGTGATTTAAAAAGGTAATTTTCATTTATTTTAATGTGTTAGAAGCTTTCTAAAACTGTTGTTTGGAAAAGCAATTAAGGCAAAAAGGAGAATTAAAAAAATATCTATCAATAAGATAATTTCATGAAATTATTTAAAAGGCATTTATCCAGTTCGTATTCCATGTTGTTCCAAGTAATGATTTTAGTGCTGATACCTGTGTGAATGAAGTGTAAATGAAATTGTTTTTTCTACTGTTAACCACTGCTACCTTCATCCATACAGACAGTGTTCATTTACTACAAGAGTGCCCAGAGGAAACATCTCCCGCTCACAACTAAAGAAAAGCTTATTTATCTCACAGTGAATTATGCTGCTGTTCTGAGATTAGTCATTTCTGAGCTGTTACTCATAACAACTGCACAACCCCAAGAGGAAAAAACACACATCAATTAGAGACAAATGATTCTTAGGTGAGGAAGAATAATGGAAAAAAACAAAAAGCTTCAAGCCTGCCTGTGACTGCAGTACCGGTCAGATGCACTGATGAGATTCATGTTTATACATAACTAAGAATAAACCTCTTGTTATTGTTATATTTACTGGATAAATACTGGATTTACTGGAGAAATATCTGCAATTCTGACTGAGCGTCGGGCATTTAAACAATGCGGGGTGGAACTTGTTGGTTGTTTTTCCAGGTTATAAGTTTGGGCTCATTATCAACATGGTGGCATCTGTTGTTGAGCCATTTGTCACCTTGTCTGGCAAATCTGAACGCAGCAATCATATGTGTAGAAGCAATCTGAGCCCAGGTGTAGGAATTCTCATACACTCTCAAAGTGTGTGACCGAATAGGTGGAGAAGGGTGGAGGTGACCCAACATGACTGGAGGTACAGCTCACATCTTTTTTGTAAGGGGAAATAAAAATAATAATAATAATAATAATAATAATAATAATAATAATTAATCACTGTAATCATCCCGAGATGGCAAACTGAATGAAAACCCAAATTTTCTTTGACCTTTAATTTTCACAGCAACAAGTCGCAGTGAAAATCAGTAAACAAGAAGAAAATGAAAGCTGAATTAGTTATTAGAACATTTTGTTTTCTCTTTGTTTTCCTGCAGCTAATCCTCTTAAAAATAAAAATGCTTCAGATTTTAGCTTTTCTATTTTCCCAGGAAAATGGATAAAAGGGGCAGATAGTGAAAATGTAAATCTGTGATGCCACACTGACTGAAGGTTTGTTTGTTTACAGAGTGCAGCAGGGATGATATTTTTTTGTGGGCCAACAAGGACGTTAGCATCTAATGGGTTACCGTCACAAAAAGTCAAAAGGAACTTTTAGTTGGCCCTAAGCTCTGTGGCATGACGAGGTAAGATACATAGAAATCATTTTTACCCCTAGTTTACTTCATGTTTACTTCTCTTACCTCTTCCATTGTGCAAATGGACCAATGATGCCTGTATTCCTATTGAGCCATTTGTTAGCAGCAGCTAAGTAGATAGCTTGCTGGGGTTGCATTGTTACCTGCAGATGTTCAACTCAGCTGTCAACATCCAGGGCTTAGAAATAAATCCAACACATCAGAGCTAAAAACAGAACTTTCTAAGATGGCCTTGTGAGGGGTCCCAACACAAGCTAATCCCCTCAGAGCTCCATGTTAGAAGGCCCAACCAGGTGACGGCCCACCCACGTCCGCATGAGCTCCACTACTCTGCCTATATTTAGGTTAGGATGTTAGGTGGGCTGTTCCTCAGGAGCTGGAAGAAGAAGACATTCTTACAAAATGTAAAAAAAAATGCTTCTATTTTTGACTTTGGCTGAACAAAAAATGTTCCCATCTACTTCTATACAGTGAAACTCTTTATGCAGCAAGTAGTATTTTGCTTAGTAGCCAAAATGTCCAGTTCTGCTCTTATTCATAAAGCACAAATCAATCATCCACGCTCAGACTTGAGTTCAACAGAAACATCCAAAAAATAAGCTCTCGATGTACTGAGGAGGGTCTGTGAGCAGGATGAAGGTTTTACATGCCATATCACTTCATCAATACACTACCTGCCAACAATTCCAACAAAAGTGGCCATAAATAGATGTGTTTACTGCACATGATTGCGGCTAGCTGCGGAAGGAAAAAACCTTTCAAACTGCTGGAATTATTCATTTTCTGCCTTTCAACCCTCCACAATCACTTATCAGAGTCTGCAAAATGTCACAAATTTCACATAGTGGCCCTCCTGCTCCTTTCCTCCTTGTCCAGTGAGCATCTTGTGGCAAAGTGACTGCTCATTAAATGAAGTCATGATGGGAGAGGGAGGAAGCTGAGTGAGCCTGCGACAGGGGTAATATGTTTTGTCAGATAATTCTACAGTCAGCTACCTCCATCGTTTATTATTAATGATGGCTATACTATATTCTCCTGTGTCTTTCTCTGGTGATTTAAATATGAACACATTTAAATACTGAATGTGCAGGTTTCTCCAGGTCAGTGGAGGGTCTCATAGTAATAAATAAAAACTGAATTGCAGTGGTAAATACTTAACATGTCTGTCTTTGTCACTCTCTGACTCCCTCGCTTTCTCTCTCTGACACACATCGCTCTTGCAGGAGGAGGTGAAAAGCTCTCAGCTGAATTGATTGGCACTAAATGGCTTACACTTGAATGTGCTTGAAGCAACTTAGTTACCTCATCCTCTCATGCACACACATGCACACTTCAACACACATAAATACACTCAAACACATTTCATTTCAGCACCACACACACACAAACACACATGTGCATATGTTTCATATTGTCTCCTTTGATTTATATCCCAACTCACACAGTTGTGCACTTACAGGTATGTCAATGCGTCCTATTTATCCTGCTGACTTGCTCCCAGTTACCAAGTCCTTACTTTGATGACATGATTGAGAAAGCACTTAACACAGCCGCAGTTCTCCTTAGATTAAATGAAATAAAATCCCTGTTATTTTTATGCTTATTTCTCAATCATGTCTATTGGTTCCCGCTAACTCCTGAGGGAAATATCTGCCTCTTTAGCTGCTAAAAGCTCCATGAGGTGTGCCTGTTTATACCCACTGTGGCTTTACATAGTTTTCCTTCCTGAAAAGAGGTGCAGACTGCAACAGTAAGAGTGGACCAAACAGCAAATGTCCAGGCTAAACAATGATCTGAAACAATATACAGCTATCTTTTTGCTCTATATGAGGTGACAGCACCAGGGATCGCTTTCTTTCTGAACTCTGCTGACCCTCATCTACAGTATACATACTGTAGTATTTGCTACTTGGGTTGACACACTCCTGAAATTTGTGATCCGGGTGGGAGATAACAGTGCCGGGGGGGGTTTGCTGCTGAGATGTGCATAGAAATTCTGGTGAGAAGCGGTCTGCTGACTCGTGTCTAACTCTGCTCTGAACAGATCCTTTCAAGTGTGCCTTTGAGGGTGTAGCCTGAAGTGCTGTTGCCCACAAAACTCACAACAGAGAGCCGAAGTGAAGCAGCCCTAAACTCATTTCTGTCTGGACAGTTCAAAAGAATCTAAAAAACAGACTCAATAGTGTACGAGTTTTTGGACTTCAACTTTTACAGGTATTGGAAGTAGATCCCCCTCAATCACAAAGTGTATTTCATTAGGAACTGTGCAGGTAAACCAGGTGCAACTAAGAGGCCCCCTCTTGGTGGTCCCTCTTCATTAGAATAATTAGGACTCTACATGCACCCTAGTACTCTTGCACAGAACTGGGTAAGTCCCAGGAAGATGCCCAACCAGTTCTAAGTGACCAATGTGTCAGCTTAGGCCTTGGCAGATCTTTACTAAGTCCTTGGAGGGGAATTTCCTCAATAGCAAAGTGAATATGGCACCAATCTGTAGTGCCTGTGCAAACCAGGTGCAGTAAAACTGCAGTAAAACAAAGTGACGACCTCTGGATGCAAAGAGTACATTTAAAGGGTTCTCGAGAAATAGGTCAAAAAAGTGCCCTTCCACCAGGACAACATATAACACCAGCAGACCAGTGATGGCAAATCCCAAATGACAAATGTTTCAGTCAAGATCAAGAAATTTCTGAGAAATGGATTCTGACAGTTCCCAAGAAATACCTGCAGGAGTCTACCATTCCATCCAGAGACAACTGAACAAAACATTGGAAACACTAAGAATGGATCCAGAGACCGAACTTGTTGAGTGTTAACTACCTCACATACTGATGGAAGTAGACATCATTAATACACTACAACACTACAACAGTTAGTCTTTCCTCACTTTTGACTTTATAAGTTCTACTGTAGTTCTAAAGAACTTTTCAACTTTTCTCTGGTTAGATCTACATGACTCAACCACTTTGTCTTTTGCGGCAAGAGTTTCACCTTTGTTTTCTATGTGAAGCAAAAAAAGGTTTACTAAGTAATTTCAGTCTAACTCTTTCTCCAGAAGCTTTCCTGGTTTGTTTCATACAAAGGTCACAGGTGTTTGGATGCCTACTGTGGTGCCCGGCACACTTAATGGGACCTTTACAGTATTCGCCCCCACAGAGGTACCTCTGCTTCTGGAGGCCATAACAAGCCCTGCCACAGTGTCAAACTTGCTGAAAACAAGAATGTTCAGACACATGCTCATGTTATACTGCTCTCTCTCTTAGTCACACACACACACAAATGTGCTCATGCACACATATTCTTCATCAAACTATTACACCTCCACATTGCCGGCTGGCTCCCCACTGAGATGCCTTCTGTTCAGCAGACAGATTCTACATGTTTACAGCTAATGGATCTCAACTGCCATATATTCCTGTCCCCTGGATGAAATAAAGTCAGTGTTTCTGTGTGTATCGGTGTGTGTGTGTTTTGTGTACATTTCCATCTACTGATTTCCCCCAGATGAGGTATATTGAGCTTGTGCGCCAGTTGCAGCACAGCCATTCAGAAAGCTGCCGACACAAAGCCCCGATGGCCTCCCATGGAGGGAAGCTATTAGCTGCATGCTAAATGGTCCCAATGAAGACACTAACATTAGCTTGATCTCTCACTGCAGTCATCTCAATGAGCAGCATCATTATTTACATACAGAGTAATGTACTAAGATGAAATAATTGTTTTAGTATTGAACATCTACAGGTGCACGGGCTTATTAAAGTGACATTCAGGCCTGCTGTGTGGAGGGCATCCTCTTACGAGGCAATTTAACAATACAAGCTTGTGCATGGATATACAGTCATCATCAAAAATTAGTACCACCACAAAAAATGTAGATGATACTGAGTGCCTCATTCAACAGCTTGTATGTCCAGCTTCAGCAGCAATATCTTGAAGTAATGGTTTTCTGTTATGCCCGGTTTACACTGTGCGATTTTTAGCAATCTTATAAGACCATTGCATGACACACTATGGAACGTGAATGTAATAAACTTTGGTACGACGTCAAGTTTGATGCGTGCAGATTGTACGATGACCATTAACTGAATCACAGGCGATCACAGGTTACGACGTACGTCAACATGCGAGGAGGAGAAAGATGTGGATGCAGAGTGACAGGTCGTAGCAGCTGTCACACTGTGAGATAGTCATCCTAAATTTCTGACACCGCTAGAATTTCATCTCAGCTAACCTTATAAGATGCTGACAACAGCTGTCATGGAACCTGTCTCACAGTGCGACATAAGACCAAAGTTTTAGGGCCACGACCAAAGATATCTCCACAGTTCTCTTACAAAACTCTTTCGTCTTTCGTCGGGAACAGCCCTAAATCGCACAGTGTAAACCGGGCTTTAGACTTTAGCAGTCTCTCATATTGTTGAGGAATTTTGAAGCATTTATTTTTACAACATTGCTTTAGTTCATTGAGGTTTTTAGGCATTCGCATATAAACAGCGTTTCAATTTAGTTGAGGTCAGACTAGGCCATTTAAAAATCTTGATTCTCTGATTTTTCAGCCATTCTGAGGTAGATTTGCTGCTGTGGCTTGTTGCATGACTCAAATTCCACCAAACCTTAACTGTGGGGCAGATGGATTTGCTTCTAGAATAATCTGTAATACAGAGGAGTTAATCCTCCGCCATGCTTGACACTGGTTATGAAGTATATGGTTGTTAGACATGGAGGTGACCATTAAGGACAAACAACTCACTCTTTGGTCTCACTTAGATACAGTCATGCTGCCAAAAGCTTTACAAACAGAAGAATCTTCATCCTGGCAAGTCTTCCAAACAAACGCCACTCGTCCAGTCTTCTTCTAATAGTGCTCTAATGTCAAGGACATTAACACTTAACATGCTCAGCGGGGCCTGTAGGCTCCGAGATGTAGCTCCTTGTTTTTGTGTATTTCTCTGAGCATTTCACGGTCTGACTTTGGTGTGACTTTGCTGGGACGTCCACTACTGTAGACATGGCAATAATATTTGTCCCTGTAGAACACTGAACTCCAAATTGTTTGGAAATGGTTTTGTAACCTTTCCCAGATTGATGTGTGGGAATAGGTGCTTCTCTAACACCACCTCTAAATCATGTGGAAGCATAAAGGTGATCCTTTGTATTGTCCACATGTTTTTATTTCTTTTTGGCTTCATTTTTGCTAAATCAAAATGGCCTATAGAAGAAGCTATATGTTGTTGTCCAATGTGAGGTACTTGCCTAAACCATGTGAATCAGTTTTTGTATGGTGTTTCTACACAGAAAAACAGATTAGAAGTGGTACTAACTTTTGTGTTTTACATGCACCTTTGCAGAAAGTAACCAGACTTCCTTTTCTTTATCTGTTTCAGGTTGTCCTACTCTCTCTTTGTTTCTCTGTGCTCCCAATCTGATGCAGGTCAGCCATTGTTTATCTCCTCTGTTAAGTTCCCACAGGACAGCAGTGCACTAAAACCAAGGGGGAAAACCTTGCCCTGTCAGCAAACAGTGTGGCAGTGTGGGAGTCTGTCTAACTGTGATAAAGAGGGATATACTAAAAAAGGTGAAAGACAGCAGGATTAAAATGCGTCTCTTCAGAGATTAGTATCTTTGTGGTTCTTTATGGGTACATCTTCTTTTCTCACTCTCACAGAGGTGTGCATGATTTTCTTTAAGCAGATTTTTGACAACTGTGGAAAGTACAGAGCACTCACTGAGGACAGATCCTGGGTGAAAACCAAGGCTGAATGGACTTGTTGTATTCTAACTTACTTTAAAAAAGAAGCAGAACATACTGCAGGACTTCAGGGAGCACAAGGCTGTAACGATAATATACAGCTTGCCACCCAAAAGAATCATTCACCTAAAAGTACTCTTATGAAAAATATTCTCACCAATAGCCTTGCTATAAGAATTGTAAGTCATGCTCCATTCATTGATATGAGACACATGTTTTTATTTATAAAAGCTCCAGAGACAGAAATGCATCACATTGTCAAAGAGAAGGTCTTTCATATTGTTCATGGTATAAGCCATACTTATAAGCTACTTTCAATGTACAAAGGTGTTGGGTGGAAAGAGACAACCCTCTTTACATGGACACACAATTAAGTTCAGTTCAGTGAGAACATTGGCCATGCAGTGAGCCACTTCCATGGTCTCAAAGAGACGGTAGCACTACGGTACACTAAGGGGGAATGTCCACTAGCATGGTGAAGAAGCAAACTGCTGAATTTACTCATAACACAGGGCCTGGAAAGCCAGTGACCCTCACCTCATAGGAGACTATTGATAACATCCACAATACACAGACAAGACCATACCAATATAACAACTGTTGCTATGATGTTTAGGCTCTACAAGACCAAGTCCTTCAAAATATGCAGCCTCAGAAACAGGAAACGTCTTTTGTTTTGTGGTGAGGAGTCTGAAGGAACAAAGAAGAACCAGGTGTTGAAGGACCAGCTGGAATATGGCTGTGATGTCACATGGGCTGCGGGCTGGTATTATCTGATGACTGGGCTAATGTACATGAGCACCCGGGTGAAAAAAGTCTTCAGAAACACATGAAGGGGCAGCGTGGTGACTCTAACTTTGCCCCAAGCAAGTCCCCAGTGGAACTGTTGTTTACTTTTGTTCATGTTTTATTTTATAAAAAACACCTGGTTTCTGACATCACTACAAAAATAGTTTGTAGTATTGTAGCCAGCAGCTAGTGTTAGCTGCAACATGAGAGACTGTCTATGTGCTTGCAGTAATAAAGTCCTGCTAAAGGTCTCAACTGCAATCCAGAACCCATGTGATTGTGACAACACCCCCACTACATCCACACACTATCAAAAACAAAATGCAGAGTAGCACGGCTTCTGGAAAGGTGTCTGCAGGCGGCGAGCGTGAAGAAGGTGAGAGCCAATTAACCTCACAAGCTCGTCTTGTGTGGTATGTGGGAGGAAGCTGGAGTACCTGGAGAAAACCCACGTAGGCACAGGAAACTACGAGGCCACCTCCGAGGCAGATTTCGGACACGCGTTCTCAGCACCTGCCCCGTTCACTTGATTAGGAGGCAACCTCAGATTATCACCTATTAAGCAAGACACAGAGGGTCTCAGCAGACGTCTTTTTGATGGTGTTCACGATGTCTTTGCTATTTGACATATCTGGAGGTCCAGACATGGACTGGACTGCTTTTCTTACATCGATTGCATTGATCAGTACAAGCCAGTCAAAGTGAAGAGAGAGCAAACAGTACTCTCTGCTGTTGTGTCCCAGTGCTGTTGCTGTCTCCATGATGTGTGTGGGGTTTCAAATATATCAGTGATAAAAAATTTAACACGGACTCTGCATGGAGTAAAGTCCAAAAAATGAAGACTCAATCAGTGTTCAACTGTGTTCCTGCTGTCTTCTAGGCACATTCCATTCACTTTAGAAGATATAAAAATAAACGTGCACGGATATGAAGCTTGCCTCAGCTATAGGTAACACTGTCTATTTATGATTTTAATAGAGTTGTTGCTTGCAGGTTTTTATTGCCGCCCAATAAATGCAACCTGTCATCTCAGAGTGTGCTTCCTCTGCAGTGTACAGAACACACAGAACACTAAGTACTCCGCTCAGAATTTTCCTCATAACTAGGTGACAGTGTGATATTTTCTATGCTAATTTCAACAAAATCACAAAGAGCAGGAATGCAAATTAGACTAAATTAAAACAAATGTGACTTTTTTTGATCAGCGATGTGAGCTGAGCATGATGAAGTGAAGGTCACACTTGAAATAGCTTTTTTTGCACATTGTTATTATGTTTTGCTATTATTTTTGCAACAAAATTACCTTGCAGAAGTCCAATTGACTAAATGTGACAAGCTGCAGAAATCTGAAAGGAAAAAGTAACCTGTGAGTGTGTGAATAGTAGAAAAGTACTTGTGTGCTTCAAACGAGCATTGATTTTCTTATTTTCTTTGGTTTCAACAAATTAATACTGTCATCCAACAGAGGTGAAAACTCCAGCAGCATTTCTTCCGCTTCAAGATAACAAAAGGATGCGTCGTGTTGATTCAGCAGAAAGCAACATGGCTGTCTCTTCAAGCTGATCGTTGCAAAACCTTTATTTACATTTATGCTGATGGCATGCTTGCCAACGGAAAATAATCATGTTCTGTGAAAGTTACAATACGAGCATGTCCAAGCATCTTGAAGCCCACTTATCTGTGTGCTACATCTGTCTGCTGTGTCTTGATTCTGTTTCGCTGTAGCAACCATTTAAGCCATTCAAAGACTTTTCTCGGTTTTTGTAGAGTATACTGCAAAAAGTGTATAAATCCTTTTGTGGCTACAAAGTCAGGCAGCGTGTAAGACTAAAGGTTTAAAAGTCTAAAGGTGTGGAGTGGGGAGTTAGAAAGAAGTGAGTCTGTGTCTCCTCGTCTCCGCTTGAGGCTAATGACTCAGGGCAACATTAGCCCCTGCTAGCATAACACAGAGGTCTGACTGTGCTGGAGGTGATTGGGTTGCATTGTGGGTAATATAGCCGGCAGGGTTTGACATGGACTACCAGTGAGTGGAATAAATAATACAAAAAGGTTTCTACTGCTTTGAGTGGAATGATAGATTACTGCGGTGAAATAGCCATGACATTGAAACCCCTGCAGTACGAGCCTGTACGGTTCCTTGGAGTGAACCTTGGCGCCCTCCCCACCACACAAACCCAATGATCGCTACCACCCTCGACACGCAACCCCCTTCAAAAAACACATTCTGCAAACAAAGTATTTATTATCACTTATTTAACAAATTATCTGACACACAGTATCACAAACGATACAAAGGGCACACAATAAAAGCTAACGTTTAACAGGAAGGACCCTGGAACAGGACCTGGTTCATGAGTGGGACTTTCCTGCTGGTGACTAGCCAGGTAGAGAACAAGAAGAATGCAGCATGCAATGATGTGACATGTGTGAAGCATAGAAAATAATATTTATGGCACAGACTCAGACTCCGAATGGTACGTACGACTGGGGCTGAGCAGATCCTTGCAGGAGGGCAGCTGAGCCTGACCCAATAAGGAATCCTGAGTCACATGATGAAAAATGGAGGTGGTTGTCTGCAAAACTACGAAGACGAAGAAGACCAATGAGGAAACACACCGATTTTTGAATGGGAAGAGATGTAATTTGGACGAATGAATGAGAAGGAGGAGCAGAGCCAGACAGCGTGTGAGGGGAAAGGCTCAGATTAAAACTATTAAGATTGGAGGTGTGCACACTGTGTTTATTTTACATTTTAACAATTTAACACAACCCAGAAAAAATATCTGTAACACTATTGTGAATTATTTGGTAGCCTTCTGTAGTGTAATTAATGTTGCTAATTGCATTAGTAGGCTTCTGGAGAAGCCCACTATTTGACAGATTACCCCCCCCCCCCGCGCTCCTCGCTTGTATCCAGTGGGGATACCTGAGGTTAACCTATGGTATTTCCATCTCCCATCCTCCTTGGTGACATCTTCTAGCAAGGCAAGTAGAAATCTTCTGCTCGACAACATCATGTTGAACCCTCATCTCTGTTTGTTGCAAGTAACTGTAAGATGCACAGTTTATACAGCGTGTGCAATATGGAACTGCTTTGCTCACTACAAGAAAGAAGTGAATGCTCACATGAGACCGTGAACATTTCTTCTTTTATGTGTTGATGTTCGCTCAGCTCTAAAAAAGACTCCAGTTTATTAAGCAGAGTGTGGGAAAAAAAAACAAAGAAGAAACTCAGGCCAATACGACATTTTCACACTGACATTTGAGTCATTTTCTGGCATTATATCTGTGATTCTATCCAACACCCACTCCTCCCCTGTGGCTCCAGTATGCAAGGCTTCACTTTGAAAAGGGAGTAAATGTTTAATTAGGCACCGTAATGAATAGTTAACAGTTGTATGTGCCACTTCTCATGGCCTTGTCTTGTTGTGTCTTGCTCTCTTGCTGGTGCCCCCCCCCCCAACCCCCTGCGCGTTGTGGCTTCGCCTCCTGTCTGAATAAGTTACGGGAAATGCCAAAGCACTGGTCCAAAAAAAAGGGGCTGGAGACGGACTAAAAAGTCTGGATGGTAGATACAGCAGCCAGGCCAGGGGTTTGTTCCTGCTTTAAAGAGAGTACACTAATCATCATCTATTTATGAAACTATTTTGGATGAGGTGTGTGTGTGTGTGCCTGTACATGGGCGTCAACTGTCTAACTCACTTGGCCTTCACAGCAAATTGGAGCTCGCACACACCAACAGGCCTCACTGAATAAACCATCACAATAATTCATCTTAGTATTAACTCATCACTAATTCATGACTCTCCAATAGACAGTGCTCAGAAAGATGGAGAGAGAGGAAGGAAGTGAAATATGACGGCTGCTCAGCGGGGGAAGAAAGACGGAAAAGGTGAGAGGAGCTGGTCTTGCTTAGTGCTGCACAAACCCCGGGAAGCCCGGTGAGACCGGTCTGCACGGACATTTCATCTAAATTGGCTTTCACTCTGAGGCGCAGAGACATTTTATTCATCTCATAAGAGGGCAGCATGCCAATATGGCCATTAAGAAGGTATTTCTTTTACAACAATTAGCTCTCACACCGTGTTACCTCGTTCGTCATTTGTCGAGCCGCTAAGGCTTTGGATTTATTTATATGCTGAAATAAGTAATGAATAAAGCTGGAGAATTTCATAACTGCCTCATAGTAAAAGGCTCTCTGCAAGAATATCCATCTGGGTCATTTCATATAGCATTTCTAGCTATTGTGCTGCAGAGAAAGGATGTGCATTGTTTTACTAATGACTGTACATTCTGTAAATATCTCACCAGCACTCCTGGCTACTCCTGTTTTCAATAATTGCAGTCCACAAAGCCTTCTCTGACCTCCACATGCACCAACAAACCACCAGTGACAACGCTGCGCTCTTATGTCAACCTTGCCGCAGTCTCAGCTGTCAGTCGCTCCGGTTTGACAAGCATGACTCACACCTACGCCTCCTCTCATTGGTCGGGAACAATTCCTGACTAACCTGTCCTCAGAGGAAATTGGACGAGGCATAAAGGATTTACTTGGTGTGTGTCTGTTGATGACTCGAGGCAAAGAGCGCCTCTGCTAGTGTCAGACATTAAGTAAGAATAGAATGTGTGCATGCATGTATGGCATTTTAAGTGCAGCAGTAAGATGCTGCAACAGATCTGATAAGGATTCATAGTTCTGTTCATATGCTAATGAACAATAATACACTGTAACCTATTTCACACAGGCTTTTCCCTCTAATAGGGCTCCGCCGACCTGACCATGCATCATTGGGGAACAGATTTGCATGTACGTGCTCAGCCAGTCAGGAGCAGGCTGAGCCACTGCTTAAGTGAGCTTACCCGATGACACCAGCAACATACATGCTTTTATGGCAGCGGCATCAGAGAGCAGACCGTGACTACAGTTCACACATGCCCTTGACTTCCACCCTCATTGGCCTTCGCCAGCCGCTGTGCCCCGTCATATCTGTCATCACCATTTTGGGAAATCCTTCCAGACTCCAGATGTAAGCAGTATGGAGTGCGCTCACCTCTGCCTGCGCTGATGACCCACTAATGCTCTCGCCAGCTGATGCAGAACAGGAAATATTGCTCTATTACCACCAGTGAAACTGGCTGCTCTTACTTAACTGTGAATGTTTCAGAAGAAGGCGTACATGCAAACACTGAAAAACAATACACTATATGGACAAATGTATGTGGACAGCCCATTTTAGGCCTTAAAGGTCGGGTAGGAGATTTCATTCTGATGCACGTTTTGTTAAAGTAGTGTAATTTCTCTTTACAATCCGACAGCAACCGATTAGTTCGGCATTAAAACGAAGAATATGAATCATCTGAAGCTATAAAACATAAATACATCAGCCAATCCTCCGGGTGGACCCTGTAGGAGTATTGGCTGGTTGTCACTCTCTTCCTGCTCTGTGCACCAGAGAGGTACGTGCATGATGGCCGAAGTCACAGACCGCAGCTCGTCTTCAGGTGATGTGCGTCCATGTGATTGGAGGCGTGGCTTCAGGGTGAGCTCCGAGAGAAAGGGGCGTGTGTTTACTTTGGAAATCTGGCTGACTCTCACTGAGCTTTCAAAATCTCCTACCCGACCTTTAAGGCTGACGAAGGGTGATGAGGTCAGGTTTGGGTGGCCTCAGGACAGGCAAGTTCTGTCAGGAAGATCATTTCTTTGAAACCGAACACACAAAATGATCATCTAAATACATTGATTGATTGATCACAGGAAATCAATCTACAATGCAACCAATCATCAGCTGCAGTTCTCACTGAGACTGAAGCATACAGATTTACCACCTCTACAACTCAAAGACAGGGCAGGCAGACCCTAAAGTTGCAAATCATGTCCATTTACAGTGCAGCAGTAGGGGGCTGGAATGACCACCCTCTCCTAAAGGAAGCCTAATCTTTTCTGATTGGTCAGCCAACAGCCTGATGGTTTGCTGGAGTGTTTTTTACCTTGTAGACCAAAAAAAACTAGACTAGAAAATCAAACCATTCTTGAAAACAAAAAAATCATCATGTTGGCAAATTATCTGTTATTTCCTGTCCTAATGTGGTTGGTGCACCAGCTGGATAAATTCAAACTATTCATCCCCTGCTACTGCTGCTATGTCAGTAACAGTAAATAACACAGAAAGCAGCCATGATGAAAATGTGCTCTTATTGTGGAGGACTCGCTGCCATCGTCATCGTTTACACCAGCAGATTTTTACAGATAATGGATCAGAAGGGGCTTAAATAGAGCAAAAGTATGATCATGATCGATCCATCGATCAATCGAATTGTATTTACAGATGATTGATACACTGTTAATAGGACAGCTGAGTTGATAGCAACAGCCTTATAATGTAAATAATAAATAAATAAATGAAAAATTAAATTAAATAGAAGAAAAATACATAAAATTAGACTTATAAGGAAAAAGCTGGATATGAAGTCACATAAAATATTGTTCAAAGTTAATGATGTGAAAAAATAAATTAAAAGATAAAGGCTGCAAAATAAATAAATGCAAAACATGACAAAAACAAACAAAAATCAGCGCTTCATTCGACAAAAAAATTAGGATATGCCTTCAAGTGAAAAATGATCATAAACACTTTTTTGTAGCAATATCTGCTAAACTAATTTGTCGTTGTTGGGCCGAATAGTGATGTATGATGAAAGAAAAAGCATATTTCTGCACTCTTGCATGCAGTTTATAGCACTGTGTCCTTCACATCTTTACATGTAAGGTTACAGCTCACCTTCATGTTGCTTTAAACAGACTGGCCCTCTGATGATTCGCACCACTGATATTAATTTGCTTGCCATTTAATAACATTTAATCCTTTGAACCTAACTGAAAGTGTAATGAGCCTCACCTCGGTGGAGTCTTTACAGAAAGCAGCAGTGTAACAGTATCACATCCATCTGAGGAGGAAATGTGTGATATTAGTTTCTAACGCTGCAATATTAAAAAATCCACTATGAGTTTTACATTTTTAATCGGCTACATTCAAAAAGTCAGAAGTCTGACAAGCTGCAGGCGAATATATCGCCTGATCTACACTGATAAAGGCTCGTATCAGCAGCAGGTCACGCTTTAAATGTTACATTATAATTAATGTATGATCGTGAATAGTGTTTCTTCATTATGAGGCAATATGGAAGCCTTCTTTTCCCTTAGAATAAAACACCATGTAATATTTAGGTGCTGTGATAGATACTATTTTTATGTAATTCACATTCACATTCATAAATTTGAGTTTTTACTATATATACTCTATATATTTTTTGAATTTGAAATACTTTAATGATCCCATCAGGGAAGTTGCTTAAGGCTGCTCAGCAAAAAGCGCCACACACCAGTGAGTGCACTGGAGGAAATGCGGGTAAAGTGCCTTGCCCAAGGACACACAACAATGACTAGGGAGGAGTTGGGATCGAACCACCAACCTTCTGATTATTGGACCCTGCTCTACCACTGAGCCACTGCTGCCCATATGCTGTAGATGCTGGTCACATGGTTGTCCACAGCATACACAATGAGCTAACTGCCCACAAGAGTATTTGCGACATGACTTAGCATAGGATTGCATCTTTGTTTGTGTGTGTGTGTGTGTCCTTCATTTCCAGGTAGTCATCGTCATGCCACTTTTAATAATAGTGAAAACGCTTGGAGGGCCGTTTTGGGGGAGATGTGGAGTCAGCGGAGAGGTGGGGGTCTGAGACCGGTGATGTAGGAAGTTGGGATGTCACTCTTGGTTGTGCTGCCAAGTCAGCTGGTACCATCATCTACACACTAGAGTGAATATAACACACAGCCCCTACACACACACACTCATTTCTACACCTTCTTTGTCAGTCATACACTTCAAAAAGCCTGTCTCTCTGGGTGTGAAATAACTTTCTCTCCTGGCTGACTTCACATTGTGGAGTAATTGCACACCTTCATCTCACATCTTTTTCTCCCATTACTGCTTGCCATTCTCAGTCAGTCTCCACTTATGTATTCCTTAAATGGCTAATCAACTTAAAATTGTTGTAAAGCTATTCTGTAAAATGCTACTTTTACCCACATTAAATGATCCTGTACCATCATTTGTTTTCATGATGTTTTACGTGTCATATTTTTCATTTACAACTCTAGTATTTTCCTAAACCTTCCACATTAATTGGGCCCACTGAGCTTTGATAAGCAAAGCATGCCATTGATTTATTAAAGGCGCAGTTTGTGTTGCAGTGCTTTTCTCTTAGACAAGGTTGCTGCTTTTTTTCCATGAAATGCCTCTGACATACTGAATTTCATCTCCATCATCATCTCCTATATTGTAATTAAAAGAATATATACATCAGTATAGGAACAATATTGTTGAGTCAATATACTACTACACCAGTGATAATAATAACTACTAGCTTCAATAACCTGATGTAATTACTCCGGCCTCCAGGTGGGGCTGTCTGAAAGACTGTTCAGTCTTTGTTCCAGCAGCTGCTGGCAGATATCATGTAGCTAATCCAGCAGATAAATGTTGGTATTTTTGATGATTTCTATACTAGTCATAAACACCTGCAACCAGTACTTTGCTTGTTGTTGGACTGAGGGCAGACTACACTCCACAGTGGCTCACTAGTGGTTCTTCAGTTCTGCTACTATAGTCTGCTACTGTAGTCAACTAACTGACCATTAACCAACTAAATGGATCTTAGTCATGTGAGTTCCTGCAAGATCCACCCACAGAGGTCCTGAACACATAAAACTCAGATTCCCAACCAGAACAGTAGCAGAACTGAAGAAGCCACTTGGGGAAGTGACGAAACATCTTCAAAAACAATCCTGGAGTCCAGTTGCCTCCATTTAAACTCTTGGAAATAGTCTTCTAAACTGCCTTTCCTTTACAAATTGCTGCCTTGAAGTAGTCGGTCTGTGTGTATGACTGTTCAACTAACATGTGTAATTACTTTCCTTTTTCATGTCTTGCATGTTAGTGTTTAATTTTAGCTGTACAAATCACAGATTTCCTCTCCTAGAGCCTGCAGACATGCCAGAAGCTCTGATACTAAGGCACAGCTAATGCTAACATCAGCATGCTCATAATAACAGTGCTCACATGTTGATGTACTGTGTGATTACTACGCTCCCCCATCTTGCTTGGCTATGGTCTTAATGATGAGATATTTCAGTCGAAGCCAAAGTATGGACCAGAGAGCGGCTCAATTACAGCGTCTATTAAAGCACGCTGTTAGTTTGCATTACTACAGATTACACACTGCAGGCCTGTAGTTACCACTAGTTTCTCTGCAGCATGAAATTTTTTTTTTTTTGGTCAGAGTTACCCTACCAGTTTGAAGTTCATTTGGCCGTATCTATCCCTGATAATTTTATCTAACTCTCCACAGAACAACAGCCAATTAGGCTTCCTTTCTCCTTATGAGCAGCTACACGACAGATGCTGCAGAACCAATTATAAACACTTGCAGCTTCATATGTGTGAGGGACTGCTGCCATGGGGTTTGGCTGCCTGAGTGAGTGTGAATGTGTCTCTGTGATAGACTCTGTGATAGATAGATAGATAGATAGATAGATAGATAGATAGATAGATAGATAGATAGATAGATAGATAGATAGATAGATAGATAGATAGATAGATAGATAGATAGATAGATAGTCAGTCTGTCTTATCAGAGTGGTAGAGAAATCATGCAGAGATGGATTTAGACCGTGGGTGTTGAATATGAAATATTTATCTGTCTGTGTCTCTAAAGATTTCAGAGAGTTAAGTGTCAATTTAAGGCCCTAAAGTACAGAATCTATCCGGATTTCTGACCACGCGAGGCTCCTTCAGATAGGAAGGAGAGAAACAGATGTAATTCACCTCAATAAAGCTGTGATCAAATATAACATGTTCGATTAGGAAGCGGGTGAACGGTGAGGGTGGAGCTGAGGCTTGTGTGGCAGTGTCAAAAATGTCAGTTTCAAGTGGAGGGAAGTGTGTACGGCTGGAAAAGCTGAATCAATAAGTGAGGAGGATGCTCCTGTTCATCTCCCCTCTTGTTGTTGTCTTCTTCCAGCTGTCTCTCCTCTGTGTCTCCTCCGCCTTCTCATTTTGTTTCCACACCTTTGTCTTTTTTTTCTGTTCTTTTTAAGCGTTGTTCTCAAGCTGCTCCTGCTCCTTTGTGTTAAACGCAAGCTGTTTAGATCCAACAAGCCGTTATCCTGAAGTAAAGCGATTAGCTGAGGCAGCCTACCTGAAGCGGGTTGTTCTTAGAGGGGAAGAGTTTGATCTCGTCTGCCTCGCTGGGCTTTTTTTTCCCACTGCTCCTCCTCCGCCTTTTTGAACTACCTCTCACAGAGCAGCAACTCTTCCTCCTCCTTCACCTCCCGCAGTGAGATACTCAGTCTGGACCAAAGTGGTTGACCGACCAAAGATCAGCCTGCTCATCCCTCATGTTATCCTTTGAGCCTCGTTACAACCATCTGAAACTTTCTCCAGCTTCATCACTGTTATTCATTTTTTGTCATCTGATCGACCTCTAAAAGTAAACATAATATGAAATGATGAGGAAATGCAGATATTAGTGTTTATATCCAGCAGAAAAGCCTTCATTTTAATTTACCCTACAATTTCCCATTGATGTCATCATGAGCTGCTCAAGATAATAGTTGTTCTGTTAGCTACAAAAGGCATATGCCAGTCAATACCCCTAACAAAGAAAACAAACAAAACAATATCTTCACTTTCCTCTCTACCAAAGAATAATACAGCATAATTAGGTTCTTTTTTAAAAATATTACATTGTATTATTTACTCAGGAGGCAGGATTATTTGATACAAAGCCTGGCACTGGCCCCAACATTGTTCATTTACCGACTGAGTCATGGCACAGATGAGATTACGTAGGCGTGAGGATGGACATGAAGACTGAGGAGGGAATTCGACTGATTGGATAAACAAATTGTCAGCATCAGTACACAGAAAAGAGTGGAAGGGAATCCTAAGTTAATTATGAGAGATTGAAGAAGGAGAAATGAGACATATATATATATATATATATGTGTGTGAGTACTTTAAACAAGCTGCTATATGAAACCGAACCAAACAAATAAGCTCAAAGATCCTACAAAGGTGGCGTTTCAACCTTTCAAAATGAAATCATAAAAACAACACATTGTTCAGAAGCATAAAGTATCATATTTAGGACTATATGAAAATATGAATACCCATATTAGTCATAGTCATATTAGGAGAATCACAACATAAGGCAATAAAGCAAAGCATACAGTTTATATCTCAATGATCTGCCATGCAGTGATTTGATTTTGGTGTATCCCTGTTCTTGTTCTTTGCTTAGTTTCCTGCTCTACACCTGTTCCCAATTGTTTACCCCTGCAGCCTTGACTAGTTCAACCCATGTGTGTGTGTGTATATATATATATATAGTCGGTCTCTGTCCATGCTGCCTCTGCATGCTGTGCACTCACATTTTTTTCCTTCATGTTCTTGTAGTGTTCTGACCCAGTTTGTCTCCTCGGTGTCTGGTCACTGACCCTGCCTAGTTCTGGATGTTGGACTTATTTTGCTTTGTGTCTTCGCAGCACTACACTCATTTTGTAAGCTAGTCCAATCATTCTGAGATGAACTATCCCTTAAATAAATCTGACAAATAAAAAACCCACATGAGTTCTGACTGGCTGGCCTTTGTACCTGCTGGTATGGAGGTTAAAAGAATCTATGGGGGTCCAAACAACAGAAAAGCTTTTAATATCTTAACTAAAAAAAAGGATTAACATTGTGGTGTTAGGCTCTGATTACTCAGTGTAATCAAAGCACCAAATGTCAAATTGCAGTGTGTCATGCTAGCACAACCCCAGTGATGTGTTAGAGGCAGGTCTGTACAGTCTCCTCTGATGTTTTGTACTTTGCACAGCAGCATACAACATGCAAGGTAGAACTCAGAGTCTTCTCTTCTTCATTACAGCTAAGGACTGAACTGACCTTCAAACCAAGCAGAAATACAAAGGCTACGTTAGAGCAGGAAAAGGCAGTGTTTATGCACAGCATGTGTTCTGTTTGAAAAATGTGTTGTATTAACTTCATACACCAGCCACCTACCCAAACTGCACACTACCCTCTCACTCTTTTATGGTCAAAGCCTGATCTAGAAAGAGGCTAAATTAATCTGTACCTGAAGTGCACACAGCTTCTGAATGTCTGGCTGTAATCCATGCAGGCCTGATGAAATACTATTCTCTGCCTTGTGACAAGCTATGTTCACAACACAACACAGCATGGCAACACTACTGAAGCATACTACTAAAATAATATCCAGCTGAAACAACATACTGAACTGGCTGGGTATGTGACTTATACTCAGGTGCGACTTATCTATGAAAAAATATACAACTAGCTATCCTTGTGTCCTGACGTCCCTTTACAGATATAATGGTAGTTGTTCTGTCCTCTCCTGAAGGTTCTCTTCCACCTCCAGCTTGTCCACACTTTCCATTCCGAGCATAGGTGACGCACATGTTCATGGAGCGGTGAAGTTAATCATTTCTCCGCGTGAGGACTTGTTGAAAATGCGTGTGTCTCACTCTCAGTGTCCTGCAGCCGCACTACTTAAGTTAAGTGGAATTCAAGAGGCAATGTTACGCTAAAAACGTAGTGATTTATGCTGGCCGGCTGGTGCGACGTATACTCCGGTGCAACCTATAGTCCCGAAAATACGGTATGTATGCAGATGACACTGTTGTGTACCCATTGCGGAAAAACGCAGGAGACATTTTGCTGATTAAATGACTTACTTTAAATATCAAACTCTTTCACATATGAATCATCAAATACTTGAAAATATTTGAATGTAATAATTCTTCCACTTTTTCTATAGTGTATGATGAGTCCATTGGTAAAAATTGGAAAAAAAACTTTCAGCTAAAAAGAAACCTAGTGCAGTCGTGGGAGCATCTTTCCTGACCTGTGAAAGACTTGCAACACAATAAACCATCAAATAGTACCATTCAAAAGGAGGAACTGTTACCTCTCATACAGCACACTGAATCTTGGGACCACTTTTTTATCATTTTTAGCATTTGCTAAATCTATTTGTGGGGATGCAAATGTAATATATGCGTTATATATGTAGATGACATTGAGTATAGCTACTAACAAAAGATAAATCAGCATAAATTGTTAAATTACTTACTTTAAATGTTGAAAAGACTCTTACTATTAATGTGCTTTACAAAGATGTGTACCAAAAAGGTGAAAATTGACCAATTTTTTGTGGATACATTTAAAAATATTGCTGTCTCTTGACATAACCCTTCAAAGGACATAATAGTAGGCACTGAAATTAAATATTGCAAATTACAGACCAATAAGAAACTTCTTGACATAGAGGATTCTTAATATTTTGAATAAAATGACACCTCCACATTTTTGTTTTTGTTTTAAGCCAGTGGAATTACCTTAACACTTCTTAAGAATCTCTGATCAAATGTTGATTATGTACACCAATGTTTGCTGCACTTATCCCTTGAAGACGTTACTTTGAGAGCAAACTCGTATACATAAAGTTAATTAACTTTAGAATAAAGGATGCCAAGATTGTCTTAATTGTGTATTTAATTAATTGAATTAATAGTTTTTGTACTGTCATGTCCTCTTTTTTTACTTCAGTTTGAGTCTACTTGCCTACATGACATCACTGCTCATTTTATATGAGGCTAATGTTTTTTGTGTGCTGTTACAAATACAGCAGCACACGATACAAATAAAGATATAAAAAAACATAAGAGATGGGTGAGCGTGAGCTGCACTCCCCAATCTACCCCTGACTTTTTACAGAGTCTATGAACACATCCATATTTGACTGCCAAAAAATATGTCAAATAGAAGTTAAAACTGGATTCATTTGCTCAGACTCGCTCTTCTTTTAATGAGCCAAGTGTCACTGGGATCGGTGATGATGATAGCAGAGGCTAGAGACCAGAATGAGGAGGAGACTATCAAAAGTAGTGAAGCTGCGCTCGCTAACTTTAGTCACTTTATCCTTTCTGGCTGAATGGAGCTGAATGTTATTGCCCGTGACAGGAGTGGGTTTGAGATGGAAATCGCTTAAAAGGCAAGAATCTGTTGAGGCGGGTGCCGGCTGAAAAAGATCTAATATGTCTCGCTTCTCTTTCCCGATCACTCTGAAGTCAAAGCCCTTTTTGTTTCTCCACGCTCATTCTCCTCACCTACTCCTTCTCAGCTCATCTGCGACGCTCACCTCCCACTCACATCTCTCCAGAAAGTAGGAAGCTGCATCATCCCTGCCAACATCCTCATCATCATCTTCATCATCACCGTCATTATGCTTATTGTCATCCTGCTTTTTGGTTACACTCGCAGCAGTTTTGACTTTAATTGGCAACTTGAAGTAGCATCAGAAGTTTGTGAGCATCTCCCCAGTGACGCGACCTCCTCCTCCTCCGCCTCTTCCTCCTCCTCCTCTCATCCTTGTAGTGCTCTGTGGTTTGATGTGAGTAATTTGCCATTGAAGATTCCTCAGCAAACGAGCATTGCAGAACAAGTGGTTCCCCCCTTAGAAAGCTTCTTCCTCAGAGTATCTGAGGGGAAGGTGTCAGAGTGTGTGCTGTTCTGGATTCAAAGTCTAGGTTGGGAACTGTGAGGACATGATGATGCTTTCTGTTCTATCTCGCTGATAAAGCACAGGAACTGGTGGAGAAAAGTGCCTGTGTAGCACTTCTTGTACAGATCACAATCTTCTCTGAGCCCTAGTTAGACAGTACATGGAGCACAGCTGCATTGATATTTAAATGTTTGACTAACTTCCTGCTCAGCTACAGACTACAACTAAAGGAAATAGGAGAAGTTATATATGGGCGACAAATACAGGAGCATTTCCTTTCATTCAATCCAATTCTGACTAATTAATATGCAATTAAATTACCTCTACTTATTGTGCACTGCCTTCTGTATATGAACACACAATGAACAAGCTTGATAACGGCACATTTTAATAATGTTTACAGGCGTATTTACCCAGAATCGCAGAATTGCAAATAAACCAAATTACTGAAGTGAGCTGACAGGCCTTCACGCTTCTTGGGCTTCACTAATGTCACACTTCTGGCTCCAATTTTCCTGTAGCTGTTGATTAAAGTACACCAGCAGACTCCCCTGTTACTCCTTTATTGACGATGCCTCATAATTACATTATAGAGACACACACGCGAGCTGAGGGAATTGTACACGCAAACCTGCAAGCATGCCGGCCTGTTGTGGCTGAGATACATCTGTATGTTTAACCTCAGTTATATAAATACTTACAATAGTCATTTATTGGACACAGTGCGGTTGTGGATAAGCAGCTATCCAGTGCATTACTACAACTTGAAAGGATAGTGGTCTGACAGCATCGTCAAGAAAGAAATATGGTCATAAATATATTCTGAATGAGCTTAAGTAACTAACTCAGAATTCACAGCTATGTTCCATTGTTAAGGGAAGAGCATTTCCACAGGCAAGTGAAGAGAACTCAAAGGACTAAAGAGAGCCTTAAGAAAACCACCGTACTCATCAGTGAGGCGAATCAAGGAAGAAAATGCTTCCACTCTCTAGCATAAAGACTGGATTCTGATTCAATGGAAAAAGGTCGTGCCGGTTTTACAAAGAGTTTAGCATCTCTCTTAGCAGTGAAAGCAGTAAAACATTCCGATAAAAAGAAATTCAGTTAAAAATAAAGATGTTTCTGGATTAAAGCCTCATTTCTCTCACTCTCTCTACACACCACCGTCTATATATTTTTGGGGGATTAAAGTCCCATGAGGTTCACCGGAGAGCACTCTATAGTGTGTACGCCATGATCACTGGATAAAAAACTGGACAGGTAGCCACTCCACTGCAGGGCAGCAGCATAGGCACAGACAAACAACCATTCACACTCCCACCTGTAGACCTATCTATTAATTATTTAGCGTCTTTCATTGATTTCTTTTGTAAGCATGAGCCCAGCTGGAAACTCAATAACTGGGCACATGTCAGTGAACCACTGCTTCTGTAGTACGTTTTGAGGATCACAGTCGAGTCCAACTGCCTTTAATTTGAGCAGATTATCTGTTTAACTTTGTTTTCACAGTTACCCTGCTCTAGTTGCTGTGTGGCAATGTAAGTAGTTGTTTATGCTAATCCTGCTAGCAGAGCCAGTAGTTACTATGGGACTTCCTATGGTACTTATTGTGAAGAATCTCAGAGGAATTCTGTTTTCTATCCATCCATGTGACGCATGTTTAAATTCTACAATGCTACTTTGGTTTTCAAATGTGGCTTTGATGGAACAGAGACAGTCCTCTAAACAGAACTGCATTGAAGCGTTTTTGAATTTAATGAACTTTAACTTTGCATTTGATGAAGTGGCAGATATCTGTATATATGCCGGTGATATCAAAGCACAGATGCATTACGACCCTGCTAACATCAGATGTTTGCATTCAGACTTTCTCTACACTCAGATATTGTCAAGAAAACTTTTCTTTGGATTTCTTTTTATTTTTTTTTTCAATGGCTCCTGCCGAACAAAGCAAGCTTTTTTTCTGGAAGAGATTCAGACATCTTATTTGGCTTTATTGGTGTGTACTGCAGTGTGGTCACATTCAGAAGATGCTGAAAAGATAACCTTGAAATAACACCACGAAAGCAGGAAAGAGTGACATTTTAGGGCAGCTTGGTGGAGGCTCTTGCTTGCAAAGTCATATTAACACATTGTCTCCACATAATAGACTCAGATGATGGCTTAACAGTTTCTGCAGACGTTTGCAGGGAGGTTGCAAATGAGGTCAGCTTGCTGAGCGAAATTCCTCGGGGACGTTAACAGACAGAGAAATGAGGGATGAATTACACAATTTATTTGCAAGTAAGAGGAAGTCCGAGGGAGAAAATGAGAATTAACAACATGAAAATCATCTGGATTAGAGAAAACAATCAGAATGTTCCCTTTGGTTCATGGATGCTCTGAGTGTGTTGCGCAGCCTGGCAAAGGGCCTGGCTTTAGGGGGCTGAGCATATGGCCAATGGCTATGGGGGCCATGGAGGGTGAGGAGAGTGGAGAGGAGTGAGGGGTGAGGGAAAGAGCGATAGCACCATAGCTGGCAGAGGAAGTGCTTCACTGTCACTTTATATGCCAATTAGAGCAGAGGGCAAACACAAACCCACAAACACTATATACACATAACACATACAGAGCTACACAAAGGGCTACTGCTCACACAGTTTTAAAAATATATATATATTCTCTTCATCATGAGCTGTACCTACAGTTGTACTTTTACCCTTGAACAGTGAGTGAACCTTATTCACTTTGTCACGCTATGTGAGGCATGAGATGTGTGTGTGTGTGAGCTGGACGGGCAGCAGAGCTTGCTGGGTTATCGTGGTGGGCTCGTGGGCCTTGTCAAAATGCATGTGAGAAAATACAGAGTGACAGATGTAGCCTTTCTGCTCTCTCACACTAACATGGTTATTCTCCCACCGCCCGCTTCACTGATCTCTCACACACACACACACACACACACACTCAAGTTCAGTCACTTTATCCGCTGTGTGACCACACACAAATACGCCGCTATAGCAGGAGAGCTGCCACACAGATTTACAGCTTGCTCTAAAGTCTCCGACTGGAATGTGGGAATTTTTCCGAAGTCCAGACTGTTGATTCAATAAACCCCAAACAAAACAAGCGATGCAGCTGAAAGGGGGGCCACTTGAGTGACTTCCATATTAAAAACTGCCACTTTAAATGTTTCTAGCCGGATATTGCACGAGACAACAAATCTCTGCAACCTAATCATTTCCAAGATAATAAATCAAAGTCGTTTTAACTTTAATGAATTTCAACCACGTTCCGATTGAGCTCAGAGATGAGGCTCCTTTGAGTCCATTGAAGCGTGTCGCAGAGGCCCCTATCGGATCATATATCAACGCCACACTTCCCTTTGCCACATCTTCCTCCGACACATTATCACCAGCATTGTCAGATACCAGTACAAATGAGAAAACAATAGGGAGACGAGAGCAAGTTGTTGAATATTCATAGGGAGGATAAGGATACAAGTGGGACATTTTGGGGCTTTATCGGCACTAACAGGATCTAAGCCGTGGTAATTCATGCTAAATCCAAACCAAATCGGCCCCAGTGCTGTTTCTGTGAAGGAGAAGAAAAAAATATCTAAAAAAAAATAAAAATAAATAAAAAAAATAGACTTCAGTTAAATCTTCCGAGTGCTTTCATGATCTCTTTCCATGTCATCAACGTTTCATTTATCACAACAAGCTAGGTTAGATATCTCTTATTCTCTTCATTTCCTCCAATGTGTCACGTCTTGAGCTGGAGGCAAAGACAGAGCGAGAGAAAGAGCAGCACCAGGAATCAAAAAAACACAAATTTAAAAAAGTGACGGCATTCTTGTCTCTGTTAAAAACGCCATACACTTTAAAAAAAGGCACAGCTTTGAGATTTATCTTTCTTGAAAGTCACAGACGCTTCTCTCACATATAGTGAACCCAGCAACCTTGGGGGAGCATCTAGTTGGCATATTTGTTGTTCTGACCTCATGCTCTGTTACTTCCTATCTAGAGTGGTTGACCTTTGGAGACTCTGACTTAGCCATTTCTCAAAACGGAGCACTTCCTCTGAGACCACACTAAAGGTATTAGTATTTGACTGTCTGACCTTTCCCAAAGCCTTCTGGGTAAAAGGAAGTGACCCAAGTGGCCTATGTATCTCTAGTGGATAAATTGTGTCCATATGTGTGTGTGTACACTATATGTATGCAGTTTTATCAATAAAGTATAAATTTAGAAAACACATATGAAGCTTTTTCTTTATTCTGTGTGGCACAGGGTTTGTCAGGGCAGACGTAAACTCATTACAGCACTCAATAAATCCACTCTACTCTATTTTTGGTTTGTTTAGCATAAGCAATCGATACACAGTGAGGGCATTTCATCACATTTCACACAGGGTGCAATGTGATAAGATAAAGAGAATGATTGATGTTCACCTTACATTTAGGATGACTCCACAACACACACACACACAGAAGTGATACATAGAGTCGAGGAGTCAGAACTCTATACAGTAACAGCACAGATGATCGATCTGTGCTGTAAAAATACTGAACACACACAAACTCTACACTAAGCATGAGCATGTATCACAGAACAATTATATTGTCTTGTACCTTCAGTACAAAAAAAGTAAGTTTGTCTAAAAAATAATCATTTTTAACAAAAGCTAAAATTCTCAACAGAATCTGAATAAGTAACACATGTAAGTTTGTCAACTACTGTAGCTATCCTCAGACCATAGCGTTATGTGGTACCACTTTGTACCACTAGGTGGGATAGTGAGTCAGCAGAGAAGCTAGTTAACCATTTGAACACAGAACAGCGTGTAATAACCAGAAAAGTAAAAACAGTGCGAACATAACCAGAGCTAGTTTGAACAGTGGATGTCAATGTCCGTTGCCGGCGACAGCTCCGTTTTAGGAGGGTTAAAAAGAATACCTGGCTCCTCTCATCACGAGCTAAAGTCGGCCAATCAGATCATATGAATCTGCAACACAATGAAACAGATAGCTAACAAGTAGCAGTTTGCATATCTGCGCTATAATGGAACTCCGATAACACGCACTTCCTAAAAAGCCACAATGATCCACTGATTGGATCTTGTGGTTCGGCCATAAACACATTGCTTGAAGCCTAGCAGAGATTAATTTGTGAGTTTGTTTTGAAAAGAATTGTGCAAAAGAGAGGCAGGCAGTGAATTAAACTATGACTATACAATAGTCTGCTGGACAACACGACTAGCAGGAGAGCTGACCAGCCAGTGTTTGTCTTAAGCCTCTGCTCAACGTCAGGATTAAGCATCAGGTGAGGCCCGGCTGCCCTGGCGACAGCCAGCCGAGATTACTTTTCCAGCTGATCATCATGCAGATTGGTTTTTGTGTTGTAGCACTGTCTGGGAACAGTAAACACGCTGATATTCAACTGTTAACTCTATGGTGTAAAAATAGAAGAGACTACGGCTAGACAGACAACAGTTAAAGCTGTTTTTCAAACTTCAAAGGGTTAAATGTTCCTTACTCATTGCTTTCCTCTTCACTATTGAATCAGTCTCACTCATTGACAGTCGTCCACAGCAGGCAGCTGCTTTTTCTAAAACCTCTAATAACCAAGCAGATAGACAGACGGAGAAAAAGCTCATTCATTCCAGTTTCAGATAGATAACAGAGATATTTTACCCAGGAGTTTGTAAAGGTCGTAAAAGAGCTAATTACAGAGCTAATATATGACTTAAATTTGATGAAATAAATGCTTATGTTGCTTTGCCTTTCAGCTGTAAGCTAACATATTTGCTATACATAATTAACGGCCGTACTGGCCCTCATTGCTGGTTCTTGCTTTCAGACTCAAAATGTGTTATAGTTGCATTTTTTTTGTCATTTTCCCTTAATTTGTTTGGTGCTAATTTACTTTAAAGTCTTTCTTTATAACCTTCCAAGGGCTTTTTTAATTTACTGAGCTCCCCATGGTCCAGCAATTGCCTACATTAGAGTGGCGCAGTGTAGACCTGCGCCACCTGTCGTCTCCGAAGACCTCCGATCAGAGTTTGTTCCTCGCTCCAGGCGTGAAAACGAAAAGGAGACTGCGCTTTTGAGGTTGCGGCTCTTGAACTTTGGAACTCACTCCCGTTGGATTTGACATCTGTGGAAACTGTGGGCAGATTTAAAAAGCAACGTTTGCCCCCACCTGTTCCCACTGTTCAGATTTTGGTGTAATGTTTTATTTACTTCTGTTTCAGATCGTTTTATGTCTGCTGAAGCAAATGATTTCATTGTACACTCTTTCTCCCTGCCCTCATGGTTGAATGAATAATGTGAATCTATCATGTAACTCTTAATAACACAGGCAATTTCAGTCTCTTACTAGCCTTAATTGTTTTTGTGGACGCTGCTTGCAGCTATTATTTAAATCCCAGTCGATACTACCTTATATTGTGTCAGTTTGAATAACCTCATGCTGCAAAAGTGCAAAATCTGACTTGTAGATAGCAGTTTTGTCATCCAGACAGTGAGCGGGAAGGACAGCTACATGTGTAATGTGAGAACTGCAGAGGAAGAAGAAGAGAAAATACAGCTGAGGAAAATAAGACGGAGAAGCAGACGACACAGAAGCTGGGGGGGAGAGAAACTAAGAGGAGAATTATTTTTAGCATTACCATTTAGAAAGGCAGTGACCAATGCAATTAAATCTGACCTCAGAACAAATAGATTTGTGCGTTGTTGTGAGTGCGGATCAGAAGACGGGTCAGGGGGATAATTGGTAAATTGTGAATAATAATGCCGGATTGTCACTAAAGGTGGACGATGAAACAGAATAACAATGAGTCACACCTCTTTTGTCAGCTCTGTCCTACTATGTAACAGCCCGAGTGACAGCACGCGGGACAGCGCCGGTTGGCTACACAAACGTACTGAAGCGTGATGAACTCTTAGAGACGAGGATGTGGGCAGAAATAACAGCTGATGGAAAACAAAGAAGTAAGTCTGCATTGAAATGTGGATCCGCGCTGAGGCTGGTGGTGATACATCACACAAGCGGCAGATGTTAAATCTTAGTTGAGATGTAGACGTCTGGTGTGGTTGCAACATGCAGCTGAAATGATGTGCGGCCCATCTTAAAAGTGCGCCGAACGCCCACGTGCAATATGTATATTTATATATTGCACTATACTATATTGAATTGAACACATCAGCACCTGCTGCCAATTAGCTCTAACTTTCCACCATCTGAGAGCAGATCACTCTTGAAGCCTCTCACTGATGTGCCGAGCTTCTAGGTAATAACACTCTCCATTTAGGTGATTGAGTAGTTTAATGGGATACTTTGTGTGTGTTTTTTCCCCCTGCTAGCTACTTAGAATAGTATTTGATGAATGTGTGAGAGGCTCCAGATGTGCCACAATGTGCTCCTTCAGGGAGAGCTTGTTGTCCAACCGCACTTCTAAGCTATTATGTTTCTGCCATTTCAGAGTATATTACTCAAGCGATTCACCATATCTGCCACCATGAAGTATCTGAGAGCTCTAGACCTGAACCTGAACTGTGTATCTGTGTATTCTTTTTACATACAGTACTGTATGCTCTGATTTACATTATAATACATCTGGAGTGATGGTGCACCGATCCACTTGGGGATGCACTTGTTATATATTTTGTCACTCTTGTGCTGCTTTTACATCATAAACTGAGAGGGTCCTGCTTTAATAAGCGAGACTGTGTGTCAATTTTGCAATCTACTACAAAGGGAAAATATATGGAGCCGCTTAAAGTGCTATTAAGGAGGAGGTCAGGATGGATGGACGGATAGATGGATGGAACAAAACAGTAGACTTCAGCATGCAGGCTGCTGTCTGGTTCATCTCATTTTACATCAATCTAGTCATGAAGTGATCCCGTCTTGGATATTTTCATAACCAAAATCAGATAATCAGAAAATATTTTTTGGTGGCCGCAGTGCAGCTGAAGAGGAGAGCAGCTGTAACTATGGAGACAGAGTATGGATGGTACATTTGCTAAGGGGAAAAGTGATGCCATCAAGCTAGCATTGTTTAGAGACAACAGGTACTTATGTGCACCTGTTGTTGTGTAGAAAAGAATGTGAAATCACCCCTTAGGTGGTGGCAGCCTGCAGAGCTGAGATATGAAGCGTAAGTGGAAATGCCAAAAAAATGCAGTTCCTTAAGTGGCCACTTGAGGCTGGCTGCAAAGATGAGCTAATCCCCATAAAGCTCCATATAAAAATGTCAAACTTGAGCACCACAGTTGTGCCATTTACTTGTATTATATTGTGCAGAAGGGAGAAAACATAAGAGTCAATATCTTCTAGAAGCTTCATGAATAAAATCTATGTGTGATGACACAGTTGCCCTTTTAAATCCAAGCTGGGCTAGTTTAGCTGTAATCCCACAGGCTCATCAGTAGACACTCCATATTCAGTGTAATTACTCTTGCTGCCAGAAGGGAGAGACAGGGAGTCCCCTCCTGTATCTCTAACCACACAGAGGGATTAAAGTATCTGTAGTGTATCATTGGACCAGCCTTCCACCAGTTGCTAAGTCGGATTTGAGAGCAGATCATTCAAAAGAACAACTGTGATGTGGGTGCTTTGATGTGACACGATGTGACTTTTTAAAAAAGATTATTAACACAAAGGTCTTCAGCTTCTTTTTGCAGCTGCTTATTCATGTCCCTGCAAACATTAACTAACCTTGATATATTGACAGGTTCAGGAGTCAAGCAGCGCAAACTAACACTCCCTCTGCAGCAGGAATCAACAGATGCCTTTAGAGCTCAAGGAGGGTTGCTAATAGCAAAAAAGGAAAATGTACATTAAAGGCTTTCACCTTATCTTCTCACAATTTCCAGAAAGTTCTCCAGTCTTCACTATGCCACATGTGAATCTGGAAATGATGAGTAGTTCTGCTGTACTTGTGATGAAATGTGCCATCAGGCAGCAGAGGTTACTCCACAGAGTCAGACAGTGGTTGTTCAACATATAGAACATTTGGACCATCTATCCTGCATTTCGATGGTTTCCTCCTGGAGCTGAGGCTTTGTGTAAGCTCTGCCGCTCTGCTGAGTAGTCAATAAATGAATGTACTCGCACAGTAACCACTGGTTGTTGTGATGGTGAGATCAGTGAACTCCAGCTGATTCATTGATCGAAAGAAACTGCTCACACACTACATCCGGTTTAACTACCATGACACACACCATCTACTGTGCCTCTTAGGTTTTAAAAGTAGATCAGTAGAAAATGCACAGCAATAATCTGAATCTCCGCATCTTGTTAGGTATAAAAAATGTTCAGCAGGAGCTCAGGCTGCTCACTGTTTGGTTGGCAGTTTGATCCCAGGTCCTGGCTGTCCTGACGGGTCCTGTCCAAAGCACTTAAAACTGCTCAAAAAGGAGGCCAATATATCTGGATTGCCTGGCTAGTTTTTATCATGCTTATTTTTTCAAATTAATTGGTTATGATTGGCTAAAAAGAGGGAAGTTATGCCAACATCCAATGAAGCAGCTAAGCTACAACCAAACAGTGGGAGAAGGTGGAGCTACGTCACTCATCTGTACATACAGTCAGCAGTAAACCCAACCAAATTGACTGCAGTCAGAATTAAGTGGTTTTTATATATATAGAGGTAAGCATGTCATGAGCTTCCTTTACAAAAATCGTTTTTTTTGTTTGTTTGCAGAAAATGAGCAAAAAGCTAACTACATTATAAATGGACTGCAGCTCTGTTGTAAAACGTCATGACCATCTTTACCACTTTTAGCTATTCAACAGCCTTAAAGCCATTTGTAGTCCCACCTTTATTAAGGCGCACATAAAGAGATCCTCCAGGTTCCTCCTAATGTGTTTTGTGTGGGAGAGTAACATGTAGCGTTTGTGAACTACAGACTTTACCTTGGGCATCTTAAACCAAAAACTTTCAGAAAACCCATTGACAAAAATGCTAACGCTTTTATGGTCATAAGACCTATTCCTGATGAACTCAAAATGTGTGCATGAGTGGGTGAATGTGAAGGAGTGTAAAGCTTTGAGTACAGTAGTACTGTGGGAAGGTAAGAGGATCAGAATTCTGGTCATGCAACAAATCTGACCTCCTCTGCTCTTTGTCAGATGAGCATTGAACCTAAACATACTACTTTTTTATTATTAATATTATTTGGTGTGAGCATCTGTTGTCAAGTGACATCAAAAACCCAACTCCTCCACATGATGGAGAATGACACCTTACATCCATGCACTGCCAAGCCAGTAAGAAGCTCATTCACCTTGGCAGCCCAGTTAAGAGTGAAAAATACACAGCATTAATATTCGTTGACACATTAAAGTCTGTTTGAGGCTGGCTGCTGTTGTTTCTGAGTTTGTTTTTTTTTTACGTGCGTGAGGAATACATGGCACGAGTCTGACAGCTGACAGAAGCAGGTTTGTCTTCAGCATGTACAAGGTGTGAACAAGTGTTTTTAAGGTGCTGACACTGGCGGGGTTCCAAATATATTTAGGAGCTTGAATGTTGTCATGTTGTATTCACGCAAATCACAACACTGCTCGTGCAATGGCAGGTAACACAAATACAGTATCAGCTGGAGCTCCGGCTTTCAGGCTTTGGATGGTAGTTTTAAAGTTTCATGTGGTTCTAATGAAACTGCAGTTTGCGATGTATTCCAGCCCAAAGCATACAAAAGCCTTGCTAAATATCAGAGCCGAGGCTGGAATCAGGGCTCATTTCAATGCATAATGCACACGCATAACTAAATGGAGAATACATCCGACATAGAGGAGTGTAGAAAAGATAGGTGGATGGATGGATGGATGCGTTCCTTAAGGGGACAAGATATGCAGAATCCCAGAACACCTTGTCTCAATCCAGGGGCAGAGATGAAGTTCGAACCAGGTGTCATCAAATGGCCTACGGTGGATTTCCTATTTACGTCACCAGCTGACATGAAGTGCCACATCTATCGCTTTGCAGCTTTGGCGATACTTTTGCTGAAATCCTCCATTTGCTGACATGCAGTGACTCTCTGGTCATATGGATCCAAAGGGTTGGATATTTCTCAGCTGCATTTGAAAGAGCCTTTGAAATTGGACGGCCTTGTCGCGCCACAGTGATGAAATCGGTCTTCAAATGCAGCCTTTGATGGAAGCAGCCCCTGGACAGTTACTGTCTCTTTTACTTTGCAATCTGGCTGGCCACAGTCCAGTGAAAACAAGCTTTAAAGGGACAGTCTACCGCAAAATGTATTTGCTGGAGAGATTCACATTTTCTTTAATCTAATGGAACCAGTAGCTCTCTGGTTGTGTTGCTCAAAGCATGAAAAAAAACACAATAACACTCAATAGCAGCACCAGATTACTCACATTTGTTGTTGTGAGCAATTTCACATAGGAACTATTTTCTACCAAACCACACCTTTTACCTTTTCATCTTCTGAAGTCTGCATTGTCAACCAATACTGACTGAGCCATTCATGGGAAAGGCTATTCCTGTTTGATCTAACCCTAACCCTAAATCACAGAGAAAAGGCTGCAAACACTGGATTTCTTTATAGGCCCAGCACACAATAGTAGTTTGACCAGAATAGTGTAGGATTAGTATGGCTTCATCCACCTTTAAGACAATTTATCACCTTCCCTAATGGGTGCTTTTCACCACCTCCTTTACATATGCAGGAGTCCAGATCAGGAGATAGCTATTATGGGATGATAGGAAGACGTGGAGTGCAGATTCAGTGTGTATGGGCATAATAGGTTATTACTAGAGACAGACCACAGAGTGCAATAAAAGTATTGAGTAAAAACCTAAAAGTCATTTGTAAAATGAGATGTGAGTTGATGTTAAGAGGCTGGAATGGATGCAGTGTTATCTCTCGCTGTTATGTTTTGACATTAGGAGTCTGCAGGCTGCGGCTTTCTCTAAAGTTATGAGCAGACTTTGCCAGAAAATCAACCCTAGATGACAGACTTCAGAATATCCAAAGGATTTGTCGCTTCCATCCGAGGAAGGCAGTTCATACATTCATCATATTAAGCCAGGACTTCTGCACCTCCCTCCTCAGCAGAGCTCCCCGGGTCTACTGCCGGGGCTCAAATAGCTTCTGTCTGTTTGGTGTTCAACCTCCTCAAAAAGCCTTGCCTCGCTTTTTGAAGCTCTTTCAGTTCAAGTTAGCCTACAGGACTTAGAGGGAGAAATGCTGCTTTTAACCAAAAAGCCACGGTCACACCCGCACTTCAGCACATGCATGGGATGTTCTGCTGCTGCAGACCTCATGACTGTGAAGGTTCTTCTCTAGTCTGGTTTCATTAAAAAGTACTTTGTGTGTGGTTTAAAGTAGCAGTATCTATCTATCTATCTATCTATCTATCTATCTATCTATCTATCTATCTATCTATCTATCTATCTATCTATCTATCTATCTATCTATCTATCTATCTATCTATCTATCTATCTATCTAGCTATAGAGGGCCTTATTTTGGAAAATATTAAACCTAATACAGGCATTCTGTTAGCAATTTATCACTTTGTTGGTAATTGTGGTGCTGCCGAGTTTGCTGAGTGTGGTATAATGCATTGCTTATGTACAGACTCAGGGAACAAATTAGAATCTAGCTGGTTAGCACAGTGAATCATTTAGCATTGACAACATTAATAAGAATAACACATTTTTTATCATAGGTGCCTTTCTGGACAACCAAGGGCAAAAAAACAAACACACATCATAAAAACAAGGAAAGACTGAGTATTGTACTTTGAACAGCACTCTGCTCCCTTTCTAAGCCCTAACCCTAGCGTAGGGTTGGTAACTGGGCCTCAACTGAGGCACCATCGGAAAGGGCTTGGTAAGCCTAGTAAATGAAACTTTAAACCACAACTTTGCTCCCTTCCAAAGCCATATCCCTGACCCTAAGTGCCACTTTGAATCAACACTCTGCTTCCTTTCCAAGCTGTAACCCAACCCTAACGTAGGGCCGGCAACTCATAAACCTATGACACAGTAAAATACGATGTTCATCTAGCTACTGGTGTTCTGTTGGCATTTGGGCTCTTGGTTGCATAACTGTGGTTGTAGTTTTTTCACTAGTTGCTGTGGCTTTCCATTGACTGTTACAGTTATACAGTACTGTTATTAGTTCGACGAATGTTTACACGCAGCTTTTGTTCAGGGAATCTTGCTAGACCCACCTCTCAGATGTGGATTTATGATGCGACACCTAGCGGATCCAACTGGATTTGCACTGTTCAGATTGAGCTGTAGCTAGATTTGACTACACCAGTCTTAATCTCACATCAGAAGCTGCAACGTTCATATCACTGAATGCAGCTGTGGTGATTTTCCTGGGAATTGAATACCATTTACATTCTTGAAATACTAACATGATCATTGTGCCACCAACGTGTGTCATTCATTATGTTTATTTTAATTAATTCTTTGAAAAAGAAAGTATTTAAAACGTGTGATGCGACATCGAGATGGAAGTGTGATCAAAGCGGTCCATTGTTTAAGCGTTGTGTCCTGCCACGTCTATTGACACTGACTGTGTGAGTTGTAATTATCTCCGTGCACCGCCCACGCCGTTTATTGCACAAGGCAATTAAAGTGAGTCTGCCTCTGAGTCTAATGTGACCCTCTGCGCCCATAGCTTCTCTCTTCTGCGAACCCGAGCGAAGTGACAGGATGCCGTCGCAGCTGAGCTCATCAGCTTTATGACAGACTCTGACTTGCGCACCCCTCACATTACTCTAATGTAAAAACAGTTTCTTAGAGGCTTGTCTGTTGTTCAGCGGATGGAGGAGACTTCACACATATGGCTGCATAAACTCTGATCAGTGCGTTGATTATGACAGTAGCATAAAGCAAACATACCGCCGTGACCTTTAATCAGTTATAGCTGACATTTGATGGCTTCTGCTTTAGCACAGAAAACAATTTACCAGCCTACAATCTGATTAAAGCTGAGGTTGTAATTACAGGTAGAGGTTCAGGGAAAAAAAAATCTGTTAGGAATAATAACTCACAGGAGAAAAAAAAATACATCCACCCACACAGAATATCTGACCTCCATAGCTGTCTAACTGCACCGTGTTACCTCAGTGACAAACAAATCATTAATGTTCAGAGAAATTTCCATTCATTTGACCATTTTATGATCATTTCCTGTTCATTGACTGAAGCTCTACAAAGCAAAAGCAACTAGCTGCTGGTTGAAATTCAACCAGCAGCAACTTTTTACAGCTGAGAAGTAAAGCAAAGACAAATGTGCCAAAACGTGCAGTTCCTCTAATGGCCACTAGTCAAGTATTTAAAAAATAAATAAATAAAAACAACAAATATGATACAGCACACAGTACATTACATGTCACACTTTTGTCATATCTACTTTACTACTGCTTTCAGATCTTTGAAAATCCTGCCTACTTGGCTCCATCCTCCATAATGCCGCAATAACCCATTGTTGTACGCAATGCAGCACAATCTGAGAGTCCCTGTAAAGCTATGTGTAATTACAGAAGGGTGCTTGCTTTGATTGACAGGTGTGTGTAGTTAACTGCCTCCCTGTGCTTCACAGGGAGATAGACAGAGTCACAGAGGATTAATCTATCTTTGTATAACATCTGTGAGTGTAACAGGCAGTGAAATGTTGTAATACTCCTTTAACACTAACATCATAATCCTGAAGCAGAAGGGAGTGACCTCACATTTTTTTGTCTTTTTAAAAGTCTAAAACTTTTCTCGTGAGGCCTGAATCAAAAGAATACACACGCAGCTCTTTGTGCAGACACACACACACACACACACACACTGCTTGGCTCCTCTCTGACGGCACGCTGCCCTGTCACACTTTGTCTGTGCGGGATGACAAGTCTTGGTGCAGTGCAGTTTATCACACAGTCACTAAAGTTGACACTAGAGCAGGATTGTGCGGACTATCACACAGCCAGCCAACCCTGCACACACACACACACCCACACACACCCACACACACACACATATACCTCTGGGGCTTGGAGAGACACAGTGGAAGCATACAGATAGGACAATAGGAGATATCTAGTCATATTTTTATGCAAATGAAGATAAAATGCAGATACAGAAATGTAAGTAGCAGTAGATGAAAGGTTGTGAAAGGTCTGAGGGAGAGGCAATTGGTTTCTGTTTTATTTCAGTGAATGGAAATCAGTTTCTGGGTAATTTACATTATTTAATTTATGTTAGAGTTAGTGAACCATATTCTCATTTTGTTAAGCACTGCAAAGTGTGGACAGACTTTTGGGTCCACGTGGTATCACAGGGATGTTACACAGAAGTCTGCAGATACACTAGATGTATAGGTGTGGGTGTAGCATCAAGAAAAGTCTGGAATGAGAACACACACGGGAGTTTGGGTTTGTGTTGTCGATAAACCTGAACATCACATAATGGTCGAGGTGAATGTGCGTCGGCTTTAACTTTCTGTCTGCACAACACACAAAAAAAGTCTAATTACAATCACCTTCACTAATACTTTATCAAAGATCTGGCTCATTTTATATGTAGTTTTGACAACTTCCTTATTAATTGAAATAGGGATTCTGAATGAGTTTGAAGGTTCACATTAACGTTCTACATGGTGTTTTACCAGCAATATTTTTTAATTAAATTAAAAGCAACTTTTCATGATTTCTTATAAAAATGCACTAAAACCCTGACATGCTTTTTACTGGCCTAAATTAATATTGGAAATAGAGCTGGAAAAGTTTCAGTATCTCCCACAGAGAAATGTGACAAAAGTTTAACACATGCTGTGAATGTATAATACTTTCATTTTTTTCCATGGAGGAAATGTTTGAGAGCAGGATTACAGTATTAAATAAAGATAAACCTAATGTTATTGTGTGTGTGTGTGTGAGAGAGAGAGAGAGAGAGAGAGGAGGTAAGCAATTATAATCTGTTTTTAATTGTTTTGGCTGCATTTCTCAGACTTTCCTTTGTTTGTTATTTTGGCCTTTCCCACCCTGAAACGTAATTATTTTGTTAATAAACAGACAAATAATTTTCAGTGCTCTGTGTGGTTGGATGTGAAGAAAGACACATGGATCAAAGCCTCTCAGAGACAATTTAAAGACTTTAAATTAATGATTTTTGCGAGTTGACTGGTGTAGTCAAGACATTAATCCTATTATATAATATATTGTTAAAGACTTGAATAGAAACGTGTTTGTGTTCATCCGAGCCTTTTTCTACTGTAGGATGCAAGGAAGTGCAGACAAGAAGTTACATAATCTGGGTGGGATTGACAGGATTCCTTGAGATGTCATAGTAGGTGTGCCTGAGATTAGACTCCTCTTACCCATCTGCAGATTGTGTTTACGGGATTATCCTCATACATCATGCATCCCCTATTAAAATGATGGACATTGTAAACAACAACAATCTGAATTTTAAAGCAATTTCTTGCATTAAAATGCAAATTATTCACATACCGTAAAGGATGTGCTAACAATAATAAACAATATTTTGTGTTCAGCTGAGCTGCAGTTCTTCATGTTTAGAAAAACTTAACCCTCGCCCCTTGAGCTCCTTCATGAGCGTAGGCGAGCAGTCGGTGCGGCTGTGTGGGTGGTGGTCATATTCTCCTCCTGAACAGAGGGAATAACCTTTTTATTTCTTTGCTTTTGCTCTTTGTCTCTCCTCTCACTAATAGATTAATCCAGATTCCCGGAAGGTTAACGCATTCATTATCAGCGGTTCTGAACGTTTTCGCATGTTTTGTTCCATCATTAAAACTTGAAAGATGAAGACTTTACCATACTCTCAGGTTACTTTATGTAACTCCACAGCAGATTTTTGCATACATTATCTGCACTGCATTACTCCAAGTGGGGGCCGAGGTCTAAATTATAACATTAACATGAAGAGAATGGTTTATATGGATGCAATTCTTGTGTGACGGAGGTGTGGAAAAAGAAAACAATGTTCCAGTCTGGAATGCAAATGTACACTCACATTTATGTTCCTTTGTGTATTTTCACAAACAAATGGCTTTTGACCTATGAGAAGATCAAGTACAAGGAGCTGTTTGAAAACTCCATTTATGCATTTGATTCCTAACATTTCCATTTCTCCCTCTCTGTCTCCTGCCAGTACAGGGATGCATGAACTCTTTCTGTTGTAGGCCTGATGCCTAAACTCTGTTTTTGTTTTTTTTTAATCTATCTCCAATACCCACTGCACTGTGGATGCAGTGCTCTGGATGGAGAATATCACAATGATATTATTCATATGCAGCCAGGTTTAGGTAATCCTTCCAACGCTGAGACCAAACCATAAAAAGGACGATGAATTATTGAAGAGCATCAGAGAAATAGGAAACCTTTTCTCTGAATAGGATCAACCTTTTGGGAATGCTTCAAAGAGCATTCAATAGTCTGCAAAAAAAAAAAAAAAAAAACCCTCAGCCCCTCTCCCTGCTTTATCCCTGTCGAAAAGCTCTGCCCTGGCTCTGAGAGGGAGAGAGATGCAGAGCGACAGAGGGAGGGGGAGAGAATGAAAGCTCACCTATTGTTCACCCTTTATTTGCATGAAATTGTTTACCACCTTTTCATGCTGTTCTCTCTTTTCCCCGTCCCTGTCCCCTACTGCTCCATTTTCTGCTTTCTGATTCTGTTTTTTTTTTTTGCCTCTGCTCATTTTAACAGCCACAGATGGCGGAGGCCGAATACGACTTTAAGGACAATTAGCTCCAATTGACGTGTACTGTACTAGCTGATGTAGAGTGTACATTTGAAATGAATGCTCGAGGTTGAAGTGAAATGTACTGCAATGATCGAAAAATCTATAAAGTCTGGATACATATTTCTCTTTGTTTTTCAACAAACAACAAAAAACAAACTCCAGCAGCGCAAAGTTAGAGCGAACAAGTGTAAAGTATTCAGCAGGAGGTCAGTTGGGGTGGTTGTGAGGCGTAACATGTTGCCTCAAGCTCTGAAAATGGTGAGCACAAACTCGGAGCGGGGTGAAATCTTCTGCCAGCCACCACAAAAAAAAAAAAAATTTTGTTATCATTGGCCAAGACATCTTCCAGCCACGTCTAACCACTGCTAAACTTATACCTATGACCAAATCCCACACTCGCTGAAGCGCTCCATTATCTCCCTTGAAGCATCTCCCACAACCAGTAATGAAAGGATCCCCTCTCATGTGTGTTGTCGGTGGAGCCGGTGCCCTGGTAGCATGTTTGTCTGAGCTACAGACCTGCACTGTAAGAGGTTTTGGAAATGGGCTTTTTACTCAGGGAGTTAGATGAGAAAATCAATAACACTGTCATGTCTGTTCATCCAATATGTAGCTGGCTCAGCTTAGCAACTGGAATCCTAGCCCGACTCTGATATAGGATAACTAGGGAGAGCAGCAACACTAGCATGTTTTTATGTGGTTTTGCTGAGAACCGACTAAGGCAAAGAACAGTTTGGCACATGCATCCTGGTAAACCATTGCATTTTTCTAAGGATTTAAAAAAACAAGTTCTAACTTAGCCTGAAAGAAAAAAAAATCACCAACGGAATGGATTTTCTTTTTTTTTGGGTCTGAAATGACTCTGCAGTAGTCAGCACAAGCTCTGGCAGTGATGGAAACATGACACCGGGGTGAACACACACACATTTCTGCCCCTTTTTGCAATGAAGCTCTTTATCTCACCCCAGATTCCATCTATTTCTGTTCAAGGAGCTCATGTTCTCTTTGTAGTAGATATCTATTGTTTATGGCAATGAATGTGTGATAACACATAACAAAAAGAGAATTATGCCTGAATATAATCTGACGTTGAAGATTACACATCTAATGCTATGATATGGGACTCACTTTGTATTTTTGAAGGGTCAGAAATATTCATATTTAGCATTTATAGGATGTTTTCTAATGTTAGCTGCTAAAACTAACAAGTGCCTGCTTCACCAATTTTGATTCCAAGTTAACCTCTCTTGTAATTAATGTTGTCTGGAAGAAAAAAAAACAATTATTTTATTGACCAAAAAGTAATTAGACACCAAGTGAAACTTCAGCATCCCAAAAGTCTGTTTATAGTTCTGAATCTTAATGCTGCACACTGTAGTCTGTATGTTATGGTCAATAAACGTTCAGGACTAATAGTAAAAATAAAATGTCCGTTCATTGACTAATTTTTGCAGTTTTACAGCAAATAAAGATTTAGATGAGGGGTGCCCACACTTTTTACAATGACCAAGTCAAAATGATCTACCTACACTAATCACAATTAAGAAATTAAAAGAAGTTCCACAATGGGGAAATTGCTTAAGGCAGCTCAGCAAAGAGCGCCAAAGAGCAAAGAGTGACTAGGGAGGAGTTGGGATCGAACCAGTACAGTACAAATTGTAAAAAAAATTGTAGTTAACTTAAATCTTCCGTTCAGTTATGGGGAACTAGTCAAGTCTGTGTCACGGGGCAGGCTGTGGGCATCAAGTGAAGAGAGAGGCTGCTGAATGGATGTCAATAAATGGCAGTCCCCATTTTTACTGTGTATTGCCAGGACTTGAATGTACATTAATGTTTAGAATTTATTAGGTTTTTATCTTATATTTTTTATTTTTATTTTTTACGCTCACTACTTTACCTTATTAGTATTTCTGTCTTTTTGAGTATACATGGAGCACCTGGAACGAAAACAATTTCCCCCCGGGGATCAATAAAGTATTTCTGATTCTGATTCTGATTCTGATTTTAGCTCAAAACTAGCTGACGGTGAGGTAATTTGTTGTACTTCAATGTAGAAGCCCGTCTTTGATGAATGGACTTATGTTAGCAGATGAGTCAGTGCACCGGCATTGAGGGACATTAAAGACACCTTCACTCTTCATCCACCTGCAGAGTCTGAACTCTTATCAGTCCTGCAGTACAGTCCTCTCTGACGGCCCGCAGCTTTCAGTTCTCTGTCCAGTTTGTTGACATGACCCAAAAACTTAAGTGTAATTTAAAGATCTTATATTAACGGTAAGAGCGCTCACTCCTTCAATCAGTCACGCTACTACATAGATCACGAGAAAGTGGGACATCGATGTTATAAAATGTCTTCGGAGCACTGTGAGGATAGATGGTAGACAAACATGAAAACATTTTCTAAATGCACGTGATCAACCTGCACCCCCATCGACGTATTGGGCACCCCCTTGGGCAGGCTAACAAAAAACGGTGACTGGTTGTCCACATACGTTTGTCCATATAGTGACAATGGTCTAAAAGGATAAACAAATCCAAATGAATGAGATGTGAATGTTATATTAATCTAACATAAAAGTTCCTACATCTTGTTTTGAGTGGGTCTGAGTTACATTAATTTTTCAACACCAGAAAAAAAAAGTTGTTGTGCTTTTAAGAATTTTAAACATGACACACAATTCATTATTAAAAGCAGAGTCATTTTAAGACGTCTGAAGTTGGCAAGTGTTGTGACTAACAATTTGTCAGCTTTTGGCATATACACAGGGTTGTTTGACAGTAAGAAAACACTGAATAACACCAGCTTTTTCCATTAATGGAGTAAACACCTAATGTGATTCCTTGGTATGCTAATGCTATTCCACTGGATTTCAGCCAGCTTGCCCTCCCATACTCACCTGGATTTACCTAATATCTGGCTGCACCACAGGCGAGATTTCCTGAGGCGTCTCATCCAGACTGTATGATCACTGACTCTCTAAAACACAGCATCAGTTAAAAACATATTAAATGGATGTGAAAATGTGAATGTGGGATTGACTGCTGTCACACAGAGGGTCGGGTTAAGGCAGAGCGACAGCCGATGAAGAGCGCGAGATGTAAGAAAGATGTCGGGCTGCAGAGACGGAGAAAGGATTGGACAGAGATGGATGAGGCGGGCAAGAGAGATGTGCATTTCTATCCGTCTTCACTTTATGTGTCTATCTATATCTGTTTCACTATCCGGCTGGACTCACACTGTCCCAGACTTCTTCTTCACTCAATCGCACTGATGGAATTTAGGGAAGGAGAGAGAGAGGAGAGATCAAGACAGTCAAGCTTTATTGCTGCGACCCTCTCCTCCACTGGGATGTTTTCTGTCAGCATCACTTACCGCCGTGACTCTGCAAGACCACCTACACAAACACATACACACCTACGATCTGTGAAGCACAAACGTGTGAAAGTACACACACGGCTGCTCGCTGTTTCAAAAAAATGGACCCATACTGTACGCAATAATGTGTCTCTGGATCACCTGCTGCAAAAACCATGAGCTCCTCTCTCTCTCTCTGAGAGATGAAGAGAGCGAGGGGAGGGAAGGGGAGCGGGGGAGAAAAAAGAGGGAGGAGGGAGGTGCAGGGGGAGAGTGCTTTTGTGTTGTCAGCAGAAACATTGTTTTATGGATGCAGTGTTTACAGTGGTGTTGCCATATTGTGTGTAAGTGTGCGCGCATATGTGTGTTTGTTTTCCCTCTTTGGATGTATTTGGCCTTACCTGTCCACAGGGATGAATTAAGCCTGTCAAAGATTTTACTGTGTGTGTGTGTGTGGATGTTCTGAGATGTATTAGGCCCATCTATGGACACGTTGACTGTTTGTTTTAAGCCTGCCTGCGGGGCTTATGCATTCTGCATGAGAGTACTGTGCTTTATGTGTCAAACCCATTTGTTTGCCCAAATGCTCAGCGAAAGCACAAACACTCCGCGGACCTTTTGTTTGTCTAGTGTTCACCCACGTGCACACTTGATACAGCCTCAGACGTGCACACACAAAGTGGCACATCCACAAACATGCCACCCCTCACACACTTTGAACATCCGACTAAAGACAAACTTTTGACTGACACGCGCCTATATGTGTGTATTTTCTAAAGAATAAAAACAGCAGAGCGCTGGTATTCGCATTAATGAATCCCTTTGTTGTGTTCTCATGTTTCCCTTTTGAAATCCTTCGGCCTCTGAAGTTGAAAGTAATCAACTTAAACTCTAAAGTACAAACCAATATTTACAAAATGTTAAAGCAGAAATCGTCTCAGGCTTCATGGGCTCTGACGGGACAAAGTGTACCAGTGGGTGTACTGACTATTTTCATATGAGCAGAATTGGAGCCTTTGATCATTTTAAGAATATGATGTTTTCAATGCAGCATTTGCACAGAGAGTTGTTCAGCACACATGAGTCCACCCTCATCTGTTTCCTTACTTTCCTCAGTCATGTCTCTGCTTGCTACAGTTTGGCTTCTGGCTGCCTGGACTCTGCCACATTATCCACTCGGCTGGGCTCATCTTCTCCATCTAATCCCTGTGTTTTCACAGCATGTTGTCACACTTCCATTTCAGTGAGTAAGTCAACATTACATTGTTTATCGGCATCTAGAATGTGGAATTACCTCAGGACAAAGAGCTGTGCCCATTACAGATGCTGATCAGAATCCTAGAAAAGATGTCACTGGGGCTAACACATGGCGCAACCTCTGACGCTGAATGCAGTTCCCTGAATGGCCACTCGGGGCTGTCTCCATATTTACCGACCTCTGTGTTCAAATGTCCAAGTGTATAGGAATAAACATGTTTACAGCCTGGTATCTTAGCAGTGAGATGTAAGGGGGTAAAGGCTGTCTAGCAACCTCCGTTCCACTCATGTGCTACAATTGTGCCCACATTTTTAAGTAGGAGTTAGATGTCTCAGTGGTCTGACTGCTCTATAGAAACATTATTGGAGGACAGTGCATGAAGCTTATCTTTATTTGCAGCTAACATTAAGCTACCTGTAGTTGGTAAATATCTCAAAAACATAGGCTAGCTGCTTGTCAAAACATGATGGCTGCTTCTGAAATCACCCACTCACACCTTAATTACTGTATGGGGAGTTTGTTGAGGAGTATTTAGGGACCTCATTGGAAAATGAATACAACTGATTACATTTCAGAAACTACTCAAATAAGCTTCTCTTGTTAATTCTGTCACTGCTGTCACACCATAAAACCTGACAGCTAATTAAATACTAAGTGCTATGCATGGTGCTAGATATTGCTATAATGTAGTGACCATCTCTTGTACACTAGCTTTCATAATAGTGTCACAGGGCGCACATCTAGAGTGCAGCAGCAGAGCTGGACTCCAGCTTCCATCACAGCAACCACTCTCTTACTAATAGAAATATTCTAAAATAAATAGCATAACCAGGATCAAACCAACATGGTGACCATCTCATCAATCTGCAGCCTGTTTTTTTTTTTGCACTGGCATGAATCAGAAAACTATTTGTATCAGAAAACGATTTGGTTCATCCAGCTCACCTGCTCCACTCTGCTCCTCCTCCTGATTGCATCACCTGCCCCTCTGTGTCCCATCAGCTTGCCATGACCCAGATCCACAGAGCCAGTTACTGAGTAAACAGAAATAAAGAGCATAAAAGCTTAAAAACACTGCCACAGGTTTGTGATTACTGGCCGAACCTCTGGCCATAATAAGAGGTACCCAACACAGGTCATGCATTATATAATCAGTTAAACCTTTTACAGAGTGTTTGTAATTATTTAGCATCATACACTCAATTGAGGATCACCACATCATACTGTAGGTGGTCGACGATGGAGGTATTTCAGAATGCTGTGCGAGTGTGGACATCCTGATCCAGCCTGTGCAATGACAAACACATATCCGTTACCGTGTTTAAAATCTGTATGCAAGAAGAAACACTCATTCAGATCTATGCATTATTTGACTGGAAGTATGTTTATGGGTTTTCTCTTTATTCTTCTCATATACCCTGTGTTACTGTTGTAGGCTTTGGAAGCAGATGGAAGCCACGTCACATAAAATCTAAACTACCAGCATAAAAAAAGCTTTTCTCTCACTCGTCTATATGAATTATCATGGAGTGTAAATAGCTGCCATTTTGAGAGCACTCTACATGTTGCGGGTATACATTTTTAGTTTCTTGTGTGTCATTTAATGCCGCTAAATGACACAGTAGATGCTTAGGGTTAGGGCCAAGTAGGAGGGAAAGAGACCCTTCATCATCAACATACCAAAACACAAGATGTGTTTTCACACACTGCCAGACTGCCAGGGTCACTGGGACCAAAGATGTTTGTTACATTTTAATGGCAGTCTGTCTACCATATGAATCTGTGAAATTTGGTTTCCATCTCAGGTTTGACAGCAGAGATTGATGATAGTGGGCCAGGTTTTTTTTTTTTAAACCTTAATATTAAAGATGGAAAAGAACATTGGGAAATCTGTTCACACTCAGCTGCAAGTGGAAATACTCCATGACAGGAGGATGAATGAGCATGGTGACAGAATCCATATGTGCGGCTTATCGTCATGGCTGGGAACAGTTGTTTTAATCCAGCAAGAAATGGGTTTGAACATTATATAGACAAGTAATGGCAGGTGAGGAGTGTGGAATGGTTGTTCTTTTGTTGTTGCACAAATGGACACCAGACTGCTGTGTTTCCAAATCAATTTGGATTTGTGTGTGCAGTTTAACAAAAAGTATAGAGATGCATCTGTTCTGGCTTTGACTGCTAATGATCTGAGCTTTTGATGAAAGGGTTTTGGAAGTCTGACACAGACGCGCATGCTGGACGTCCCCTCTGCCCCTGTGACACAGCTACACACAGCTCTTGCCGGGCGAAGCATTTTGTTATTCGTTTAGCATACATTCGCTTTTCATGTCCACCTCAGTCTTTGTATCCACCCCTCGCTGCCTTCATGCTGTGACACCGGGCTGCAGTGTGTGGATGCTCAGAGCACCGTGGTCTGTTGATTGATTTCTTAGCATCAAAACCTTCACAACCTTTTCATCTGAATACTGAAAACAAAGATGGGAATTGGTAGAATATTCTGTCTTCATCCTGAGTGTGAGTGCAAACAGCTTTGAGCTCAGATATGCACGGCCAAGATGTCCTGCAGAGCCCTTAATTTCAGTGGATTCGGCAGATATGGGTTATCTATCAGACTTCTCCCGGCATGATATCTTCACATTTTCTACCCTAGAAAATTGCATTTTGCTGTGCTGGCTTCTGCTTTCTTGGTCTTGATATTTGTGTGCAGCCCTCTGTCCCTCCACTCCTTGCCCCAGGTCCCCTCTACATGCTGCAGGTACTGAGCAGACACACCCTGGGGACCTGCACACCCAACCCGACCATCTGTCACCCACATACAGACTGCACAGAGCACGTCCAAGGTTTTGATTGGGGCGTCGTTCCTGCGGCCCCTCAGCTGCTTGTCCACCCTGGAGACATAGAGATATGTCTGTGTGTGTCTCTGTGTGTGCACTCATGTTATCCTCCCATGTATGTGGCTATCGGATCTGTGTGTTCCTACATCTGCATCATGTTGCCCCAGGAGGAGCTTTGAGCCGTCACCAGGAAAGCCTTTGGGAACGGTTTTGGGAAAGCTTTAGGAAATGTCTGTGCAAAGCTGTCAGATGGATTTGTGTCCATCACGGCTGTGTTTGGCCCCGGGGCCGTGACAGCAGATCAGAACAGAGAGTTTCTACAAAGGAGCAACAGATACAGTGGAGACAGAACTCAACTAACCCACTTCTAAAGTAGAGCAGTGGCAGGGATGTTGGAGAGGGGGGGTCGGGGTTGGGAATTTTTGTGGCATTTTGAATTTTTGACACATTTAGTGTTTTTTTTTCATTCTGATTTCTGTTAATAATGTCACCAAATCTTATGCAGTTGACATTGTTATCTTTAACAGTGTGTATGGATGATTATTCATCAGCTTAGCAATACTGTGTTCCAATAGAAATGTGATTTAAATACAGTGCCCTCACTTTAACCTCATATATGCATTGCCTTTCATAAAGCCTCCTACAATGCAGCTGGGATGTATACAATAGGTGTCAAATAAATCAACCTCTACAGCAATGCTTATGGTTTTGATTGACCGATTTTTCACACTCCATTTGCTGTTTATTTGAGACAAATCCCACCGTTGACTGCAACAATTGCCATAGCAATAGACAAGGACGAGCCCCGTATGAAAGGAAGCAATGCTATAAACAGACTATATAGTTCAAGGCCATCTCTTTACTCCCGAGATTCACTGTGTGCTTTCTGTGTGTGTGGCTGACAAAAAGCTTTAGCTCCCTCATGCTCTACTTTTTTTCCAGATTTCCCTACCTCCTGCTTTGACTAATCATTGGATTTAGCGCTCCCGTATTTATTTGTAGTTATCAGTAAAATGAAAGGCATCAATGATGAAATGAACTTAGCATGTTGTGAAAGACAAAACAGAGCTCTTGTAAACACTTGACACTATTACTCCCACAGAAATGTCTTGTACATGTACTGTAGGATTCTGTTTGTGTGTGTAGTGCGTGCGTATTGGGATGACAAGGAGATGAGAGAAGACAGACACAACAGTTGCATCATGATTGTAACATCTGAGCCATTTATGATTTATTTATGCATCTGATTTGTTACTGGGGTAGAAATGTTTTGCTAACAGAAAGAAATGCATGGCTGGGGGCAGGGGGTGGTGAATGCACGATGGATGATGATGAATCCAAAAGAAAGATAAATCAATGGATGGATTTCTCCATCCTTTCATCCAGGCAGCTGGACAGTCAGATAAATGTCATTTACAAAAAGAATCTATGTCTGAGTACACAGATGGAGTGATAAGGGGTTGGCCAAAGATAGATGGCATGTATTTTCCAACTCCTAAATGTATAGACATTACAGCAATAGTGGAGCATACGGACCCTTCATTTGGTGAAATAACCATCTCGGATGTTGACAAAGTGGTTCAACAGTGGTGATGATGTCATCCTCACTGTCAAAATGGTGATCATTAAGACATCATCTCCGCGGAAGATTGTGGCATTGCCACTGGCATCAAGACTTGAATAGGGACAAACAGGCAGTGTGTTAAACCCTTGTGAGGTCAAATTGCTGGGGTTTACTCTCAGGCTTTTATTTTTATGTGTCCCCTTGTCCCCTGAGGTTTCTATAAAACACATAGGGACGAAGCCCTGGTTAAGCCTTTATTCAGGAAGAACAACAATTTGGATTGGACATTAAATGTCACAGGGCGCAATCTCTGTGTTTGGACATTACTGCGAAAATGTATCATTGTCAAATATACAGACATGATAATATAACAAGGTTAAAAAATTGCACACCTATGTTTTGTACTTGTAATTGGTATTTCTATTTTCTGTAAATATTGTCTATACGGTTTATCATCACCATTAGAGGTATGTGTAAAGCATCCTGGGCGCCTGTGTATTGCTGCTGCAAACTTTCCCAGCTGGTGATGAATAAAGTATTTCTATTCTACATCTTCTTTTCTTTTCAATAAATAATTTACTTGAAGCACTTTAAATATTTGCCTCGGAGGGTTGATTTGTACATGACCTTTGCTTTTCTTGCCAAGTTGAATATTGAATTTAAAATGATAAAACCTGAACTTTGTGGTAAATTAGCTTTCTATAAGAGGCAGAGTGTTACAAGAGGCAGTCGTCTGCTGAACACGCCAGGTGTTAAGACAGGTTTACATCAAGCAACAGCCCTATTCTGTTGAAACTTGTGGGCTGGAGCATTGTCCCACGTGGCAGAGCACATGGGACAATGGCACAACACCAATCATGTGTGGCAGGCTCCTGTAACAGTGTGAGATGTTTGCAGGTAGGCCACTAGAAGGAAACAGACACTATCACCCTAAAACAGACCTTACTGACATTCTTGGGAGCTGGAGGAAAAGTTTGCCTGTTCTTCTCTATTAGAGAAATCTCTTGGGTTCAGCCTAAAACTGGCAGATTGTCTCTTGGCTAGATACCAAGAGTGTCAGGGCTCAGTGAGCTTACCATAGATCACAGGTGTCAAACTCGAGGCCTGAGGGTCAAATCTGGCCCCTGAAACTTTCTACCTGGGCTGCACCAAGATGTCCAAAACATATATGATACAGCCCAAACCTTGTTTTGTGAATCTACGATATTCATTTTTCATATAACTGTAAACTACCCACAACATTCCACTGAATAAAACCAGTCATACTAACAAAACTGATATATTTTGTGCAGTAAAAATAACAGAATGATCAAAGGTAGGCGCTCCTACTCACACTGTTGTAGAGCTTTATCTGTTGTATGGCTGTGAACAATAAACGTGTTTCAAGCCAAAAAGCAAAGTGGTTTCAAAGATGGACACAGCAGTGTATTTTAGGAAGTCGATGGAAACAAAGCTTCCTGATGTGCAAAGAAAAAAGTCGCCATCCTAAAGGAAAATAATCTCAAGAGTGATTTCTCGACTAAACACAGAGAACAGAAGGATCAGAGAAACGAGAGGTCAGTTTCACGGTGAGTACCAATGATAGTGAATGAACTGCAACTTCAAATCCAGTACATGGTGTATATCATTGGAAGACACAGTCATACACTGTTCCTGAAGCTCTAGCCCTGTGGGAGGCTCAGACCATCACCATGTTGGCATCATCATAGTCCGCCTAAACTCCCAATACAGGCAAAGAGGTGGAGCAGCTGTAAACATGTATATTCCTGCTGGGTGTCCAGCCCCCAGAGGCTGCAGAGGGAACTGCAGTTTCATTTCTCAGCCATGGAAGTTGCTGCTTGGAGCTGATGCCATGGTCATTTGGAGATTGTCAGAGAGATAACAATGAGGACAAGCTCCTGGGATGTATCCGATTTGTGCCAGTGTATCATTTGTTTCCAGTCACAAAAAAGAAGCCACTTGTGTTACCTCCAAAGAAAAGATCTGAAGGCCCAGGGAGCAGATGTCTGCACAAAGGTTGTTGTCCAGCCATGACTTGTAATATTTAACTACCTGAAACAAAAAGACCACAAAAGTTATTGACTTCAGCCTCTCTGAATAATCACTGAATTGCATGTGCATGAAACAAAAGGCTTGGTCTCCAAACCTGTTAGCTTAGTACACCGACTAAAATAGGCAAAAAAAAAAACAAAATAAACTGGCTTGGCTCGAATATTATAATAAATGTCACAGTAAATTTTTCCTTTGTGTGAACAGATGTCTTTCAGACTTTTAGGGAAATGAATGCAGTGAGTTATTTGCTAATAAAGTGCACACACACCATGGAAAAAAATGAAATATACTGAATTTACTAAATCAATGGCTGAACACTGTGGAGAAAACAGGATACAGATTTTTCCTCTCAGTTTCCATTCTTTATGCTAAATCTATCTCAGAGCCCCTGGTATTGCTGCTTCTCCACACAAGCATATTAAAAATATCCTCCCTAAAATGTCAAGCAATTTTAATGCAATTTAGTTATAAGCAATAATATGTGCAAATGAATGACTGAATACGCAGATGAAGCACACAGTGAAGCTTTCAAGCCGTACCTTCATCGCCTCTGGTGGCAAACCACATGCCGTATACAGTATTAATGGTGCCCTTTACCCTGAAACACAGTAACAGCCTGGCTCTCTCTGCTTTCAGCTTTTAATTGCATGACTCACAGCTGCTCAACAGGCAAAGTGTGGGTGAATGTGCAAGAGGTATGCTGCAAAAGTTCACCGTCTTTCAAGAGAGACTGTTGAGACCAACACTGTTAAATAAGGAAACGTGCGGCTAAGGAGACAATAGTTTAGAAACCTCATTGAGCAGGTTTTTTTTTTTAATTTGATGCATCGCAAACTTTTAGAAGGTGTGTATCCATGGCAATTAAGCAAAGCATCATTTTAGTTCATCACTATTGACGTGTGAACTTTTACAGCATGTTCTGAAGATGACAAATATTGACTCTTGAAATTGTGCTTCTCAATAAAACTATTTAAACACTGAAATAACTCAGTGAGAGGAGAAGTCAGAATTATTTAGAATAGTTATTAAAGTGCAAAAAAAGGGGGTTTTATGCAGCTCCAGGTTCTTGCAGGTTGAACGCTTTTGGTCTTATTATGATTATTACATGTCATTTAAATAAATACATAATCATACTATTTGTTAACTGTCTTATGGCACCTCTTCCTCCTCTCCTGCTGTTGCATCAATAATTAGGACCAATTATTGCCAAGTATCTCTGAACTGATTCCAGTAAATTTTCATTGGGTTAATTAGAGCTGGTGCCCAAGATTTTAACAGAAACAGGAGGATAGAAATCAAGCCCAGAGGAAAGGGGAAAGGAGGACAAAGAGAAGTCATGTATCCATAGAGCTTTGTACAATCATCCTTGTATTGTTAATCATAGTTACAACATGCATGTTGTTGTTGTTCTGAGACGAGAAATCTCACCCCGGACATGTTCAGTTGGGTTTTTTCCAGCGCTACTGAAATCAATACAGCTGTCAACACCATTTGTTTCACAGCTCTCATTTAATTTTAACATTAGCTGCATACTTTTACACTTCACTTTTACCTTGCGTTCACACCAAGACCTAAAGCTGTAAAATCCCTTTTGTTGCTCATAAAGTAGAGCTGCTATAAAAGTTCTGTACGCTTTTGTCGCTCATGATGTGACAGATTCAAACGTATGATTTTGCTTATCTATTTAAAGGAGCTGTATGCTTTTAGTACAGGCAGCTTGACAGCCGTATGCTGGGGCTTTGTTTCCACTTTTTGTGGCACACCTTAACTATTGACAGCATGTGTGCTAGTTTAAATAAACTGCACTTTTTGTGGTAATCTCTACAAGCAAAAACAGTAGGATCATACAGTGATCAGCAGTGATCAACTTCTCGCACATCATTTTGATAGGAACTAAAGTACGCTAGGAACCAAAGTTTCCGAGTATGTTCCCTGAGATCCACGCAAATGAAGAATGTCTACATTCCGAGCGGTTGTCAGTGTTTTACAGCTGAAACGCTCTATAGCTTATTGCATAAAGTTAAGCTCTTTTCAACTTTTTTTAGTTGCTCTAGTTGCTAGTTTTGTAGCTTTAGTTGCTTGCCCATAGAGAGTGAATGACTTCTGTCGATTTTACAGCTTTAGTCACGCTTGGTGTGAATGCGGGGTACACTTTTCTTTAATTGCACAAGTGCAGAATATGTGCAGTTGTGTGACGCACACTCACTGGGCTTTCTGTGCAGTGACAGAGGGGGGGCTGAAGCTGTTGACGCTGTGCAAATGTGTTGATTTCACTCCCAATTTGTGTGAAAGATCAGTTTGGATGATGTGAAATATGAAAACATTCAAGAAGTTATTGATACTATTAAGACAGACTGTGTAGCTGTGGGAGTTCTGAATGTCAATATGCAAGTTTAAATCTTTTATCACAGCACATGGTTAATGCATGGCATAAACACATCTTTGCACTGATGGCTGTCAGACTGTGGGAGTTGATCCTTTCTTTGAAGGGAAGAGGCATCATGAAACAGCAGACCAACAACCAGGTGCACCCTTTCAGACCATCTAGAAAGTGAACTGTAAAAGTCAGACTTAAATGTCCACAGCCACATCAGCCCTCTACCACCTAAAACCTCACTGCTCACTGGGCTCAGTATATTCAGAATTCTGCAGGAAGTACAGTACAAGTTTATCCCATTCTCTGTACGCTGGCTCCCTGTCTCTCAGAGAATTGACAAAAATGCTGCTTGTGTATTCATGTCTTAACAGCTCAGCATCCAAACACTTCCCTGACATGATCGAGATGGTTCACATGGCACAGACCCTGAGGATATCTGGGACAGGTCTACTGGTTGTCCCAAGAGCCGAGAACTAAACACGGTGAAGCTGTGAGAAAAAACCTGGAGTAACCTCCGACATGACATTACACTGACCCTGACTCTGACCACATTTACCATCTTGTTCCAAATATAAGATGACCGTGACTATTAGATGACCCCACTTTTTTGTTGCTATGGAAACCATTTTTTGGTCTTCTGATGTGTAGCATTGGTCTGCAGCTTGTGCATGCTGGCCATTTTTCCTTTTTGTGCTAACCACCAGTTCTATAGCTTTAGTTGCTGCTTATCTGTAAGGCATGTACAGGGTGTTGCTTTGAGGCATGAAATAAACAGCTATCTTCCTCCTGTCTCCTTGATCCAGACAGGGAGCTAGGCAGCAGCTACAGGCAAGAGTATCATGTGAGGCGAGTCCTTTAAACCAGAGGTTTCCCTTCTACGGTACAGAGCCATGAGTCTGGGAAGGTAACAAAAGGACAGTAAATACTGGTACTAATACTACATTTACAAGCAAACACTGAATACTAAACACTAAAATAACTCAATCAGCTTAATAACGGTTAGTCCAAGTAGGCCAACATAGCACTGAAAAGGCAGCTTTGTTTGAGAGTTCACTCTACTGGCTCACTCGCCATCAGGGAGTCCTAAGGTTTTATACATATTTGAATATCCACTGTTTGAATTGTGATATATATTTTTAATATATAAATATAAAGCTACCTTGCCTTGCTGAGACTGGTGCTACCTCAGAAACGGAATCATTTTACTGCCATAAATGCCAGTGTGTCTTTTGGAAAATTGCAATTATAGTGTTGACATTTTTTGCTTGAATGCTTTTCAGTTTTGTTACTCACAACTGCAACCCATGGGTAATCAGTAGTTACACAGCATCTACAACTTTTGGTAGCCTACAATTTATTTCTGCCTTCCTCAAAAATACCTAAATGTTACTCCCTTTTACTAATAGTCTCATTTTCATTCTGTTTTTAATTGTAAGCACCAGTTGGGGGCTGACAGTTTTTTAATTGGCACCTGATTTGCACAATTAACCAGCAGTATAAACTATGGTTATTATTAAAAAAAGCTCTGTGAGTTCACAGCTAAAAGGAATGCTTACACATAGATGGAGGAAAAGAAACACTGCCATTAAACAACAGGACAGGTGGACAACATAGTTATGGGGAACCAATCCAGACCCTACGCTGAGAACAAATGTGTCGTGAGGAAATTGATCATTTCTCTGTCACACAGCTGACAAGGCAACAAGGGGAAGGCAGCGATGCTAGGTTAGCCACAAACCCTGTTTACAGAGAGCGCTCGCTTTGGAACCCTGGACGGCTGCGGCACAAACCGAGGCTTTTATCTGCAGGAAATAAAGCCAGGCCGTCTCATCTCACTCCCAGAAGACTTCACACTGGTTGGCTGGTTGTTCCGATTGGCATACATTTGTAAAAAAAATCAGTGTGCTAAGCTGCAGAGGAGAGGAGCAGAACCCTGCAGCCAATTAACAGGTTTAAAAAGGAAATTCATGGTGTGAGGTTTTTGAAATATCAGACCAACATTCAGCAGGAGGAGTTTGAAAACTTATTTTTAAACATAATCCCTGCCTTTACTTTTCATCCTGGTGGAATCCGTGATAGTTTGATTTTTCCAGGTAGTTCACCAGCAGAAACACGGAGCCACCAGTTTGCCTGCAGACCTCATTCATTCTAGGTGTTTTGACTTTGACGTCTCTCATCTACCTCACAAATTGCATATTTGTCCTTCAGTTCCTGGGAAAATCTCTATTCGTGTCAAGGTCAGACCTGAAGTTATACAATTTACTCCATAATTAGTGATAGAATTTAGGTTTGGAATATAAAACACAGATCATTTCATCCTGAAACTGGTTGAGCAAAGCCCAACTTGACGACTAAATGAAACTTCACACATACTTTTCCATATTTATTGTTTAATTACTGTTAACACCACACCTGTTTTTGATAGAAGATCTCAAAAGCCTTCCCTGGTTCCACAGTCAATATCTAATTCATCACTTGTTGAGTGTTTCAAGGTTCTTTTTTTTCCATAAAAGATGAAGCGCCTTGGCTGGTTTTGTCAAAAACATGCACAGACTCATGTTATTGATTGAAAAGATTTTCAAGGATAGCAAGTAATGCTTGGCTTAAATGTTTTAGTGATGGTTAAAATAGCTGCTTTTCAAAGCCATTGAAATATTGAGGAATGAACTATCATTAATGCATGAGATATAATGAATTAATGCATGAGTTAATGTGTATGGATATGTTTGTATTAGCAAGTGGTTGCTAATAATTGATTAACTCTGCCTGGCATTAATTAATAGATGATCTAAATCAAGTCTAGACAGTAGGAGAATCTTCCTCAGCAGCATATTCTCCAGTCAATCATCTCTCTCTGCTGTTATATCTCTGTGGGTTATAAATCACATCTACACCCCCATGCAAATAAATTAAATATTGTGGGAAGTGTGGCGTGTGACAATAGAGTGGATCAGTGAATGCATTTGGCAGGTTTCCTGAAGAGAACAGCGTAGGATGATGAAGTGATGAGGAGTTTTCCCATTGGAAAACACGCCTGATAAGCTCCGATGGTTGATTGGCCTATTCCCTGTTGAGCCGAGCAGATTCACAGACTTTACATCCCAAGGTAGGGGAGTTGGGAGGTTTCTTTTTATCAGTCACGTGAAAATCTGGAGTATCGTACTGCTATAATTGAGTTCACGCATTAATTGGTTGGAGCAGCAAAACAGCCCCCTCAAATCTGGCAGAGAAATTCAAGAGAGAAGTTCTAGTTGTTTAATTTTGTGCTGGCAGAGTTAACATGCAACTTTAAGAATTTGTGTCTTATTTAGAAGTCCCCGAGTGTACCTAAATAAAACACAGACATCAATCATGCATATACGTGGCGTTCTTTTGCGCTTCAGAGAGCAAGCTTAGCTTGACAAGCGCAGACCGGGAAATGTACATGGACTTTGATCGATAATCTTCTGCAGTGTGGCTTTCTGTTTGGTTTGCTCTCTGCTTTTTTGCTGCTGATTCAGAGTGGCAGCTCCGTGCCTGTTTTTTTTTTTTTTTTTTTTTTTTTTAAAAAGAGCACACAGACTTTGCACACCACTTCAGTGGGAGTTCGTAGGCGCAGCGTAGCGAGATCAAGGGTAGGCCGAGGATGGTGACTAACTGTAACAAGCTACTTCAGCCAGTCAACAGCCTTATTAATCTCTGTCTGATTCTAGCGCTCCTGTTTCAACAGCAGAGATTATGCTCATCTATCACCTGAATCATGTGATCTCTCACACACGTACACTCCGTCTCACTCTGCCACATTCACATTCTGCTGTAGTAACTGAACTTCTGCCTGACCCTCTCCACTCCAGCACAGTGAAGATGCCTGTGGAGTATGAATCGATTAGCTGAGCATATGATTCCACTTGCTGTTTATTTTTCCTTCTTTCATTCATAGTGACAAAGCAGCAGTAACGGCAGGAGGGAAGTGTAGATTTGGAAGAAAACACTGAGATTCTTAAACTCTGTTGTTTGCACTCAGAAACTTTTAGGTTGAAACACAAGTGACTAAGTACAGTTTCTTGTGGTCTCCACATGAAATGTATATTGCATATATTTACACACATAAGTACCAATTTAAAGGGAACAAGTGAATAAATTAGTAGAGAAACACAACAGCAGCTATATGGACTGCAGAAGAAATTCAGTATTCAGAACAAATCTTTTGGGAACGTGTGACAGCAATTACAGCCTTTGTTGAAGTCTTACTGCCTGTAAACACAATATTTTTTGTACAATAGATGGAGGTGAAGCCATGTGTGGTTCTGACTTTAAGGCCAGTACACTCATATGGTGACCGTGTGTCCACAGACTTTGTTGGACAGAACTCTGAAACCTTGACACAGCTGGGTTTTTTTTTATAACTGCGTTTCACGCTACAATGACCTACTGAAAAAGCTGGATCTCCTGTGTCTTGTGCATGGATTAGAAAGCTAAGTGGAACGTAAAAGCTTAGACGGACAAACATAACAGGTGCTTATCTGCTGTGATGACATGACTCACCAAAATGCCAGATCACATGGGCACAGTTTGAACCCCAGGACCTTGTCACCCGGCAATTTAAAAGCAGCAAAGACTTATCTTGTCTGAATTCACAGCAAATGTGAAGGAACAACAGGTTTTTTTTTCTGTAGTGTATTTGTTATGGGACCCGGGCTCGGGGACCACAATAACAAAAAGAATTGTGTCTGTAAAGTAACAGCGTCAGTCTCAGAGCACAGGAGCACTTGTATCATTCTCCAGGTTGCATCTATTAAATCATTCCAGCTCATTTATAATTTACATTCAGGGCATTCATTGTCCAACACACAACATGGCTTTAAAAGTCTAAATAAAGCAACTGAAAAAAAAACCCTCTATTCTGGCCACACTTGGTGCTGATTCAGGTAGAGAGTAGTTCTGGTAAACAGGGATGGTTAGATGGCTGGTAACAAGGAGACACTCGCTGCTAAAGTTATTGTCATTTATACATTAATGAACACTTAAATGTAGCCAAAATAACAGTTATAACCAACGTAAAAAGCACGTTGTTCACAGTCACGCACGGGTTTCCAAGCGACTAAATAGTGAGACGACAGCCGCCGCAACCATTTTTGCACACCTGGCAGTGTACTCAGCCAGTTTCAGCATTAATTGAACTAATACTGCAGCCTATGCTCTCTCATAAACACCTATAAACACACATCAGAAGATTTAACAAAATTAATCAGAGCAATATACACAAAGTAGGCTATACAAGCCTAATATACAAGGTTACAGTGAAATAAACACTGCGTGAGTTGGCAAACTCTCATGATTATGATGCGAACTAGCGTGAGATCACTTGTGGCTCGGCTTTACCGCCATCGCCTGCCTCGACTCAGTTAACTTTTATTGTTTAGATTATCAAATGTATGTATGACTGCGCCTTGAAAATTAAAATTAAAATTTCGTTCCATGTGGCATGTTACAAAGACAATGAAAGCCTATTCTGTTCTATTCTGTTCTATTCTGTTCTGTTCTATTCTATTCTATTCTATTCTATTCTATTCTATTCTGTTCTGTTCTGTTCTATTCTGTTCTGTTCTGTTCTGTTCTATTCTATTTTATTCTATACTGTTCTGTTCTGTTCTGTTCTCTGCCTCCTTTTGTGGCCTAACCAAAAGCTCTAAACAACACACATTTAACAATGATCAGGACATTTTATCACATATTCGTGGAACAACTAAAACTCTTAAAAGTCTTATTATGCAGGATAAACAACATCCCTGTTGGGACGCTGGAAGCGCTGCTTGAAAAATAGGAGCTGTGCTGATTTAATCGGGACGTCTGGTCATATCTTTTCATTGCCAGAGTGTCTTTAAGCATTGTTTTAAGTGTTGTAAACAATCGCTAGGGAAAATAAGATGGATGTGTTACTGCTGTAATTCCGGTTCAAACATACTCCCAAAAAGGCACAAACATTTTGGAAACACACAAGAAAATACTCAGGGGTTTGTGCTCGTTGATTAAAAATGCTGTTGGGCATGAGCTGTGTGTGTGTGTGTGTGTGTGTGCAGGGCCAGGATGTATTCTGAGGAATGACTTTGTAGAGGTGTGGTTGATCTCTCAAGTACATGTGCATGCTTTTGTGTGTGTTTGTGTGTCAATGATTGTACTGTTTAAAGCCTTGTTGGGCTCCCGGTCATGCCACTCCTGCTCAGGGAAAATAGCCCTTCATGAATAATGCTGAATATCGACTGTGACAAAACCTTTAGGTAACCAAACAAACATTATGCCCCAGAGAATATTGAGGATCAAACGCCACACTGACACCTCGCAGTGTGGAAGTGTATGTGCCTGTGTGGTTACCCATATAAAGTGACTTTACCACAGCTACTGAGTGTGCATATGCCCCAGAGAGCATGAAGAATAAAACTAGCATGACACCTTGTGAGTGTGTCTGTGTCTCTCTGTGTGTGTGTGCATGTATGTTTGTGCATGTCTGCCCAAATCAAGGTACCATAGCACAGCTGTATTTGGGCTAAAGCAACAGGAGATGAAAAACAGGCCAGTGGTCTCTTTGAAATACTGTTATGCTTAAACTCTCCGAGGACTGTCACATACAAACCAACAAACCAGCAAGTCATCAATAATGTATTAAAGCCCATTCATCCAAGGCATTATGTTTCTCAGTACTTCTCAATACAGTTCAGTGGGAGTACATCACAAAATGATGGCTCTTGTGGGGAAAGGAAGGGGTGTTATATATGGACACGGAAGCTTTTATATTGGTAATGATGATGCCTGCTTTTGTGCATTGACTGTTGTTTATATGCTGTCCTCTGTTTTAGATGCTACTTCTTTTCTTGTGTTATGATGCTTGGTTTTCTGTTCTATTTGGGAAATATAATTTAGTATTTTGTTATTGTAGTAGTTGTATTATTTTTTCATGAACAGCCCTCTTGTATTAGTCTATTTACGGATTAAGTGTAAAAGTCAGTTTCCTTGTGTTTCTTGTACTTCCTGTTTTGTTTTGGTAGTCAACCGTGTCACAGTTTGTTTTACTTCCTGTCATTTCCCTCCTCTGTAATTGCCAGTCCTGCCCTCATTGTTTCCACCTGTGTCTTGTTACTCTGTAATTTAGTCCATGTGTGTCTTCGCCTCTGATTTCCTTAAATCTTTTGTTAGTTTTTTGGGTTTTTTTGATTTTTAGGTTTTCCCTTCCCTATACAAGTCTACTTTCAAAAATCCAGATTGTCAGTTGGATTTTGTTTCTTTGTCCATACAAACCTGGAAAAATCTGATTTCTTCCTTCCTTCCTTCAAAAAGTTGATGTTTGGTGATTACTTTCATTTCTTCAGCAAATAGTGGCCTGATGTTATTGTTTGTCTGGTGAACAAGCTGCTCCAGTATGTGACTGTGCATGCCTCAAAGAAGCAGGGGTTGTGGAGTGTTTTATTGTGCTGTCCCTCTGCTCCGCTGATATTTTGTGTTCATTCAAACTCAAGAATATGATTTATTTTCTCTTAAGCCTGCCTGACTTCCATCCGAAACACTGATAAATAAGTAACGGGTAAGACAGCCTTTATATAATCCTGCTATTCAAGAGATGAAATTGCTTGAGAATAACTACATTTGCTCTCACCATTTTCCGTAATAACACTAACATATGTACTGCATTCTTCAGTAATATAAGAAAAGAAGAGAAGGACAAAAACATTGATTGGGAGAAAATGCTGAACAAAGCTAGAGTGTCTGAGGAAAGAGAGGAGCATGGGAATAGATGAAAAGAACTTTTATTTTTTTTTCCTAGAAGCTTTGTAACACGCCAGATGATGAACCTTGAATGCACTCTCTGGAGTTGACATCAGCTCTCCACCCATTGTCTGCCCCAACACTGCTCAGTCCTACCTCTTACACAAAGCCCATCTCCACCCTTCACTGACAAGCCATTCAGTGGGGAAAACGCAACATTGATGGGCTCTGACTAGCAGCATTTTGTAGCCTGTCCGTTTTTCAATAGGCCCTCGCTCTCCCAGACTCATGGCAGGACTTTGTAATGGAAATCTGTGACGGGCAAAACAGCACAAAAACACTGTTCCCTGCCTTCATCTGTCGCAATGATTTTATGGTCTGGGTGAAGACAGAGAGTGAGTGTGTGTTTTGAAGGATAGCTGCGTTAGTGTGTGTGATATTTTATGACTGGGGCTGCTCCACAGGCCCATGGGTTAGAGTTCCGTTTGACTGAGCAGCCCATGAATTGTTCCTGCAGCAGGCTGGTTAGCAGAGCACTGGCCATAGGGAGCTAAGGCCATTCAATACCATGTGTATGTGTGTGTGTGTGTTTTGTGGTTTGAGTTTGTTAAAATGAAACACATTTAAGCGGGCCACAGATACGGCAATTGGGAGTTAGTGCCATTGATTTGAATGGGAGTAGTTGCATTTGTGCCTCCCCTTAGAAGCTTAAAGGATTAATAAAGCAGCAAGGACTTGTCCAGTGTCAATTCTTATGTGCCTCTGAGATGAACAGGGAGGAGGGAGGGAGCCAAACTGAGTGAGATGGATGATGGAGGAAAAGAAATTGTTATGAGAAAAAAAAATCGGCAGAATAGCGGGAAAAAGGCGTAGAGGAAGAGCTTAGGATGTAATTAGGAGATGAAAGTTTTATTTTAAATTGACTTATCTTTCATTAATGACTCAGCTCTGACTCAAGTCTAAAATTGAGAGCTGACAATCTTAGTAAAGTAACATGTTATATATGCATGTGTATAATTTTGTAATAAAACCCTTCAGACATGTGTGGCAAATGTAATTCATGCATACACATACGCCTCTGAGGCACAAGAGAAAGAAAGCACTAAGAAGGATGCTGCAAAGGTAGATGACAGGAAAGTGGAAGAGTAAGTAAGGGGAGGTGGAAAGAAAGGACAGAGAGAGGAGAGAAATCACTCTGCACCTCTTCCAGCACCATGCCTCATAAAAAGGAAAAAATGCATACAGCATCATTCTCCCACTATACAGGAAACAGAAACTGAAAAGGGCAAATCTGAGTTCGCGCACCTTGGTAAGACTAGCCACTGGCGACAGTCTATCTGCAACTCACTGCTGCTGAAAAGGGCACGGTGAAAATACTCCAGCTCTCAGCATAAAAGGAGCTGACACACATTCCAATCCATTGGTTATAGTCAGTGTACAGGCAAATTTCCTGTAGAAAGGATTTTTGCTAAAAAGTTGAACATTTTGGAGATGGAGACGCTCAGGCAGACAGTCAAAGCTCGCAATCAGGCTGAAATCAAACGATCTTTATCGTTGACTGCGGGCAGTCAGTCTGCATCCCTCACAGACAGCTCCACTCTGATTCACTTGTCTTTAGCTGTATGCTAATAAATTATAAATACTATTTCATACTGGGCTCAGTCAGATTGTGTGCAATGAAAGCCTTAATGGTAAGTTAATGACGCACACAAAGAACTCCTAAAAATCTTGAAAGAGCAAATATAATTGCAAAGCATGCTTTATGTTTATTTAATAAATTTTGTGAGAAGCAGCTATTCAAAAGTTCAATTAACTGTGAATTCTAATGGCGCTTGGCTACTTTTAATCTCTGAAGATTTTCCTTTTTCACAAACCCTCAATTGTTTTTTTCATTATGAGTGGCTCTGTCAATGAAATATGTTTTTTTTTAGTTTCAGTAGCCTGATGATCAGATGGCGCTGCCAGTGATGTGAACAGCGATGTTGTGTCGAGAGCGAGCGCTACAGTTTCTGAACTGCGTCATCAGAGGAGAGGAAAACAAACTCAAGCTGTCTTTGCTTCATACTCTGTGATGCAAAGAAGACTGTGGAGGGTGGGGGTGGGGGTGGAGGAGGTTTGGTTGGGGTTTTTTCCTTTCCTCTTTTTTTTTGCAGAACCAGGTGAGGAAGGAACACTCATGACAGCTCACGCTACACATGTTTATGTCTGTTAAATGAACCGTGCAAACATTTGTCAGGCTCTGAGATCAATGCTTGGGTGATCAGCTTGACGATTTTCAGCGTTGGGACTTGGTGACAGCTGATAGAGGTTCAGACAGATAGCTCAGGGTGGAAAATGCATCATATTATTACACGTAGGAGGACAGAATCAAGTCTCCGTTCAGTCATTAGTTATTATGGATGTTGCCAGTGTAACACTCATTACATTCATTATTGGTGAGTCTCATTAATCTAAACTGTGCTCACTGTCATCATCAGGGTCAACAATAAAAGCTGAGAAGTTTGTTGGCTTAAGTAGAAAAACTGAACACATTTATTTTACAACTCTAAACCCTCCTACATTTTATAGTCTGGTGGGACCAAATCAGGTGAACAGGGCAGGTGCTGGACGGGTTCAAATCCACATTCCCGGACACCACAGTGGCCTCTTGTACTTCAGGCCACTACTGTGCTGAATTCTCCATTACAACGTAGAAATACCACAACAGATGTTATCCACATCAACTTTTTTTGGATAATCACTGAAGGAGCTACATGCATGTAACAAGACAGAAGTGGCCAAAATTATGAAAAAGTTTAAGGCTTAGTTTAATGTAAACAAGTCATTTGTTTATTTATTGTACTGGGCTGTAAACATGTTCATTTCTGCTGTAAAGTTGCACATTTTAACATTGAGGTCTATGGTGGTTGACTTACTTTTGAAAGCAGCCCCCAGAGGCCACAGAGGGAACTGCAAGTTTTTGCCATGTGTGTCATTTCTCAGCCCCAGAGGTCTTAACATGACCTCAGGGAGGACATCATGGATACATTGCAAGGCAGCTCTCAAGGGGCCTTTTGAACTGAAGTTCCTCATGAGTCAAAAAAAAGCTTCACCTTTAACCAAAAACACCAGAAATAATGTTTAAAAAAGCTCCTGAGCTTGGTGTTCGTCAGTGGTTGAGAGTCAAAAAGAACATTCTTGTTTGTAGTTGTTTACATTCTCAGAGATGATTAAAAAGCAGATTTTTCAAAGCTAGCTGCTTAAAGTGGTGCTATATAGTCCATTTCATCTTTATGCTCTTCACCATGTAAAGGTTTTATACAGTAGTAAATATGTTTCTTCTTCTTTAGATACAACTCAGGGATTTAAATGCTGTCAAGGTATTTAGATATTTATTATATATTTCTATTTCATACTTCAATTTATCTGTGATTTCTATTTGTCTGTAACAAAAAAGAATTTCCCCTCAGGGATAAATAAAGGAATTCTGATTCTGATTTCCCTTAGAATGAGCATCACACAGTAACTGGCTCACAGTGGAACTCTATTTCTCTATTGCAGCTAAACACATTCATTTCTGAATCCACAATAAATAATGATATGTAGTAACATGGAGGACGCTTCTACCGTAAACACACAGTGGCACTGCACCTCCCAAACTATTGGAGGGACCCAAAAGCAATGTTCCTATAAAACCTGCACATTGTGTTACACTCTCAACCCTTTTGTTCCTCAGAAACTCTTCCTGAATGTTTCCTTGGTTTTATTCACTGACTCCCTGTTTGTTACTCCACTACTCTGTGGTCATTGCTAGGTGGTGCAACACACATCGTGATCGGTGTGCTAGTGTCACCACAGACACAATATTTAAACTCAAGTATGCTGCAAAATAGTCCTGATGGGCTTAATCAGCACTGTGATTGCCCACTTGGAAAAGGCTTGAATGTTCCCCTTATTCATTTCTCTGTAAACGCTGTGGCAGCTTCCTGTCAGAAAACGATTTTTTTTTTTTTTAGATCTTTTAAAAGTCAGCTACTACCTGTGTTTTTTTATTTCTATGTAAGGACTTGTTGCATTCAGACAGCAGAGGGGGAAAAGGGCACCTCCTTTTCAAGTGTGGCACATAAGGGCAAGATCTTTGACAGGGTGCTGACAGGGAGGGTTAGCAGCAACATAGATCTGTCAGTGTGTTCTGTTCATTTAGAAGCAGCATTAGCACTGTGAGTTTACAGAGAAGAAGGATCCTGGCTGTATGCGTTGGCCTCTCAACCTCTGTTGAAGGATGAAAGAGAATGGAATGTAAAGTAAAGGCAGCCTTATGGTGGATAAATAAATAACGTTACAAAAAAATACACTTTAAATCGTTCTCTTGATAACCATAGGGTAATAAAACTCCACAGAAATCAATTAACATCTTAACACTGACATTTCTTTGGCCACAAACACACACACACAGACACACACTCGTAAACGATTAACACTCCCTCAGTCTGACGTTTATTTGGCTATTCATACTCGCCGCCTTGCTTTAGCGCCTCGTCCGAGTGAGAAATGAGCAGAAACAACCCGATCAATGGGACATTCATACAGCGGTGTTACATTTAAACCCCGCTCTCCACCACCCTCCACCACCCTCCACCACCTCACTCATTGACATAACACAGCAGCCTGCACGGCGCCATAAATTTACTCTTGTTTAAACACTTTACCCTAATTCGTCTGTGTCTTTTATCCTTTATTTCAGGGGGATGACATGGTGGGATATGAAGAGGCAAATGTTTAGGTTGTGTTTGTTTTTGATTGGCCTGTGAGTGTGCTGCGTGACTGTGTGTGGCAGACAGGACACATATGGAAACCATTACCAAGTCCGGATATGTTGTTGAATAAGAACACATTGTGCATTATGGTGTAATTGTGCCTCCAGATTTTTATCTCAGGTACTTTCCCACAGATTAAAACATGCATCGAGCTCCACTGTTCTGATGTATAAAATAGGAATAAGAACTGTGGATTATGGCATTCTAAGTATGGTCACTGGTCAGTCAGGGTCTGGCCTCTGGACAAAACATATTTTGGGAATCAACAGTTTGTGGTTTGGTGACCGGCACTTAAGGGTTGCAATGCAGTTACAGGAATGTGTGGGAGGGATCATGGGAGCCGGGAAGACAGAGACAGAAAAAAAAGTAATGAGATGAAATTAGTGAAACAGAAAGAGGTGACAAAGGTGATAAATGAGGGCGAGCTGAAGAGAGAAGGAGATGAAATCAGCAGAGAGATGACAGGAAAGGAATGAGAAACACCGTTCCTGCTTCCTTTTAAGGGTGTTGTGTGCAGATGTCCAAGCAAAAAAACAAGACTTAAAAAACCTTTTTTTTAACAGTGCTTTGTGACTTTAAACTACTTCCTCCAAATTCACTTTCATGCCTTGTGAAGCGGGGAAAAAGAGCAGTGGAAAAAATGCCACCGCATGCCTCCACATTTGTGTTAATTTGAACGATATATTTCTGTCTGAGATATGGCTGAGCTGAAACAGAAGTTGGGGGTTTGAAGACAAATAGCTTCAATTTACAGTAGCAAATTAAAAGTCTTATCTTGAGCAGTCAGAGCGCATTTCCATTTCCCTTTACATTAAAGAACTCCCTGAGAAGTCCTGCTGGAAATGGGAGAAGTGAAACTTTGAAAAGTGCATGAATATCTAATGGAGATTTGAATGAGGGTGAACTCCTGTCACACAGCTGTACAGGCGGGTTAGAGGACTTTAATGTAGGACAAGAACTCACCTTCTAATCACTATGCTTAAGAGTAGCTCAAGTACAGTTGAATCCCATACCACACACACACAAACACACACACACACAGACACACACTCGCCCTGACCCCTCTTTACTTGGATAAATAATTGATGTCTCCAGTTAAAGTGTCAGAGCAGGAGCCGCAGCTAGCACTTATTTATCGTCTTCCACATCATTAACAATGTCTCTCACTTCCCTCCTCCGTCTCCCTCAGCAAACACAGATTTGCTTTCATAATAAACATGTGGCTGTTAAACTTGAGCACACTCACAGGGTTCTCTAAGGAACCTGAAATGATGGATTCTTTGAAATAATGTTCAGGGGAATTAACTCGATTTATAGCCACAGGAGAGAAGATGATGATAGAAACATAATAATTTACATGTCTTGTTATTTTTATGGTATTACAAAGGCATTTAAATCAAGCTGCATTTCCACACTGAATGGTTGAGAGGCTGCAGAATATAATCCAATCAGTAGAGACTAGCTTTAAGGCTTTAAGAAAAAAAATGATTGAAAGTTGTGGCAGGTTCGATCGTGTTTTTCTGACAGCAAAATAACCATCATCCACTCCTAACACATACTGAGTCTAGACAGTCTGCTACTTTGTTTTCATAATGCTGCTTATATTTGACTTCATTTTTTCATCGTCATCATCAACGTGGTTTTATATTCATTTATTTCTTTAATAAAATTCCCCTCAGCCTCTGATGGACGCATGAGCATGTAAGATGATTTTGCATTTAAGCTGGTGTGGCATGCATGGTATTATATGCTATATATCAGTGGTCCCCAACCACCGGGCCGGGGACCGGTACCGGTCCGTGGGTCATTTGGTACCGGGCCGCACAGAAAGACTGAGCAAAAAATATATTATTCATTATCTGAGTCTGAAAGCTGTTTCATTTATAAATCGATCAGATTCATCCGCCTGTGCCTTTAAGCACCTGCCCAGACGCTTGTCTCGGTCACGGAACCCCAAAATTAAGCCCACAAGCAGCAAAAATGAATAAAAAACAAACGTCTTTGGAGAGCTTCTTCGGAAAGGGGAAAAGGCCTAACGAGGAGACAGAAGAAGAGGAGCCTACCCCTTCAAAGAAAAAGAAACCTGCATTTAAAAGACTATATCAGGAGTCCTATTTAAAATACGGATTTATTGCAACAGGTGATTCTCACACACCAAGTCCGCTGTGAGTGATATGTGGCGACAGACTCGCAAATGAGGCAACGAAGCCTTCAAAACTGCGAGACCGAGCACCCTGCATTAAAAGACGAGCCATGGAAGAAAACATGAACAAGAACGACTGAAGCAATTAATGACGGCCAAAACAGAATTACGGAGTGGACTGGACATAAGAAACACACTTCGGGTGTCATGTCTCCCATTATCCCCAGATAGGACCCCCTCATTGCTGAGAAAGCTCAAAGGCCCCCACTAATTAAGCATAAGAGTAAGTTGTCTCTTTATGCACTTTTTTTTCTGTGCCGGTCCGTGAAAGTATTGTTTTACATGATACCGGTCCGTGGTGCAAAAAAGGTTGGGGACCGCTGCTATATATTGTTCCTTTGTCCAAAAAAATCATAAATTCATCCATTCATCCAAACACCCTGTGTCATCCTGCACCTAATAAATGTTGCAAATGGCTCTTGGATGCAGTGTTTAATTGTGCACACCAGACAGAGGTTCAGCTCTAAAGACCAGAGGTTGCTGCTGCTGCTGCTGCTGGTTGGAAAGTGGTTGGTGAAATCTGGCATCCATAATCCAGAGCTGGAAGCAGCACACTTACAGGTGCAGCTAATTGGATTGATGAGGGGGGAGGTGATTAGTGATTGGCTCCAGGGAGAGGATTGTTTTAAGGTTTTTAACTGAACTTCAAGGGATGTGTATTTGTACATCACCCATAAAATGCTGTGTTGAAATGTAAAGAAAACTATTTGGGAAAAGAGAAATGAATAGAATTTAACAGCACTAAGCTAAAAGAGATGATAAATATAAAAAAATCCCAGTGAAGCGACAGTGAAATGAATGCATTGTGCATAAGTTAATAAAACACAATAGCAGACCAACTGTTCTGTGGAAAAACAGCATCTAAGCCTTCAGCCCCGGGGTGGAAATTTCCCACGAAAGCAATTGATTGACAATGTGAAGTGAAGAGATGTCAACTGCAGTGTTGAACTGCTGAATGGAGAGTGTCACGCTGTATGGCCCATGAATGTCGATACGAGACATTCTTCCCCTCTATCGACGAGCACATGGTTGTTTCATCTGAAGCCAAGCATGGCAACCATGTACTAGCAGTAAGTAAGTACCACATCACCATATTGTTCCAAATTTAAAATAAATGTGCTTGTCTTAATTCACAGTCCAGACGTTTACATGTCAATAAGCCACCCGCCACAGCACCAAGTATGTGAACTAGTTTAAAGTGCTATGAGAGTGCATGATGGCGAGTGACCATGATGAACATAGCACTTTAAAAGTCAGGAAGGGTGAGCCAGGATTTATCACCTTATGGCGATAAATGCAGCGCAGTCATCAAACAACTTTCGAGCAGCCATGAAATATGGAATATCAGAGTGTAAAGTTAGAGCTTAAAATGATGTCTTAAAAAGTAGCTGCTTTGAAGAAAGTTACAGGCAAGTGACCGTACATAAAAAAGAAAAGAGGGGCTGCGTGTAACCTGAGCGGTCATCCAGCCCTGGTTATCCTCAAAGAGCTGAACACCAGCGACTTCAACACCAGCCTTGGCTGTCAATGAGGAATAATCATGGGGTAACCTTCGCATTTTCAATACAAAAATGACAAAATTGAAAAAAGCATTATCAAGATTATTTTCAATTAAATAGTGCAACTGCAATAGTTGTAATTTTATAATGTTTGTTTATTTGTTATTCATTGCTGCTGTATTGTATTTTTGTATTTTTCTTTCCTTCAGACAATAAAACTATTCAAAAAGCATTTTCTTATTAGAGACTAGATACAAACCGTACGTCCTGAAAAAGGGTGGGTCATCTCATAATCAGGGTCGACTTCTATTAGGAACTATACGGTAAAATGTGTCTGCACTAGTTTTCATTACCAACATACTGTTGTTAGATAGAAGCCATGAGTATATGTAGGGTTGTTGGTGAATCTAACATATTGTATGAGTTTTGTAGTTTCACACTAACAGACCCACATCATCAAAACCTGCTGCTGCATAATTACATGGGATCCTCTGATCACTGCTGCCCTCCTTTCCTAATTCTTAACAATTCTCCTTCTCGGCCTCATGCTGATAGTAAAGGACTTGGGATTGTGATTGTGTTAGGACGTCATTTTTTGACCATTCGCTATGAAATAATGTATTCTTCTTAATTTTATTAATTAATAAAAGGCCTTGAGTCTCGGAGGTAAAAACTCTGCACTGCCAGGTTTTACTTGTTTCTTAACAGACTGACTGATACTTCATTTTATACTGGAACATAAATAAATAACACATAACTGTATGTGCAGCACCAGCTTCCTTTCATTGTCTTCAAGTACCTTGAATTCTTTGCAGTGTAAATGATTCTATAAAATAGTTTGAAACTCTCAGAATGACACAAACAGGAAAACATTCAGGAAGACAAAAGCCAAAAGGTGAAGGAAATCACTTACGACAGAAGCAGCTGTGAAGAATGCATGGAGGAGTCTTAAGACCTAATGCTCCTTTATATGTTTAACTACCTGAATGATAAAAAAAATCATTAGTACAGCACAAGCTGTTCCAGTGAGACGGTCTCAGCCAGTCTTGCCCATGCTACATCGTTTCATCCATGGATTAAAACAACCAAATGCACTTGGCAGCAGTGTAATGCACCAACTAATGACCATACAACCAGGATTTTTCAGGCCAGTCATGCCAAATCTGCATCATTACAGATCCCCCCCACATGTGTTTGGTTCTACATGAACTCCTTGTTAGAATTTTTCCCCCCCAGAAGCCTTGAGGAATGTTATCAAGTTTTGACATCTTTCCCTCTAACGTCATGATTAATGAAAACACATCCTGTGAACCCAGTGTGTGTACCTTCAGGGGGGACTTGGTAAAAACATCCAAGATCAGCACTTCTACTGATCCTGAAAGCTGTGATGAATAAGATCCTCAGACCTCCCTCCTTCCCTGCCTGCGCTCAGTCTCTCGGTTTCTCTCCTCCCCAGTGGATTACACGCTAACTCCTCTGAAATGTGTGAGATTCCTCCGCCGGAGCTATCCATGAGAATGTTTATACATGTTGGTGTAGATTTCCCACTAAATCTTACCTTTGTGTGTCACACTCAGGTAGCTGCTAGGAGCTGAGCTTTGACCCGAGCAGGAAGCTCAACCAGAAACAATTGCCCTCAGTGAAGAGAAACAGTGTGTGTGTGTGTGCAGGTTTATTGGGGAGGGAGGGGTAAGCAGAGAGCTGCATTTTTTGAGCTTATTGAATAAGTCGTTGATTATGGCTGGAGCCAGTGGCTGTAGAGAGTGTGTGTGTTTTCTGCCTGTGGTAGTTAATGTAATTGAGTGCAGCTGTCGGGCTCTTCTGCACAGAGCTTTGTGTTTGGGTAAGGTCCAGTGTGAGAGCCAAGACATGCTTACATAGGGAAACTTTGTAAAAACAGGGCATCTGTGTTTTATGTGCGTGCACGCGCATGGAAGTTCAGAACAACACACTTAGAGTTACAGACGCACAACACAAACACACATGTGCTTACACCCACCCCACCACCCCCCCCACTGGCTGGGGGTTTATACATGAATGAAGACACGCTTTGCCAGTAAGAACAGCAGTGAACAACTGGGCAGCAGCTGTGCTTGGCACAGCGCTCGGTGAGAAAAGGTGTGGGGAATGCTGGAACGATAACACAAAAAAAAAACAACACACACAAGTAACAATCTGCACTCTCGCCGCACGGCAACAGTTTTCAACTGATTATAACAATTTGCAGAAAAAAATCGAATCAGTGTTCCTCAAGCACAAAGAAAGTAGACTCGCTTTGTTTTAAGGTCAAGCTTAATGTAATGCATAGCTAATTTAGAGGCGCGCACACTCTTATCGACTTTTGCTGCAGTACTGACCTACAAAACAAGAGCGGATCCACTCCCTTGTATTAGGTCAGCAATTTGTGAAACGCAGACACATTTCCAATATCCTTCGCTCCAATCAGCCATCTTGATTGTCCTAGTTATTTCATTTGACTCAGTGAGAGGGAGCGCAGAGCTGAGACAAAAGAAGGAATGAGAAGCAGAACTCCTTCATTATGGGGTAATCTTGGCTCCTGTTAGCTTTCCAATCAGCGCTCATTTTAATAGGGCCCAGACGAGCAGGAAGAGAGGGTCAGAGGTTTTTTGAAGGGGATCAAGGGGTCACACATGCGGCGAATTAGAAATGTGTGTGTGTGTGTGCCACTTCAAATGCATATAAATGTGGTGAGCTGATTCAGGTAGAAGGTGATGATAGCTGAACGGCGTTCAGAAACACGATACAGACAGGAGATAAAGCCGCAACCTCGCAGATGGAGGGGAGGATGGCAATTAAGCTGATTCAGGGAGAATGGCAGCGAGAGAATGAAAGGAGGACGGGGCTAAAAAGAGCTGCAGAAAGGTAGTTAAGTCTGTGTGTGAGAGAGAGAGAGAGACTTGGAGCGAGGTGGCGGAAGTAGGATCGGCGAAAAAAAACAGATGATTGAAGGAAGTGGTGGTGCTGGTAGTTGGGGGTTAGAATAAGGGGGGCTGAAAATGATTAGTGGAAGGAACGAACGCAGGATGTGAAGATACGGGAGTCGGAAAACTCATCCCGGTTCCCATGAACTCTAAGTCCCGTGAGACCTCAGCGTGGGGGTGAACTATGGGGTACGCTACTTCCTGCAGATCTTTAAATAGACACCAACAGAAAGTCCCACATAGATGAACCCTAAATAAATAAGCACTAACTGCTGCAAAGTAAATCAGCCCAGGCAGAGCGGTCAACAGAATCCTCCTAACCTTGTCGAGCATCACAAGAAGCTGTATTTAGCTGCTTGACTTCACATGGGGGAAATGGAGATTCTTCCTTTTATCATACGGCTAATGGAGCTAATTTGTTCCACTGAGGGAAGTGTTCCTTATCCACAAACAGAGCGCTGCAGGAGCGGTTCGATTAATGCAGTGAACCACTCAGCAAAAAGAATACTAGAGAGGTCTTGGAGAGAGCTGTTTGGGCAGTGCTGGTGCTAATTAGCGCTACCTTCACTGGGAGCGTTTTCCTCTAAATATTTCAGATTAATCTGCTACATGACACGTACTGTAAATCTACAGTCTTTACAGCTAAATATAATCACACCACAGCCTAATTTCTCTGAAAAAACACACACACACACACACACACACACACCCGGGCAGACGGAAGCTTTGAGATTAAGCTCGCTGAATTAACATTGGTAATCTAAAATGCTTCCCTAACACTCTGCCTAATTCTCTTCCTTCCCCTCTCTGTATCACAGCTACTTCTTGAGGGCAAGAAAAGATTCAATAATACAAGAAAAATGAGTGTGAGTGAGTTTTTCTTCCCACTTCTGAGTAGGAAGTGATTGTCTTCTACTGTTATTATTCTTCCTTTTCTTTTCCCCAGTTATGCTTTGAGAAAATGGCCAGTTTCTAAAAACAGCAGCCATGCATCTTTTTGGCAGATGAAAAAAAACAAACTTGGAGCCATGTGTTTATTTCTCCCTAGGACATATTGTGGAGAGCTGACGATGATTTGCTACGTTTGTATGTGTGGGGGGGGGGGGCAGGGTGAGTGGGTGGCTGTGAGAGTGGGAAAGAGAATTTGCAAAATGTGTGTTGTAGTAAAAGGGTCATGGGACTTCCTGAGTGGAATGTATCACATGGACACATGCTGTACCACTGTCGTTGCAGACGTTGTCATTGTTTCCCAATAACACAGCAGAATTCCTCAGGGCAGCTGGATATTGGGAGCAGCTGGAGGAGGATGTGATGCTGGTTTATTTCTGCATGGGGGGGGGGGGGGGCAGAGAAATGACACTGTGAGATGAAAAAGAAGGATTTCAGACATGGTTTGCATTCATGTTTCTCTGCATGAATGCTGAGATTTTGAGATTTGTCCTTTCCTTTCTGTGAGGAAATAAAAGTGACAGTTTGACGCATCCTTACAAGAATGGATAGATTTGACTGCCAATAATTTGAAGAAAATGGACAGGGCTTGTTTGGATGGTGTCTTTAAGGTTTTTTACTACAGAGTAATCCAATACACAAATACAGACAGAAATATGTGGACACCCAGCCACCGTTTAGGTCTGCTAGCCTCCATTCACTCTGTTAAGCAGTGGTAAAGTGTGATGAAGGGCGATGACATCAGGTGTCAAGTGGCCTTCACATCAGCCAATAAACACACAAAGTTAATTATATGCTCTAAAGCTGCTACAATTTGTTAATCCATGGACATTTGGAAGTGTTAGCTTGAAAACAGGAACATCGTCAGGACATTTTTCCACTGGTTTGTCCAAAGAAATGTCCATTGATTGAGCAATTATGGACAATTGATCCATAGTGCAGCTGCAGATCTAGTGGACTGCAGCACCCATGCAATTAAAAAGCACACCAGGAGGACGATAAAGCTCCAATAGAAATATTTCTAACTTGATAGAGACGATTCATGATTCGACAAACTTTCTCAAACTCCAAACTTTTGTTTTCTACATAAACACTGGTACTTCAGTCCATCACCCTAAAAATTGTACCCCTACCAGCATTTTCATGGTGACAGCAGGCTGCGTATGGACAATCAGCGTATTGATAAAGGCCTTTGGAGAGTCCTTCCTGCAACCATCACACAAATCAAGTCACAGTTTTATCTCTGGAGTGGTGTTTTCAGAAGCAATCATCCAAATAAGAATCTGTTGAACTCTCACAACGAGAACACTCAGTCCACTCAATACTATGGCAGTAAATCAAGATCACAACTCACGCCCTAAACTCAATGAAGCTCAAACAATAATAGTAAACCAAGCAATAAAACCCAGCACCCTCCATTGAGGGATATTGGTTCATACACCTCTGAATAATTTCCTCTCATTTAACCCAAAATACATCAAAATAAAATCCTCCTCCTGCTATTTTGGTGAATAAAACGCTCCAGTGCACCTGAATGTCCTCACAACGACACTCCATACGGCAACCAGACACTGTGCCTTAAGGGCCTCTGGAAGACAAAAGGCGCCTGAATTCATTTGCATGCCATTGCGTTGGATCCATACACTCATTCTGAGGGCACTTTTTCTTTCTTTTCTTCCCACAGAGGGGCCACCGGTGCCGTCCCACAGCCGCCGTGTCCTGGTTTTATCACCTTCACTAGAGCGAAAGTTTACAAAGTGATAGATGAGACATCAAGTGGCTCGTCTGGTGATAAGTGCCTCACCTCCAACTTTTAAACCCCCACTATCATCAAGTCTGCTGTTTGCAGTGCTTAAAGTGAATGAGTAGATCAGCAGTTAATCCTATGGGCTTGTGCTGCTAAGTAGCTCATCGCTGTCTAGGTGCTAAAGAGGCCTTGAATGCTGATGTTGTCAGATGCGAACAAGAGGCGGGGGGGAGTAGATAAGCTATTGTTTTCCCAGGGAAAGCAACAGAGGGCTTGATGTTGCGGCGCAACACTGATGCAACCCTCCGAAAGAGTGGCCGCCCCTGGAGTTCTTTTATAGGGGGTGGGGATGGGGGGATGGGGATGGGGGGGGAGTTCACCATCTATATATGCACATACTGTATATTTACAAGCACAAATCAAATAGGGCATGCTGTAAGGCTCTTAAAGCGCACACATGCTGCCAACATGCATACAAGCTGCTGCAGATAAAGATGGTAAGTAAGGATGCAGAGTGTCAGAAGCCATAGATTTCAAAATGCTACTTATTCTGCATTGTTTTTCTACCGCTTCCAATGTGTTTCTCTGTTATCAGAAGTGCCTGTTTCACTTCAGTTTTTATTTTTGAAGATGAAATAAAGTGTTATGTTTGCAGAACTCTGACAGCAAGTGTCCCTCTGAGCGGCGTTCCTCCATCATAAACACATCAGACGGATAAATGGTTTCAGATCAGATGCTAAAGTCGAACAATAGACTTCAAAACATTGATTTTTAAACAGTACAGATATGAATGGTTTATTGTGGTGATTTTGTTTCTTTTAGCTTTGAGTTTGAATGTTATGTATTATGAAATGTGATGCAACATTTACTCCTAAAGCAGCACCCCTGTTTTTGACTGAATGGAATTATTGAAATAAAACAAAAGCTAGATAGGAAATGGTTTGAACCATTTCTCATCTATGGATATGAAATAGACAGAGCTGTTGCCAAGATGTCGTGCGAGTTTGTTTTGTTTTTTTCTTCTTTGCACCAGCAGAGAAAACTCAATGTTCTCTCTAGATGAAAATTAAAAGGGAAAAAAAAGAATCCATTCACAACACCAGAGAAGGTGCACACATTCAGTGGAAAGATACAATAATTATTTTTGAAAGGCAACACAAAGGCTGTCTTTCAAAGAAGCGTCAGTCTCTGCAAACTAACTCTTCACCAAAGCTTTTCCAGCAGAACCAGAAAAAAAAGCCTAAATACAGCAAGATGATGACCTGCGAGGCCTGAATGGCTCACCGTGTTTAGGCAGATGTGCACCAAGGCTGCTTTACAGACAAACAAGAGAAGCTGAAAATCCATTCTATGTGTGCTGGAAGAAGATGGAGTGATGTGAGGACAGGTGGGATGTGCTTTTTTTGTTTTTCTTTCAGTCCAAACTGACTGAAGCATCCACACAGCTTTCTGAGGACGACCAGGGAGAAAAAACAGGGCATGCACAACACACTCTGTGGCTGTTTTCACACAGCCTTGAACTTATTTGAGACTTTTACCTGGAGGAGCTGAATGTGTGTGTGATTCCCATTCTCAACATTACTGTCAGCTCTCCCGGCCAAAGTGATGAGATGTCTGATTGAGTCCATGTGTGAAAAGAGCAGGTCATTGTCAGGAGAATTCACAGCGTGGGCGTATTGATTATGTTTGGCGTGATACCAGAAGAACACAAACATCCAAGGGTGAAGAAGAAGGGTCAGTGACACAGAGACGCCTGCAAAAAAATCTCACAAACTTCTTTCCATCAGCTGTGATCTTTCATGGCAACAATCTGTCATTCAAATCCATCCACAATTACAATAATTGTCTGCAACACCCTGACTGCTTTTTCAAGATGCTGTTTTTTTGAAGACCAGATCTCATTTTGATAAAAAAAAATGAGAAAATATTTTCATATGAGATGTTTTAACCTTTGAGCCTTGCCCTTTTATTGAAGCTACCTTACAGATCACTCGTGTGCATAACATTGGGTTGGGTTGCTATGGGAACCTCTGTTGATCTTCCTGTGTGTAGCAGACGGTGTAGTGTGTGTGTGTGTGTGTGGACTGCAGCCTGTGCTAACTGTGCTTACCTGCTACGGTAGGGAGCTAAAAGTCTGGAAAGGTAACAAACGGTAAAGTAGCATCATTCACATTTGGTCACTTGTCATCAGGCAGTCCTGAGGGGTATATTTGTTTTACACGTATTTGGCTTCACCTATTGTCCTAGGGGTATTATTGACATGTACACATTCACATGTAAAGGTCTAGATTTGAAATTGCTTATTGTATCATATAAACATGTTGATTTCTACAGTAAATTTGTTTGATGTTCGATGCTTCAAGTGGCCAATTCAGGTACTGCCTTTTTTTGCCTCCCTCATTGGCTTCCTTTGGTAGCACCAATTCCACAAAACTGCAATTTCCTTGAACGTACTAATTTATAAACAACACAGCAGCTTCCCAAGATGAAATGTTGACTAATTGATATATAATATTTTGTTGTGGATGCAGACAGTGGCATGACCAGCCACCCTAATTCTTATTCAAATCTACACCTTCTTTGTGGATTTGAGTGGGATTTCAGGGGCACCAGAACCAATACACACAGGATGAACTGCCTCTGGACACAATTGAACAGACATACAATCAATCAGTGAAACGAAGCAGAACGACAACCAGAGTAGTATTAGCAAAAGATATTCAGTATGGCACACTGTTGCTGTACAAATGTTTGGTATAAAAACTTCAAACTCCACGGTGTTCTTAGCAATTCTGCAAATATTTTTAAACAAGGCAAGCAGCAAGTCATCACATAAAGCCTGTCACTGTAATAAAAATGGTAAGATAGGATTTGCCCAAGTGGAACTGGCAATGAAATGGAGGCATTCCAGATTCAAGCAGAGAATTTCTGCTAAATGAGCCTGTATGGCTGGCCAGGCTGGGATGTTAGCATTACTTAAACTACAGATTTTCACCAACCCCTCGGCAGTGTTAACAGTTGCAGTTCACTCTGCAGCCTCTAGGGGCTGGCTCCAAAAGCATGTCAATTCCCACAGACTCCCAGGTTAAGATCCCCACTTAACAACAGAAATAAACATGTTTACAGCCTGGTACAAAGTTCCCTTCAAGTGTCAACTGTACAGAGGTGACTATAACTCTCATTATAATGATATTGCACTAATATTACACATTATTATGGGTGTGACTGGAGCCTCCCACCAAGCGTCAAAACAGCTCTTCAGAAACAAACAGGTGATGTCACAGAAGCTTCGTTCATAGTTTTTACTGTCACTGTTTGATTTTCACCCAGTAGGTGCACATCACATCTTTTCATACTCATTTACATATTCAACTGAGTTGATACATTCCTGAGAATACCTTTGTTATTACAGTGAATTCTAATGTGTGAAGAAGGAAATAAATGTGAGAATCCTGCTTTTGTAATTATTTCTTTGCCAGAACAAACAGATGAACTGTTAGCACCGAGTCAAAAGAACATCTTGCCACTTTGAAAAGTAACTTTTCTCACAATCATGTTGTGCTTTGCCTCTCCAAGAGCTAAAACAGGCATTCACACTTCCACAGCTTTTCCTATTAGTGCACGCCTCATGATGAATGTGTCACAATAAGCACCATGGTATGGGTAGCGTAACTTAGCATAGAGAGAAGCAAAGTGGTAGCAAGTTTGTCTCACTTGTTAGATAAGACTGTAAAATTCAGGATGAGGTAATGAGATTGTAGGAATCCTTTGGACTTTAGTGTCCAAGACACCGTTTAAAGACTCCTTGATTTAAACCTTTTATGTTGCTTAATCTTTTAAGTTATTTATTTGTGCAAATGTTCTCATGAGAACATGAGTTTTTACTTTGATACAGCATCAGCTGTTACCTTAGGTCAGAGCCAAACCCCATTCTCAGCCATGTGCTGCACCGACATGAGAGCTGTTTCCATCTTTTCGTGTAACTCTCAGTAGGAGAGCAACTTGTTTCTTTAAGCATCTTGTAAAGCATAATGTGTTCACGCTGTATGTTTTGCTTGAAAGCTTTCCCAATTAGCGTGCCTCTTCTGCTTTCATATTTTGCACATTTTTGATGTGACCTGAGCCAAGTAACTGAGTAGCAAAATGGATGTTTACCTCACCAAAATGAAAAAGATGATTGATCTTTAACAGGCAATTTAACCTGCCGCTCCCCTCCCCGACTCTCCCATCCCGCTGCCACCCACCCAGCCACCTCGCTCCTCGGCTGTGGTTGACTGGCTCTCAGGAAGACTGTTGAACTGAGTGGTGATTCAGCTGAAGAGTTCTGCCAGCGTGCTTCTGGCTGAGGGTGACACTCTATGCATGCATGAATATATTACTTCTGCTGCTGTTATTATCCCTGGCAAGGCTACGGCATTTGGGACCTGCGCCCTGTTTCCTTCCTGGCTTTTGCGCTCTTATTGTCGCTGCCACACAATAAAGTGGGGCTGAATGTTAGTTGTAAGGGCTTCTGCTGGGATAAGACGCTCCTTTATCTACTGAAAAATCACAGATGTTTCTTGGCATGGTTGGGCGAGGGGGGGGGGTGAGCTTATGTGATGAAACATTTACAGAATTGAAAGTGGCTGGCTAAGGCCTTCTGCAACACAAGCTATCATTTTATAAATACAGTGCTGAACCACAGACGGCATTACAGGCGCAATAAGCACTGATCATGTCTTTTCTGCCATAGACCGCACTCGTTGTTGACGGATTTACTGTACCATGAAACCACAGCTAAACAGAGCTGCAGCCATTTCTGTCAACTTGTGATCATCTGCATTTGGCCCTCTGGATTTAGGACAGTGCCCAGGGTGGCTCTGAAGACACCCCAACCTGGAAAAGCCACCCCACACACACACACACACACGCAGCTCTGCTATCTAGCAGTCACTCTGTCATCATCACCCCCTCAACTATTAAAAAAGTGTGTGTCTTCATGCACAAATAATGATGATGTTTATGAGCAGTCATGTGCACACATCAATCAGTGTTCTTGTGTATGTTGCACCACTCTTGCCGACAGATGGAAACCTCCGGCACAATGCCGGGGGTCTCTCTTTTGAAGCACCCTTACCCACCCTCTCCCTCTCCCCCTCACCCCCTTATCTTGTCCTCCCCTCTCTCTCTCTCTCTCTCTCTCTCTCTCTCGCCTCGCCCCTCTGCACTCACCAAGCAGAATGAAAGCTTCAATCTTACACAGGCAGCCCCCAGAATCTGGCTGCAGGCAGTGGGATGTGCCCCCCCCTGCCCATTGTCACTACGAAGAGACAAATCCAGCCCTGCATCTGACACACAACACAGTCTGAGAGGGAAAGAAAGTGCAGATGCAATATTCATATGAAAATTACAAGGCTGCCAGCGATGCAACAAGGCACCGTGGCACTTGTTAGCATTTTGCATATTTGAGCACTCTGAGGTATTTTGTCTTAGGCGCTGTGTTGTGTTTGTGAGTGCACTAAGAATGTGATCGTCTGTTGTATCATTGTTGGATTCAGCAAAAAAAAAAACTGTAAAGTATCAAATTTTCATGTGGAATGAAACAATATTTTTTTGGTTATGAAAATGAAGCGAAGAAATACAAGAAATGGAGGCGAGATCATCCTTTCACCGCCTTTTAGTCTGCATGAATACATAAGAATAAGGCTGCCACTTTAACAGTGATAGTCTTGAGCTGGTGCTTTTTACTTTCTTTTTGCTTTTATGTGCTAAGTGTGTATTACTCCTACTCCCCCTTCTTCTGCCACAGTGGATGGATCGATACACTGCAAGCCCTGTGAATTGATCTTCACCTATTACATTGTACCAGTGGCTGTCCTCCGAGTCGCCTGTTTGGTCAGCCTGCCGTCAAATCTGCTGCAGTGTGCAAGCTGTCAGATAACACAGCTGAGAGCTTTTGGGCCAAAGGAACTGCACAGTTGGAATCAATGATAATTATCCTCAAAGTTTTGTTTTTGTTTTTTTAGAAAGAATGCTTCATAAAGAAAATGTGAGGCATGCAAATTGACAGAGAAAATATGGAGCCACAAATGAGAATATAATCTGCAAGCACACATGACTTGAACCTCAAAGGAATTCAGGAATTAAAGGACAAAATGTTCTATACAGATGATTAAATTGCCTTGATTTATGGAGATAAAAACGACCGATTAGGGTATCCCTATGAAGCCATAAATATATATACACTGTACTTCCAGTATAAACAAGAAGCCCACATCTGCTTTACAGATAAAACACGGGTGACAAGCTACACTAAAGGCTAAAATATTTTAAGGACATGCTTAATAGAGAGTTGTGTGCTCGATATAGAAATCTTCAGATGCACTGAGCAAGAAATATAAAGGGCACTCTCACTTTGAAGAGCAGGAATAATTGATAAAAAGCCTTTATTTGTGATATGGCATTATCATAAGACACTCAGAAAATATTTTAAGCTTTATAAATACATCAGGGTTCCAGTGAGCCTCAGGAAGATCATGACATGCAGCCCAAAAGAGCTTCAATGGTGAACTTCAAGAAAGAAGTTCAAAGTCATCCAGGGGGGGTTTATAATTTTATTTTCTGAATGAAGATACACACAAAGAATCTGCCAAATTTGAAGAAATTCTCTCAAAATGTACCCGAGATAAACATGCAATGACAGGGATGAAGGGAAGGACAACCCAAACCACGAAGATACCGACAAAGAGGGCTGTGAAGAACACTGCACATTGTTTGTGTCCAGTATAAATTCAGTTTTTAAAGGAATTAATGTGTACTTACGCCCACCACTGCTGTGCAAAAATAGGAATTAGTAATTAAACTGGTGGCATTAATTATTCTGCAGCCCAGTTAATGCTGCTGAAAAAAAGGGTTTATTTGTTTGGTTCCCCCAAAAATGCAGTTCCTTGAGTAGCCACTTGAGGGTGGCTCCAAAAGTGATCCACTTCCCAGAGAAATCCATGGTTAAATGTCAAAAAAAACTCAAAAGATAAGAAAACATGTTAAGAACCTGCTACAAAAACAGATATTTAAAAAGTTTTAGTAAAACAACTAGAGAGTGCTGATTTTCTTTCTTTATATTTATATTAAAGCCATTGTTGCCACTATTTGTTCTATAAAAATCAAACAACACCGAAAACATATAGGTTCTGAGAGGGACCTCAGATGTCTGTAGTGCGTAGTGCTAAGATGCTACCTTAAAAGTAGGTAGGAGATTTCATTCTGAGGCACTTTTTGCTTTGTTAGTGTAACTTCTCTTTACAATCTGATAGCAACCAATTAGTTCAGCAGTTTGTCATTAAAACGAAGAATATGAATCATCTGTGGAAGCTATAAAACACTAAAAACATCAGCCAATCCTCCGGGTGGACCCTGCGCGGAGTATTGGTTGGTTGTCACTCATGTCACACATGATGGCTGAAGTCAGAGACCGCAGCTCGTCTTCAGGTGATGCGCGTCCATGTGATTGGAGGCGTGGCTTCTGGGTGAGCTCTGAAAGAAAGCGGCATGCGTTTACTTTCAAAATCTGGCTGACTCTCACTGAGTTTTCAAAATCCCCTACCCTACCTTTAATAGCTGTGAGTGGTAACAGTAGTTACACTTGTTTTGAAGCAGCAAGCTCAGGCATGTGTGTTAAAAAAGGGGAAAGGCCTTGGAAGTTTTCCTGAGGGGAGGGGGTAGGTTTGTAAAGAGCATTAAAAAGATTTCCAGAATTAGCAAGGTCATGGCCACTTGCATGACAGTCACTGCTTTGCCTATATTTGGATCAACCACTTTATAAAGATGTACAAATACAGGTGACATCATGGAAAGTTTGTCCATCTTTATTTATAGTCTAGAATGTAATACTTTTGTTTGTGTGAGTTTCCATAAACATTAACCAAAGCCACATGACTAACATCAAACCGTTTAGGGACACTTAAATTTGTTAAGGTATTTATTCCATTTTTAAACACATGTCCGGGGAATTAAATTAGTAACTCATCACACATGAAGTGAATCGGCCTTTGTCTAAGTTTATCATGAGAATGATAAAGCGCCTGTCAATGGGGGTGGCGACAGTTCACAGGATCCACAGTGGAAGGTCAGGACACTTCCAGTCGACTCAGAGAGAATCGTCCAACAACATCAAGCAGCCTGATCCCTGGGGCCTGGCCACCATCTGCGCACATCACCCATCTTTGTCTCTGCTTACTGCACCATTGTGGCCGCAGCTTCCACTTTCCCAAGTTAGAAAAAGGGAAAACTGGGTCTCTGTGTCTCCAAGTTGGATCCCTGGAGCTGGAAGCTACACCGAGGCCCACATTCATCATCTCCAAGGCGGTGGTCAGAGATGTGTGTGTGTGTGTGTTTGAATATGTTTGTGTGACACTGTTCCCTGCAGTAGGATCAGCCCTTCATAGTAGAGGACAACTTAGCAAAGGATAATCTGGTCCTGTCAGCTCACAAACAAACTCCCACACACACACATACACACAGACATTCAGGAGAAATCTTCATTACAACCACCAGCTGGAGACACCCCTCACTCCATCCATCAACCCAGTGCATTCTGGGGACAAACACGCAGAGAGAATCAGAGGTCAGGAGATCAGAGACGTTTCCCAGCCAGCAGTACAGGTCTGATACTGATCTTAAAATAATGGTGCATCACAACACAGGATCTATATGAGAAGTCTCTTTCATCTCGCTCTTCCCTCCCTTTAAATTCCTCTCTGAAGAGTCACATTATGATATTCACATTGATGTCTAGCTAATGAAAAACGAACTGTGACACTGTGGTGAAAAATGTCTAAAATGTTTTTTTTTTTATAAATCCAAATGTTTTCCTAAGAATTCAAAAAAAAACCATTTCAGCTCTCGGTGACTAATAACTTTGTTACTTTGAAGATTTTCTTTAAAGAAGCATTTGAAGGTGATCACAGTATATGTTAAACCGGTTGATGTTAAACCATCAGTAGCCACCTTGAGTCTAACAACAAAGAGCAGCGTTGCACAGAACAAGGCAAGATTTTCTCTGTTGTTCAGCCCAGTCTTGGTTAAAATGAACATTTAGCAGTCTCTTTCATCGGGTACAGGTCACGTTATTCTGGGGTGGTAAATGCTGTGGTAGTACTGATGTAGGGTCTTTTTCTCATCTGTACAAAATGGCTGTAATGTACATATTGTGATTCTAACGTTGGGAATTAGCCAGTCTGACCAATCAATAATAGAACTTTACAGCCGTAGATATAATGGTTTGCAAGTAGTATGTGGCTGTTGCCTTAACTTTGATCCAGACACCATCACCAGTCTGACTAACAGATAACAGAATTTGAGAGCCGATCAACCGATGCTACTTGTACTATTTGGCAACATTGAATGTATTTATGTCTTGGATCCACTCTTCACAGAAATCCTCAAACAGCTATATATTTCAGTCTCTGTATGTCTGGGATGGACACCACACAGACATACAGAGACCAGGACCCTTTGACTTAAGAGGTCTGGGGCCGTATTCACAAAGATTCTAAGGATCCCCTCACAGAGCTCTTGTCTTAGCCTAAAAAGTCTTAGTCAGGACTCTTAGCTTAAAAGTGATTTAAGAACATTCTCAGAGTGACTCTGAGGAAGGAGCAGACTGGAAGTTTGATCCTGGCGAGGAGGCGTAGTTCACCCAATCAAACAAAAGACTGAAGATTGAAGGCGTAGTTGATCCCCGAAAAACTTGAGAATACAATCCTAATAATATAAACAGCATAGAATGGACAGTGACATTAAGGCTTGTAGTCTCAAATGATGATGTGATCATAAACACAAATGACTTAGATGTAATTCAACCCATATAATATTAACATATGGTCTATTTAGCAAGCCACGAAGCCATGAACACCTGTAACTCTAATACTACTACTTGGACTCAAAGGGACTAGACTGGAACAAAGTGCTGTTATGCAAGAATATGGTCTGCAGCTAGCTAGTTAGCATGCTATCTTCAACAGATGTTATGGCAACTCAATGACGGGATGTCTCAAGTGTGTATATAGCTGTTATTTCTTCACATTCTGCTCATTCCTCACATTTGAATACAGTATATCTGTCATCCAACTCACTGTCACAATTTACCGAAGCCAGTAAAATAACGTCTGAACAGAGAATTCTGCTGATCACACACAGTCTGATTTATGGTCAGTCCCATAAAGTAGTTTTTTTTCTTACACTTGATGCCACAGTCTTGAGAGTAATCCTACATCTGTCTTGGAGAGTTCAAATTCATAACCCAAAGCCTGGGTTACAGAGTGCTGCAGTGGAATTTGAAACATGTGGGAGTTTAGAGGGCAGAAGGTATGAGAAAATATGGTTCATAGTATTATGAGAAATGCAGTGCTTTAGGATCTAATTTTCTCATCTGTACAAAATGTTGTAGCAGTGTAGCAAAATCAGTACATTTGATTTAGACCATTCAAAAACTCTTGTCCCACCCAGTCTGAAGAACATGCAGTACTGAAAAACTCAACATGTTCACCAGTCTGAATACCCATGTTGGAGGTTTGGCCCAGGCCTTTCAATAAACCTAATCACCTGTAAGAAAAACAGCACAAATCTAAAATGTTTTATATTTTAAAAATGTTTTGTAGACTGATCAATCAACCGCGACCCCCTCCCTGCTTTTTCTCAATGAACAGGCGTCGTGACAAGCTGCTTGCAGTGACGTCTTATTAAGAAAAGGTTTCAATTCCTTCCTTTAAATGACTACTGAAATGCCATAAAATGGGTGGACTAACAAGAGACACAGTAGATTCAAAAGAAGGCTCAAAATTGATAGCACAAAAAGACCAAAAATTGGCTTAATTTAAATACTGAATCCTATATTTCTCATTCATTCTATAACCTTAATGACTGTTGATGTGTAACAAGTAGATCCATACCTTGTGCATTAAACATTAATAAAACAACCTTTAACAAAACACCAAAAAAGCTTTTTACACAGATGAATCATATCTGTTCGTTTAGCCAGGCTGTTATTGTGTATGTTTTCTGCTATTCCACGTCTGTGTCACAGTGCTTCATTGCATCAGTAAGAAGCCTTTGAGTGGAATTTAAATTGTAAACTGACCCAATTCTGACAGTCTAACACACGGCACACTGTCACAAAACAAGCCAAAGCTACAGTATGTTTTGGCTCTGGCATACTTCTCAAATCGTCTGGATCAGAGTGTGTTTTCTCTGTAGAGAACAGAAAAGTAGAGCAAGAAGAACATCTGGGCCCAGTGACAGAATCACTCCGAACATGGATTGTTTCTTCTTTTTTTCCCCTTCCTTTTCTTCTACCTCTTGTTCCACAACCCATGGCATGTCTCCACTCTACAAATCTGTGTAATGTTTTGAATAATGATATCATCATTGCTGTGGTTGACATCTTACACTGCCAGACAGGCAAGCAATACACAGGTGGTTGGAGAAATGGGCTCCACACTCGGCACATACATCATCTAGATGAGGGTTCGGTATGAAAGAGGGCTGTGGCGAGAATGAGAGTGAGGAAAATGATTGTGTTTAGCTTGACTCAGCTGCTTTCTTGGCTTGAATTCTTTGTCTTTTCTTCACTTCTCTTCTCTCCTTTTCTCTCTCATTCAATCTCGGGAGTTTAGTATGACCCAAGGCTGAACTCGTAAATTAGCACCGTGGTCTTCAACACACCAGGAACTAATTAAAAAAAGAGAGAGAGTGAGAGAAGAAAAACTGAAGGGCACACTTTTGGCCTTTTTCACACATTGAGATTTACTGTAAATGCTTGGGATACTTCACACAGATGAAAGACTAGTGCTGATTCTCACCTGGTTTATTTTCACCTTATCAAACAAAAGACAGAAATATTCTCTTTGTTCATTTATCTATTAGTGAAAAGCACCCACTAAAATAAAGAGCACAAGTGTAAAAACATCTGAGATTAGCAGTTAATTTGAAGGCCAAATTAGAGTTTTCAATCAATGGTAGGTGTCAGAGAGAGCCATGTTTTATTTAAATAACAGGGATTTGTGTGTCAAGGCACCAGCAAAGACTTCCAAAGATCTCAGAAAATGTGCCGCTGTTGCCCACCAGCCTGAAAAAGGTACAAAAAACATCTCTGAAGAGTTTTCAACTCCACAGTCAGACAGATGGAGTACAAATGGAGGACACTCAAGACCATTGTTGCCCTCACCCAGCAGCAATCCCGCCAACAAAGAACCCTCCAAAAGCAAGATGTGCAATAGACTGCAGGGACACAAAGGAACCCAGAACGACATGGGCTAAAACTAATGTTCATGAATCCACCATCAGGCAAACAGCCATGGTGGAGAGCAGCAAGGAGGACGTCATTGCTCTCCAAAAACAACTCTGCTGCCCAGCTGCTGGGAAAATGTTTGATGGATGGATAATAAAAGTAAACACTACCGATTTCCGCACAAGGACTTAATCTTATCTGTAAAGCATGGTAGTGGTAGTATCATGGTTTGCTGCGCCTTGCAATCATTGATGGAACCATGAATTATGAATTTTAATGGTGATTTCTAAAGAATAATGTCACAACATGGGTCTGTGAGCTGATTTTCCAAAGCAAGTTGGCCATTTACCAAGACAACAACCACAAATACATGAGTCTACAAAAGAATGATTAAAGCAGAACCAAGTTCATGTTTTTGATGTCCTGACCTTAATCCAACAGAAATATTGTGAAAGAACATTTCAAGAATTTAAGCTATAATGAGGAATGAGGGCAAAGATTCCTCTGCTGTGGACAACTGATCAGCAGTTACAAATATTTAGTTTCAGGGCTTTTGTAAAACTCTACTTATGTTCTGGGTTATATTATGCAGACATATTTACATAGAACGTTGTAAATATTTCACACTTTCAAGCACCACTGTAGGAGGTTTTTGTTTGTTTGGCATGAAACAGAATGGAACAACTAAAAAGTGCAGATGTAACACAAAAAGACAAACTTCCATTCTTTAAAGTATCGGTGTTGTTTGTCAGCGCAGTGCAGTGAATATACACCATTTTGTCTGATCATCTTTTTTCCAAAGAGAAGGAGGTGTCACTATTTTTTTTAAAAAATGAAGAAATTTCATTTTGAAACAAAGCTGCTAAAATTGTGAATGTCAGCCGAACAAGAACCAAATCAGACATTTAAAAGGAGGAGAAAACTAAAAACAAGGCGAAGAATGAAGGAGCCACTGAGATGGCTGCGTTAAAACCTCCCTATCCTGAGTGCACATTTGTTCTTGGTGGTTTTTTAATTGCGTTGCCTTGACAACCAGAACAATGCTGAAAGGCTCTTTCACTCCCGATGCTGGCTGAAAATGATTTTCTCCATCATGCATTTAGCAAGCAATTAGTGAGACAGACAAGGAATTTAGCTTAAACCCAGTGTATCATTCCTGCTTTCAGAAAATGGAGGGGGTAGATGTGGGTGGGAGGACTGGAGAGTGGAGTGGAATTTTAATGCACAATACAAAGCGGAGCGGAAAGAGGAAAGGGAAAAATAGATAGAGAAGAAGAATGAGTCAAATAAAGTTGAAGGGCAGACAAAGATGGAGCAAGAAAGACAGAAAGGAAGAGGAGAAACGGACTGGATTGACAGGAAGGGAATCAGAGAATGTTTCGTGCATTGGTTTCTGACAGTATGTGTGTGTGAATATACACTATGTGAGTATATTCATCACACTCAGTGAGATGGGTCTGTTTCTCTACCCTCGGGGTTCACGGTGGCTCTCTGTCTTTGTTACCTGCACTGTTCCCGTGCAGGCATCATCACATCATATTTCTTTGTTAAGCCCAAGAAAACAACAGGTCTTGTCAGAAAATTAGGAGAGAAGAGTAAAGCAAGAAACATGGAGGGTTTTTTTTTAAAGAAGAAAATAAATGTTAGCGTGAAAGGCAGGTGAATGCCGGCTGATCAGAACAATTTGCTGCATTTTGAAGGACGCTTCCATCATGAAAACGTGATAATGTTCAAATTGGTTCTCTCTGAGCAAATTACAGCGGTGCCATGTGCTCTGCTCTGCACACTGTTTCAAAGAAGGACATAAAAAAAGTAATTTTAAGTTGGCAGAAGTAGTTGGCAGTGTTTATTGTGTAGAGCAATCTTAATGCGAAGTGTTTCTAAAGCACTCTGTTGACTGCTTTCATTTAATTTTTATAATTATTATGTTTTAAAACCAGCAGTGGTACATCTGGCAAAAATATTCACACATACAGTTTACAAGCCTGTAAACAACATCAACACCAATCAACCAAAATTATTAACAGAATGTGATTAACAGCTGTGATGTTATATCAGACACAGACATCTCTGTGCTGCAGAAATATTTAGCATGTTACCCGGCTAGCTACGGATCACACCATGATGGAACACCACTAGGTCAGCTAGTGAGCCAGCGTCACATGTGGTCTACCCTCACAGGGCTCGAGACCAACCTTTAGCACTGGTTGCACTGGTGCGTCTAACTTTTTTTTTTTCCTAGGTGCACCGTATCACACTGAGCGCCGGTTATTTGCCGTTGCTTCATCCGCCGAAACCCTCGTGCTTTGGAATAAACGTGTGTGTGTCCCAGGACATCTACCTGCAACACATTACCACCAAATCTACCCGCTTACTCCGTGCCAACCTGCTCGCCTGAGTTTCAAACCCAGGACCTGATCATCCCGCTACACCACACGTCAGAGAACATATCTCCCTCTAACAGCTGGTCACACTGGTGTGACCTCAGATATTTTTTGGTTGCACCATTGAGGCCATAGCCTAACATGAGAAGAAAAACAACATGTTTATGGTACAGAAATCATCCAACAACCACTCAGCATGATGATCTGCAGGATTAGCCTGCTGCAAGGATATCCAGTTGTTGGAGGTGGGTAAATAAGGGAGGTATGTAGTTTTTGAAGGAACCGAGATGTAGCAAATCACTGAGGATCATGCTAGGCTAAAAACAAACAAAAACTGTGCCGGCTGTTGTGTTTACATCACCTCTGTCGTAGTTTCTAGTTACTTTTCATTACTAGTGGAGTAGAGTAGCTAATTAATACTTATCAGTTCATTGCTAGTTTTTCAGAGTTTGGTGCTCTCTGCATGTGTCTTATTTTTTTTTCACTGAAACAAATTGCCATAGCAACATCAGCACCTCTCCTCTCCCTCCTTCTCATCCTCTCCCTCGGTTTCTCCTTCCCGTGCCCTGTTGGCACCGAGTAGAACTAAGCAGGGACCACACGGGATTTGGGAATTTACCACCCATGTCTGTGTTTAGTGTGGTGCATTCGCTCAGAATAAACAGAGCTTCTGTTTCACTCATTTACTGACCAAATCCCGCGGATTATCTCGAATGTAATGGGTCTGCATGCTGAGTAGCTGGATGACACGCTCAAAAATGGCCTCATTAATAATTTTCACTGTAGCCAACCATTTCCTGACCTGAAAATAGGAAGCAAAACAAAACACAAAAACAAGCAAAGGGTGGAAAATATACAGTGAGAAGCGAAATTAGTCTGAAAAAAAAAAAGCGTTTTTATTTTAAATTTTAATTTAAGCCCTGAGATCGGACAACTGCCATGTAAATAAGGCTTTAATTTCCCTTGTGTGTTTATTTTTCAGGTATGCCACACCTTCCCAGTAGGTGCCCCCAGTGTGTCTGCACACCTGCTCGTCACAGCACTGATTCAAACTCAGCTGCGAGCTGTTTACTGTTAATGCTACGTTTACCTCACAGACTGTCAGGCTGTTTTAGCACCCTTAAAATGTCTTATTGTCTTGGCCCATTGCCGTGTTCTTGTTTACTTTCCAGCCTGGTGACTGCTGTTTTCTTAATTAAACTACTTGTCAACTATATTTTTGTATTTGTATGCTTGCATGCAGTAAAGTAAGACAAATATAAATAAAGGTGATGTGTTAAAACACTAGAACTATATGAAATAGCCTTATAGACAAATCACTTTTGACATCATATACATTCACAAATGGTTTAAAATGTGTTAATGTATCTATTTTACTTATTTAACCAGGTTAAAAAACATTTTATGACATTTTATTCATCATTTCTCCTGTTTTATTTTTTACAAATTCTTGTGTTTTATGCTTCTTCGTTGCTCTTCCTGTTTTATTTTGGCCGCCTGTGTCGCAGTTTGTTTCACCTTCCTCTGTGATTGCCTGCCCCACTCTCATTGGTTTCAGCTGAGTTCCATTAGTCCCTGTATTTACAGTTTGCTGTGACTTCTTTATTTGAGTTTCTCTCTTCTCTCATGTTCCTGCACCTCTTTGAGTTCACTGGCACTGAGTTCCGTTTGTTTGCATAGTTTTGAGTCTTTTTGTTGCACTTTGTTTTTCAGTTATGCTTCATTGGTTTTTTGGAGGATCTCTGTTTACCAGTTTCTTTCTTTAAAAGCTTGCTTTTTGTTGAGTTAACCCACCTATGGTGTCTGTATCTGACATCTCCATTCCAACACACACAACACCAAGGGCCACAGGCAAAACAGACTCAAGTGGCACCTTTTCATCATAGCCGATTGATAAGATTGAAGACTTGCTGTACAAATATAAACCTTGATTATATAACCGGCTAACATGCAGAGCATGGCCTTGAATATTAAAGCGTGCAAAGATCATACACTCAGACTGTACAGAGGGCTTTCAGTAGCGAGTTAAATGATGAATTATAGTAGGTCGTGTTTCAGGTTTGTGATGGTTCATGGTTCATGGTTCATGCAAATAGAGTGAATCATGACTTGTACAAATAACTTACACTGAGTAATATTCTTCCAACAAATAACCACCATACTAATAATATTATCTTACTCTTTGAGGCAATGTTAAGGATCTGTCAGCCTTCAGAGATGTTTTAACTTACAATACAATGCTATTAGAAAGATAGAAAGTAGAAAAATGACTTCCCACACTAACAACAGCATCAGGATTCAGTCACCTGTAATGTGTCCCTTCCAGTTAAACATGTTTGAAGCAGAGGAGGAGGAAAATTTGTTGTCACTATTTGGGATTTCATGGTTTTGCTTGTTATATTAATCTGTTTACTTGAATAAAGGATAATAACGAGCCAATAGTGTTCAGAGAGGTGGGCGCGTACGTGCTCGTAGCATGATAACAGATTGAACAATAGGCCTGGCAGACAGTATTGTTCGACCTGTGTGTCGCTTCTCCACATTGACCACGCCCACTCCGAAATTCCAACCAATCACACAACAGTTCTTTGACCAGCCTGAGGAAAAAGTTGACAATGTGTCGAGAAAAAGCTGCAAGACTTCTAAAACTAGCGCTCCCAGAAGAAAGGGACATCAACTCATCATCAGAACAAATTTCTCTGTTCTCGTGGAGCATGGAACAAGCTTAAGAGTGATTCAAAACACACAAGGACCAGGAAGCAAGAAGCCTGGTTTCCCACGCCCGGGAAAATTTGCAGCTTGGGCTCATCGGTAAAAGCTTGGTGGCTGGGCTGTCACCCGTGGGGCCTATCAGCTGACACGGGTTCACCCTCAGTGGCTGGTCTCTCGCTTGAGGAGAGGGTAAGGAGCTTGGTCATGTGGGAGGAGCTCGATGGAGGGGTGCTGCTCCTCTATGTTAAGAGGAGCCAGTGGAGGTGGTTTGGGCATCTGGTTAGGAGGCCCCCTAGAGGTCCCATGGACTAAGAGGAGCAGACCCAGGACATAATAATATTGATCAGTGTTCAAAATGCTGCTATATTTTGCTGCTGGAAACATGAACTAAAAGCACTGAAAATAAATAAATGTATGTATTTTTCCTTTTTTTTTAATCCCAGGGAGGTTCTGACTGTATTACTGAGATAAAGCTATTGATGCGTTACTCATTATACTGCTTTGTACAGTAGCCATTGTTTTACACATCATCTGCTATTACAATAAAGTGCAAAGTGGCCCCCGAGCTTTCTGGGCACTCAGCCTTTTAATCACATACTGTGGCTACAAACTGTAACTCTGATACTGTGCGACTGGTTGTGTCTATGACGATGGTTCAGCCATTGCTCTGTTTTGGGTCTGTACTTCAGAGGCTGCAGAATATGAATATGTAAATCGGCTCTTTTTGCTAAAATAAAAACAAAACATGTAAACAAACATGGCATCTATATGGCCTGTTACAGAAGCAGCAACAGATGATGATTTGCACTAAAAACATCGGATGGGTCTCACTTTTTTTTGATCATGTATATGCACCAGAATCAGTTGATTATGTCCATAAAAATACATTCATAACACTAAGAACATTCCGTGCTACAGTCTGTGTAACTTCTATCATACTGTAGGTCACATTTTGGGACAAATTCTTACACTTCATACCAGTTAATTGGGAAAGTCTTGTCATATAATTGGGGACAAAATTGGTGTACCTCACTGGATTCCAGTGCAGTTGCTCAGAGTGCAATGTAAAACAACTTCTGCCTTAATTGGGGTTAGTATAAGGTGTGTGTGTGTGTTCTGAGACATTTCACAGGGGAAAGACTATATATGAAAAGGTGTAGGCAATCAACTTGATCCCTTACATTTACAGAGATCAAACAAGTCTTGACCTAATTTTGACTCTTTTAGCCCTAATAAGCTCCTTCACCCACCAGGATCAAACATATCCTAGGTTTTTTTTTTCTTTTCCTAAAGCGAGCACCGAATGTGTCATCATGAAAAAAAAAACTTTAATATGTTTGAAGTATGTAAAAATAAATCTGGAACAGGTTCTTCTGCACCGCAAAAGGCGTCATTTCAACTCTACTTGTGTACACAAACCAACACTTCAGACATGCACATATGCTCATGCACAAATACACAGACAGCCTCACAGAGCTTGACAATAAACCAACCAACTGTCTTGCTGTCTATTTAGCAATGTGGGGTTTTGTCCACTGTAAAAAAAAATAGGCAATAGCTCAGGCCAGTCTGTGGGACAAAAGGCAACAGAAGTTGGGGAGGTGGGCAGTCGCAGAGTTGTGTTCTTCTAATAATAGAGAGGAGGGTGCTGGCATTCAACTGCGTGGACCAAGGCCATGGAAACAGATGTGAAGGAGGGAGGGGGGTTGTGTATTGGTGGTAGGACTCGGAGTGATTTGGAGGTAGCAGAGAAGATAAGAATTAGACGGCAGCAGGACAGAAAATAGATGATAGTCAGGCAGAGATATGGGAAGGTAATGCAGGGCAGAGAAGGGGAAACGATAGTCACAGCTGCTGAGCACACAAGAAAAGGAGAGAAAGTGGTGACTGTAAGCTTATAGGCAGAATGAACTAAATAGCGTTGTAAGAAAAATAAACTGACTCAGAAAGAGAGAGAGAGAGAGAGAGAGAGAGAGAGAGAGAGCGGAAACAGAGCCAAGTGAGAAAGAGGAAGCAAATAAGAAGCTGAGGCTGAAAGAGGTCTTTGTTTCCCATAGTCCTCTGTTATGACGCCAGAGTCTAAACCATCCATTCTAAATGGCAAGGGCAGTTAGCTGACACACACACACACACACACACACACACACACACACACACACACACACACACATAGATGACAGAGCACAATCACACCTCTCCCCCCCTCACCCACCATTCTCCCAGCTCTCATCTCTCAGCTCATCTTGTACCACTTTCATACTCACTCCCCCAGCTACTGCCAATCCAGACACACACACATAATCAGCAGATAGTTCTCTTGGTGTGGTGAATATGCCTCCTTGTAGTCTTATCTATCTTATGCAATGCCATGTAATAGTGTGACCATTATGGAGCAACCGTGGTGACGGCTGCACAGGGTTAGTGGGAGCAAAAACTGGCAGCGATCCCTAATGCCTCCATCGCTTTGGCTTGGCCTATTTTTTTTCTCCTTTGTACTCCTTGCTGTCTTGCGGTCCTTAGCCGCTTGAAGTCGAAGGCACTTACTTACACATGTACACGTGTTATTGAAGTCAGGGGCACTTATCATGGAAAGGAGTTTTAGTTCTTTGTTCTCATTTAAATAAGAGGCACTTTATAAGCAGCGCTTTTTGTAGACACTTGCTTATCGGCACTTATCTGCATAGAATTAGAGTGACAGGAACTGTTGGATCAGACCTGCGTGGAAGCGTCGCCGTCATTGAGTACACTTGTGCGATTTCATGAATAGCCGGCACAGATGTTAAAAAATGTTTTAACTTTAGCACAGACATTGGCACAAAAACTTCAGAAGCAATAAGAGAATAGTCGGTAACACTTCCTGACCTGCTACCTCACTGTGTGCTCCCTGCTTCGGCTGTCAGATGTGGTTAATGAGAACCTCTCTGCTCCCATAGACTGGTGTTCCTATAGAGAAATAGCCTGCTGGGGTACACATACACTCATATACACGTAGGACCCTGAGAGCCTTGTCATCACACAGAGAGGGACCTGCTGGCCCATTGTAGATCCCCGTGGCACAGGGATCACCTCTTATCCCCGGCAAACACACAGAACACAGCGGGTAAACACATGCGCTGCACACACACACACACAGTCCTAAGCCACCATGAGCACACATTTCTGCCTCTTTCTCACGTGCTTCCTCCTCACTTCTCGTTTTAATCACAGTTCAGTCCCCTCCTTTTGCTCCATCTACCCCCTGTCTCTTTCATTTTCTCCCTCTCTCTCTTAATCCCCCCCTAACATCCATCTCGCTAATGCCCCCATCATCCAAACACCGACCCCCGCCCGCCCGCCTCCCTCTCTCCGGAGACGACTTCTCCACGGCTTCTGCTCTCCCATTCAGCGTGGCTTGTCCCCATGTATTCATAGAGCTCCCTGATGGAGTGGGGAGCCTTTGTCAGCGGGTCAGCCTTCTATAACCCCCCTCTGACCCCACCGTCTACACAGACCCACATGCATTTGTCGCGCACGCACACACACACCGCAGCCTTCTCACTTGCCATATGGCATGTGCAATGAAGGGCTAACAAAAGAGAGCTAAAGAGGTGTCAGGGAGGTTTGTATGAGTGTGTGTGTCTGTGTGAGCAGCATCAATAGAAGGCTAAGCAGGCAGTCATGGGGCAGGATCCAATAGACGAAATTGATTTCTGTGTTTTTTGGATGTGGAAAAGGAGTAGGAGGGGACTTTCCACCTTTTCTTCCACCGTCAAACTCATTGGCTCAATGAAGAGTAATGAGAGCAGGACCTGACTGGAGCACAATGGGGGCACACTTGATGGAGTGTTGAGCAATGCAGATCTGTCTTCATCACCGGAGCGGATCAGATTTTGTTATGACAACTTTCATCACTGCCATCATTACATCATCATATTTAGTTCTCATGAAATGCCACTCACTGGCTACACAAGAACACGAGTCAGACAGACAGTTCAGTTTGACTTCCAAATGAATAAATGAGGATTTAAACGCTTTAAATCCGTGGTTACCCAAGTGAGGCCATGATGCTGGTTCAATTATATGCTTCAGTTTAAAGTTTTTAATGATATAAACATGCTACAGTTCCTATTTACCAGAGCCTGGTTTCAATATGTTTACAGACTTTTCCTCCTTTGTGAATATATGGTTTGGAAATGCTAAAGTCTGCAAAGATTCATGTGCACATTAAGGAAACATGAACTTCTTTCCTCGCTGTCTTCAATAGTGACGTCACAGTAGGGGTGGGCAATATGGCAAAAATTTTATATCACGATTCTTTAATGTTAAAATCACGATCATGATTTTATCACGATTTGTTTTTACATTGACACTAATTTGCATGTTTTTGTGTAAATAGCCTACTCACTGTCACTTCTCAAAAACTATCAGTAGATCTAAAAGTAAACTCTGATAACGTGCACTCAGTATTAGTTTTCATTAAACATGAACATTTAAATAACAATTACAGAACAAAATAAAGTTTTATTTCAAACAGGTTAAAAAGAAGACTAATGTAGTTCTGTAAAGTATTATTCAACAGTCATTAAACAGACTGAAGTGTGCCTCCTAAGGTTAAACAATAAATACAGTATTGAGACTTAAGTAACTCCTAAAGTTCAATGTGATTTAGAACAAATGATCAAACTTTAATGGGAATCATGTCTAAGGACAAACGGAGCTGCTGCTGTCAGCTCTGTCCACCGTTTACTAGAGTCCTCATGGAGCCTCTTCATCAAATGCCTGCGTTATTGTTTTGGTGACGTCATCAGCTGTTGCCTCTGTCTGCATCTGATGCACACACACACACACACACACACACACACACACGTGTAGAAGAGCTGCTGACGGCACAACAGCAGCGAACCTGAATATAACGAGCTGGTAATGTTTTCAGCCGCAGCATTTGACAAAACAAAACCTGATTCAGTTAGGAGCAGTGCAAAAAAACGTGGCTTTGACGATCTCAAAATCGCGTTGTCTGAGATCGCAATTTTCGGTCTAAAATGATAGATCGCTCAGCCCTACGTCACAGTAATGCAGTATAAAAGTATAAATAAGTAAAAGAATAAAATAGAAATAAAGTATATGTAGCGCTCCCCTCAGTAGTCATATTGATGGCTTTTGGGTTCTTTTAAAATATCTATCAAATGTTCATTAACCCTGATTAATACAGTTCTACTATGACATCACCATCCTTAAGTTATATTTTAAATAAAGACTTTAACTGTGTGTCTGCAGATGTCTCTCCGAATGAATCAGTCCCTTTTTTCAAGTCAGTAACAACTAACACAACACAAGGTTTCACACAAATACAGACGATTCAAATAAAAATAGCAAAGTTCTTTTGAGCCTTCAAAATAAGTAATTTAAATGCATAAGCACAATATAACATTTTGTTTTTTTAACCCTCTAATGAATTCAGAAAATCTCAGTTTACCAACTTCAAGGTCACTGAACATTGTGAAGTGGGCCCACACACACCTCAATGCCCTGTCCAATAACTAAGATTATTACCAAATAAAATGTACAGTAGCAGGCCTGACGGGCTGCAAGAGTTCGATGAGGCACAAAACTTAATAATAAATAAAATAAAATAAATACCCGAGTTAATGTTCTGCCCGTCCTTCCTCCAACAGGCCCAGGAGCAGGCTCAGCTCCGGATCTGCCTCTCCTCTCTTGTCTTCTCTCTCCTTGCCGGAAAAAAACTTATGCTCCACCTGTCCCGGTGTCTTCTCTGTCTTCAGGTCGAAAACAGCAGATAAACTCCTCAAACGGTTCAACTGAGGGAGTCAAAGCTGAGCCGGAGAGAGTCTGTTCACTGGAGACGAACTGACTTGAGTCTCTTCTCCAAGGTGGCTAGGCGCTAGCTTTAGCGTTAGCGCAAAACGTAAACAGACCGAACTTCGTGCAGAAATCTCTCCCGCTGCTCGTCTCTCTGCTCACAGACTGTCGTACAAACAACCTTAAGACACACACCGCGCTGCCGACTCACACATGAACCAGGAAAATCGCTCTTTTACGCTCTTTTACGTCTCTCCCACCGCGCTCTGCTAGCCTGTGTCTCACTCTCTGTCGTCCGTGCTGAAACACCTGAGAGCCGACGTTCCTGCCAATTGTTATTAACCCCATATATTTATTATTTGAACGTTTGTTCAGAAACACCTTATTTTACATAAAATCAATAAACATATAATACATTTTAAAACTGCTTTTTACCCTTTTAATCACGTTTTTAATGATTTTAATATTAAAAATATACCATCATCGCTCATTAAATCATATTTTAACCATGTTACATGAAGAAATATAGAACCACAAAGACAAACTTGGAAGTCACTATGTGCATTCATAGCAGCTATATGTGCAGAACAGCTTGCATGAGGCATGTCAGGTCTGTGTTTTCCCTTTTTAACCATTTAAAAGTGATAGCTGTGGGAGTTCCTCAGTCTTAAGGTTCTGCACTTCACACTGCTGTACCTCCATCCAGAGGGTAAACAGTCTGTGTTGAGGGTGGGTGGGATATTGAGGGAGACCTGTTGGACCAAATATTCTTCTGTCTGATAAAGAATAAAAATAGTGTTATTAAAAAAACCTGGACATAGTCATGGGCTTTCAGATGCTGTGCAGCCAGTGTCTACAGGATTCTAAAAGGCTTTGGATCCTCGTTTATGGCCATGCTGCTGTTCCTTCACTCTGAGAGTTAAGGTGGTTCGAGCATCCCTTTTAAGGTGTTTAGGTCCTGGAGAAGATCCAGATCCAGAGGGGACTGAGGGGGGGGGGTGTGTGGGTTTATGTAGGGGCTTCTATCATTCGAGGTGTTTTTTGAATTAGCTTATCTGCTATGCATCGCCATTTTTCACCCATTTTTAATCCCGTTGAAAAATAAATCCTTTTCTGCTGCATTAGAGTTTCATATTAAGTGTGATGTAACAGAGAGATAGCAAAACTTTCTAGTTTTCATCCGTTTGTTGCAATCAGATCCCTGTCAGAGTGGCTCCTGGTTCAAAAAAAAAGTTACCAAAGTATTTCAAATTCTTACTTCCAGTAACAAAATGTGGCATGTAGACAGCGTATATGCTTAATGCACCAGTAACCCTGATGCAGCTCGCTTCAAGGACAGCTGACAACAAGCCGGGACGCTGCTTTTAACTCTACATACCACCTGATGAATACTGACTCACTTGTTTTATCTCTCAAAATTCCACAAAGCATCCTGTGGAAAGTAAAAACTAAAAAGTGTTCGCACCTCATTCCTGTACACAGACCTTGATGAAATTAATGTAGCACCCCTTTATATAAGCCGCAGGCACCAGAGCTGCTGATGACTGCGGCACATGATTGCTGGTTGTCATAGAAAAAGCAAAGCTCTTGCCGGCACTCGAGTTGTAGTGACACAAAAGTCTTTTTCAGATTTTCCATCGCTGCATTAATGAGGCTCAAACATCTCAAGCTACACCTGTGAAATTGGAGTTCTAACTTTCTATTAAAAAAAAGTTCATTTATTTATTTGTTAAGTTTTTTTTATTATTTTATATAGCCTTGGATTTTTGCATGAAAAGGTGCGATGGTTGAAAAAAGTTTGGAAAGCAAATGTTACCTTTTCTCTGCTTTATTTTTTTAAACAAGGAGTCCAGTGTTTGTTACTCAGACAGAAGCAAAAGTACCCACAGGAAAAGAAGTGTGTGTGTGTGTGTGTGTGTGTGTGTCCTCGTGCATCTGTGTGTCCACAGCGGGATGAGCCTCATGCCCTATTTCAGTCAGGCCTGATATGATCAGACGTCAGATGGCAAGCTCCCTGTATCTCCCTCTCTCTCCCTCTCTCTCTCTCCCTCCCTCTCCCTCTCTCTCTCCCTCTCTCTCTCCCTCTCTCTCTCTCCCTCCCTCTCTCCCTCTCTCTCCCTCTCTCTCTCTGGCCCTTGGCGTTTCTGCTCTAAGGTGAGAAAAGGTCTAAACACTGACACGGCGCACACATTGCCTTTGATACTGCGCTGCCACAAAGATACAGATCCACTGGACTCACAGTTCAAACCCGGATGTTGGGTGATATTAAACTGAACTACTTACAGGAGAATGGTGAAGGGGGGTGGTCAAGTGGAGACCTTGACAGCTTTGGTCTTTGGAAAAAAAAAGGCATGTAAATACACAAAGAGGACGCCTTTGTGTGGTCGTTGTGAAGCTACGAGGACCCTGTACAGATTATCACACAAGGTCAACAGCTTTTGAAAACGTCTTTTTCAATATGATTATTTTTTATAATATTTTTATTTCTTGCAGATAAATACGATCTATTCCAAGGTCCAAAGCACATGGAATTCTATACTTTAAATCCTCATGTATACATTCTCTCACTAGTGCCACATAAAGATACTTGTCTGAACTATAGACTCAATAGGTGTCAGGTTTTCAGTCCCTGTGGAGGCTGGTGCCATGTTTGTAGTGTGAGTTCACACAAACGTCCACTTAATCCAAACACAAGCAAAGAAATCACTCAAAGCAGCGACGCCCTTAATTTGGTGAATAGGGATTGATTCACTTTTGAAGCCATCCTCTAGTGGACACTTGAGCAACTGCAGTTTCTAGCCCTTCCAAATGGGCTTCATTTCTGAGCAGTAGTAAGTTTATGGCAAGTTAGGTATAAAGAAAAATATGCATCTCTACTAATCTAAAGCCTTCCCTTGTCTTGGTTAATATCCACTTCTGCTTCTGTGATTCTTTGTCTCACTGCTACTAGATTTCTGATATTTTTTACTGCGTGTTAACCCACAGTTCTTCCAAGGCTGCACACAAGTACCGACTTACCATTAGGAAATTTTTCTTTTAATTGAATATGGCCTCGATCGAAGGTCCTGCAGGGTAGGTTGCTGGAAATGTATGTGCTGGTACAGGCTGAGCTATTGAAATGCACAAGGTACATCTGTTATTGTCATTTTTGTTTCTAATGTCTAAGGTAGTCCAACAAGTCCCAAATCAATAGAAGCACTCACCATCAGACACCCTGCATGAAAAAGAGCAACCGAGCAGCAACCTCTGAGAAATGAAGCCAAAAACCGCAGTTCCCCCTGTGACCTCTAAGAGCAGGCTCCAACAGTGGTACAATCCCCATTGACCTCCATGTTAAAAAGTCCAGCTTTACAGCAGAAACACACATTGTTGAGTCTGTATAAGCTCATGTTTTATAAGTGGCAGCTGTTCAGGTGGTATTTTATGTAATATAACTCAGCAGTTTTAATGATATTAAGTGTAAAAGTTGTATAAACTGACAGATGCTAAGACTTTGCTTAGCGACTGCCTCCTGCTTGTATTAAATTAGGCAGACTATGATGAGTCTCCCACAGACAGTCTTCAGAAATCTACCGGTAACAGTTTGTCCATGGGGTCCAGCTCCTCTCTGCAGAACTTGAAAAAAACGGACAAGAAGTTTGTTGCAGATGTGAGACATTTGGACCGAATTATAACCAACATCCATCCATCCATCATCTGAACCCGCTTAGTCCTGGAGTGCAGGGTCCCAGGGGGCTGGAGCCTATCCCAGCTATCTATGGGTGAGAGGCGGGGTGCACCCTAGACGGGTCATCTAACCCAAACCAAGAGGTTCCACTAATCCAAGGCAGGAAAACAGGCAGCAAATGTGAAAGTAAGAATAAAAGGTTCTGCATGGGCGTCTCTGGGGTAAATGTCCAAACCTAGACAAAGACAAGAAAAAGTCAAAAAAATGAAGTTATTAACATCTGAGGAGAGTCAGAAATTCAGATTCAACTAATGAAAAAAACACATTATGTACAAGAAGGGGAACTTTCATTTATGTATGGCTTATATATAATGTGTTTTCATGGCTGCTCATTTTTATTAACTGTCACTGACGCAAGCAAAGGATTTGGGAAAAAAAAGTGTAGGGACGGAAATATACGATTTTTTTTTTCAAGCACCAGTGACACGGGGGGTGGAAGAAAGAAATCGGATTATTGAAGAGGAATGGCAGCCTTCAGATCAGCTCCAACCCACTGCAGGGATTTTCCTCCACATTTTTTATACATGTCCCCTCACATATTTGACTCCAAACATTTCATGTGGATCTTTTACAGTGTGTTTAATTAATGAAGTCATTTGACTCCTACGCTCTTTACTTCATTTCAAAGCATTCTGGCGGAAAAGAAAGGACCCTGAAAAACAGAAAAGAGAAAGGATATATTGGAATTCTTATGACAAGAAGAGCACTTGTTTAGCAAGTGATGACTGGCTTTCTTCCTCCCTCATCTTCCTCAACTGAAACAGTCATCTCCTTCAAAAGACGTCCACATTGAAATGTGCACCACTTCTGTCAGAACCCCTCTCTCTCTCTCTCTCTCTCTCTATATATATATATATATATATATATATATATATATATATATATATATATGTTTAGAAATAGAGTTGCTGCTACCTCAGTGCAAAGATAGAGGTGCACACTTTTATACGCGCACATGCACACACACAAACCCACAAATCACAGGTCTCATTTAGTTCCCTTTCTGTGTTTTAATTAGAGCCGAGGCAGGCTAATCACCTCCTTAGTAGACAGCATCGCTAATGAGACAGAGAGGGAGGAGCAGAGAGGGAGGGGAGGTAAGAGATACACATAATTGAAGGGAGTGAAAACGAAGGATAGTGGCAGGGAATAAAGAAATAAGACATGAGAGGTTGTTAGGAGTAAGTAGGGATGCAGGAAGGGGAGGTGTGGTGGTGGTGTGATGGTGGTGGTGTGATGGTGGTGGGGGATATGTGATACAAGACAGACAGAGAGGTGGGTGAATGAAACAAACAGGAGAAAATGAAGCCTGAGTTGACAACAAATGGATTTATTCAAAAAAAAAAAGAAAAAAGATGGAAACACAAGAAAAACTTGGATTGAAGCAGGAGAGTGAGAAAGGAGCCTGAGGGAAATAATGAGAGTCCCTTACCTCCCACAAAGCCAGCCATTTTTGCCTTAACCACCACCGACCCCCCCACCACCCTCTCTCCCCCTCCCGCTTCCCTCCCCCCTCCCTCCTTCGCAGTGATCCTTTCATGCTGTCACCCCGTGAGTGTCTGAATAGCCTTTTATTATTCAACAGTCTGGGCAGGTCGAGGGGGTCACCACCACACGGCCCACCACCCAGCCTGCCACCAGCAAACATCCAAACACTCTGACCCCCTCACCACCACCAACACCAACAACACCCAAATTCTCCTGCAGCTATTTGGGGATGCAAATACACACAAAGCTGGTAAACGGCAACTGGCAAGGAGCACTCGTAGCTACGCTAACTTCAGCCGTGCTGACTTGACAACGTGTGACAGTCCCTGATGCATTCATTATAACACTTGTCCACCCCTTGTTACCCTACTATATCTATCTGTCCGATGCATCTGTAGCCCCGGCAGCCTGTACCCTGGCATTTTCCGGGGTGTGTGTGTGCGCTTGTGCAAGAGTGTGATGTGGAGGTATATGACTGTTTGTGTGTGACAAGGGGGGGAAAACAGAGATAACAGCAGCCTGGTGGTATCAGCTCCATCTTATCTCCTACACAGCCAGAAGCAGGTATACAAGCTAATTGGAAAGTGCCAGACACACAGTAGACTGGTGAAACACACACGCTCACCTTTCCAGCGAGAGAATTGGCAGCTAGAGAGAGAGAGAGAGAGAGAGAGAGAGAGAGGGAGAGGGGGAGAGAGAGGGAGAGGTGGAGGGCGAGAGAAGTAAGAGAAACAGGGAGAAACAATTGATGGGAGAGAGCGAAATGATAGGGCGAAAAATGAGACAAAAGTAAGACGAGGCAGAGGGAGGAGTGACAGAACAAGAGGAGGAGAGAGATAGAGATGGAGATGGAGACAGGGGAAAATTGTGGAGAAGACAGCAGCGCTCACAGATACAATATCAACAAGACAAACGGTAACTAAGGCACTTCTGAAATACCACAGGTATTGTGCCTATTCTGTCTGTAACTGTATTGTCAGCACTGAGAAATGGGGGGAATCAGGGAAAACAAATAGCATCTTCTACACAGCGTCTGTGAGTCCTTCCACTCCACGGTAATGAGTCACTCTGTCAAATCCTCTCTCAAATGTCAGGCCCAACGTATTTACAATGTTACAAGTCATCCCCCTATATAGGCTGCTTGGTCTGTGCTGGCTCCAAAACAAGCAAAACCCTCAGTTCTGGGCCAAAGTAAGTGAGCCAACATAGAGTCATGTTAACATGTCATTTAGTATTTATTGTCAGGCTGCTTTTGTTATGATTAATTGGACACAACCTATTTACATTGTTCTATTACATTTCAAGGTACTGAATTGAAAAGCCTGGTAGTGGGGGGGCCTTACCCCATTGTTTCATCAAAGAAGTGCTGCCATACTTGTTATTATGGGGTCTGGGTTTCTATGACAACTAACACAAACACACAACAGTAACATTCAATCTGCTTCCACAAATGAACTGTTCAGTCTTTCTTGTGTTTGTGTATGTTACATATTATAGAGACTGCAGCTGCTGTGTACCAATCCAGGGGCAGAAGGATGCATCAGGTGGATCTTTCACCTAACGTATCCCATGACTCAATGTGATGGTTTAATTCTTTTCACAATAAAATACAGTAGACTCCACATAAGCTCTGGGTAGTGACAGAAAAGAATGAGATCGCGAATACAAGCGGCTGAAATGAGTTTCCTTCAAAGCGTGGCTGGACGCCCCTTAGAGATAGGGTGGGAACACCTCTGGATTCCCCTGGAAGAGCTGGAAGAAGTGTCCAGGGAGAGGGAAGTCTGGGTGTGTCTCTGCTCAGACTGCCTCAGAACATAGATGGATGGATGGACGGATGCTAATGTCAATCGCAGGTTGCTAGGCAACGGGAGCAGAGCATCCAGATAAACTGCACAGATTAGATCGGCCTATTCTACAACCGCTGGTGTGACCTTTGTCGGCTTTGCCCGCAGTCCATGAGTCACTTCTGTGTCCTTCAAAGGATGGACACATCTACTGACAAGGCCAGAACAAATGCTGGTTACAAAGGTGAAGAGTCCCTGAGGTGACAACAAGAGTTCAGGACAGCCAGATATAGAAGAACTGTAAGAACTTAGCATGTTCATGTTGCACTTATGTCCTTTCCAGAGTTTAGTCCCTGGACTAAGGAAGTAAAGTTCCTTCTAAGGAAGTAAAATCTGAATATTCAGGGCAAATTTTAATCTAATTTTCTGCAAAAACACAAACACATCTTAGAGTTCACGTGTCCATCGTGCTCCAACGCAAAGCCACCAGCCTTCATTAGCAGTTCTGATTTCAATAACTCTGGACATTGCTGACCTCGTTTGTTATGCCGGCTGTGCACATTCTAGCAACTCAGTGTCCTGGCTTGCATTCATTCTCCAACTCAGCTGACAGCTTTCTTTAGTCAGAAGAACTTTTAAACAAAAATACAGCAATTAAATGCAAGCATCAAATGAAGGCATGAGGACAGTATGGTGTTTGTGGGGGTCCCATTCATTTTTCCATATGAACCCCCCTGAATCCATCAGAACTGATGTTGCTGGCGCTCAGATGTAGAACTGCATTTCTTTCAGTCATACGAGTCATTACGGTGCATCTCCTCAGAATAAATCATCAAAGCCGGAGAAGGCCTCGCAGCAGCCTCCGAGCAGGTGAGAAGTTGTGATAATGGTTATTGATTACAGCACTAGCACACTGTGTCCTGTCTTGTTTTTTATTACAGATGAAAGCCATCATCCCTCCGAGGCTGCCTGGTGTGCTCACTGAAGAGGAATGTGTGGGAGAAAGATGTTAAATGCCGGGTAGCTATTGCTATATATAAAAGTAATCAAGCGTGAACAAAAGCTGGTGTTGATGATGATGTGGTGCATGTGGGAATTAATTTGGCTAATTATGATGGATGCTTGTTTAGCTGGTGTTAAAAAAAAACAGAGAGGGAGAATTTAGAGGGCATGTTAATCAACAAAATGCGCTTGTATGTATTTGGGTTTCTCAGGATTCAGACTGTACAGCGTCAGATTGTGAGCGTATAACCTCACTGTGTGTTTGTTTTGTGCGCTCCTGGAGATCTCCCCCTCCTCCTCCTCTCCTCTCCTACCTTTGATGAGGCCCCTGGGAACGTGTTTTCTTCCCTTTCTTGTGTCGGAGTTTGTCGAAACTAAAACCATGCGAGTGAGCCTTCCTTGCCATTTGCTGTTTATTTGGCACAGGAAAAAGCTCTGATGTGAATTAATTGCTTGTTAGCAGAGAGGAGCCAATAATAACAGCCTAGGAGGGATGCAGACTTGACAAGACTTGTCTAATGATTAGCAACGGTGATGAACGTTTCGTTTATTACGACTCATGTACTGTGGAGAGTTTTTGTTTTAAAAGTGGAATACAAATGAATTTTAATAGCTCAAATTACTTTTTTTTTGATGAAGGCTTACTTGACAGATCACTGAGTTTTCTGCTGCACCCCTAATCATTTTGCATATAAAATTACATATTTTGTGACATTTACTTGAGCTTCCTTTTGTTTTATGTTTTTTTTTCTTGTTCTCGTTTAAAAATACATCACAAATAATTGATGTCCAGGTTAATTAGCAGGAAAAATCGAACATGGAAGTTTGTAAATGACACGTTTGAGCAATAATCTGTGCAAACGACTGACAGAGTGTGATATGATGGCATGTGCAGATCAGGTGGTGCAGTGAGAGCAAATTAAACGCAGCGGAGTTCACTTTGAAAGGAGGAGGAGGAGGAGTTAGATTGTGTAAATTGGGTGCACTCCGTCCCTCTTTCCATTTATCCGTCTGTCATCCATCAACTTTGTCATAATTCGTCCACTTTCTGTTTCTTCCAGCCATGCTCTGCCAGCCTCTCCTCCCCTCTCCTCCCCTCTCTCCCCTCCCTCCCCTCTCTCGCTCTCTGCAGCTCGCTGCCTGCGGAGCTGATTGAACATTTGCTGTTCACTGTTTGGATTCTGTCCCAAATCCCCTGCATAAACCTGAAACACCATGTTAAGCATTCCTCAATGGAGTCCAACAGCTTGTGAAATATGTGGTCAATTTGTCCATGTTTGCAACAACACCGCATCCAAAAGAAATGATTGTCTAAATCCACTTTATCTTCCTACTTTGTATAACCTTTCCCAAGGTCTTCTCTCTTCATTTTTTTTTAACTCTGCTAAACCTAATAAACAGGAGCTCAGGTGCTGCAAGCCTGCAGTATAACTAATGGATACCCACACATGGGAAGCCAAGCCTTAGCACACTTAGCAAAGCGCCTTAGCTCTCTCAAGGTTGTCACAAATCAATCCAGAGTTGTGTTTTCATTAAGCAAAGGTGAGAAGCGGAGTGCTCAAATGAGAAAGGAAAGAGGTTTTAATCACGAACATCTGAGGGGCCAGAGGGTGCGCTCCATCTCTTTTTTCTTTGGCGCACTCCTACGCTGCTCCTTCCCACACATCCCTCCACCGCTGTTCTCTTTCAATTCCGCCTTTGTCCCCCCCCCCTTGTCTAATTCCACGCTTTACCCCCTCCTCTGACGTCTTACCTCCACCCTCCTCTTCTTCTCTACACTCCTTGACCCCACTCCCTGCGTCTCTCTCTTCTTTCCATCCAGGCTTTTATCGACCCCCCCCAACATATTTCAACTTTTGCCTCCACCTTTCCACGCTCCCGTCGCTTCATCATCCTTCTCCAGCTTCGTTCCCTTGCTCCTTCAACCCCTCTCCACTCCACTTTATCACACACACCCCCACCCACCCCCCATTCGTTCCCCTCCGTTCCACAGCTGTCAGCTCTCAGAACCTCAAGAACCGTAAATCTGGTGCAACCTCAGGAAGTGGGTCACCAGGGGACACTTAAACATGTAACACTCCAGTGAGGGCCTAACCCCTGCCAGAAAATCGCCTCATGCATGCAAGAGTACACAAATACACACCCATGATGAACACCGCACACACACACAGACACACACACACACAGACAGGTTTAATGGATGTCTGGGTTTGAAACAGAGCGGCCTAAGTATAGGTCTGTGTTATTACAACTCATGTTTTTACTTCCAATCAGTCCAAGTTGTTAGGATTTGTGCAGCAGAGAAACAAGAGGGGCTTTGTGTCACATAAACCACACTATCCCCGTGCCCACACAAAACCCACACCCATCAGTCTAATGTGTGCCAGCAAGTCTCAGCAGCTAGTTATGTTGTGTGTGTGTGTGTGTGTGTGTGTGCTCCTGGGATCTCTGGTTTGAGTTAGGCTGTGTGTGCTCTACGGCTGATGTCGCTATTTGTTCTACTGCTTTAACGCACTGTTACTTATGAGCTAACATTTCCTAATTCAAACATGATGAGAAACCCGCTTTGTTGTTGTTTTTTTGTGCCAACACACACACGACCTCAACCTCATTACAAGTTCCTAATCAAAACCCGCACAGCAACTTTGTCGATGCATCAATCAAAACTGATTTTCTTGCAATCTTAAGTAGCAGTAATGCAAATGTTCTGATATTGTTCACACGTGTCTGGTGACATGTTCCAAAAAGCAGCTGTCGCTACTCGTTCGACGCCTATACGTCAGGGATGATGGCCGCTTTTATGTGGAGAAAGCTCGGCCTGTCCTCATTACCGGGCCTGACACACATGTTCTGTCAAAGAAATCCCGCCAAATGGGACCAATTCCGTTTGGATGAGGCGCGTCTCAGAGAGAGTTCCTTTTCTAAAACACTAATCTCTGGACCACAAATTAGCTGTCAGTCATCTGCTGTACACAGACATCGTATCGGGGAAAAGGCAGTCCCCAACAAATCAACAACATGTCAATCACACAAACACGTGCTCACAAAGAGGTACACACTCGCAGGCAGACACGTGCACAAACACACACACACACACACACACATACATATATTTCCTCCTTCAGACTAATAGGACCTAACTCTGTTTTCTCCATTAATTCAAGGTGACTCCTGCGAGGCATTAGAGGAAGGATGTAGAGCTGGGGGCTCTCAAGTGCTCTGCTAATTAATATACATTTGCAATTTATACTGCCTCATTGAATTGCAATATAATTTTATAAAGGCTGTCTTATCTCCGACAAGAAACCATTTAAGACTCGAGAAAATGTTTCTAAGTATCCAATTGACACTCATGTCAACTGATATCAAACGGTGTCTTGATAAGTTCTGAAGCTTAATGACAATGAATCAACATTTAATGAATAGTTGGGGATTGTGTCACACTTTCACAAAAAGTGACAGGTGGAGGAATTAATGCACAAAGGAGCTGGAGTCGAGCTAAGCACAGCGAAAAGAAACATAAACTTCCGGTGGTCTTCACTGGAGGAAGCTAACATGGGATGATCTTCAACTGTTGACTATGTATAAAGATGGAGAATGCAGTTTTACACAAATGAATCCAAAAGTGTCCGCTGTAGACAGTGTTGGGAAGAATACTTATTTCATGCCCTAAAACGTTATTTGTAATGTATTCTGTTACATTACTCAATCTGAGTAACATACTCTGAATACTTGGATTACTCACACACTGAATAAAATTGCATTTTAAGTGATAGAGTGCAACAATCAGCCCCTGTTTACTACAGAGGGCGCTATAAAACATTCAATAAAACATGTCCAGATGTTCCAGCTGACTGCATCACATCAATGTTATTCTTTTGAGAGAAACAGAAAAAAAATTGAATGATGACAGAATAATATATTTTTTAAACAATGCAACCAAAAGTCATTTTACACACAGAAACATTGTTTGAATATGTACATCAAACAGACCCATGTATAAAACCGGCCGACTGCAAGAGACACGTTCCTACTTAAATGTTAATCAGCCTCAGTTTTGGACGGAGTTAGCTAGCAGCTAGCAGCTAACTAGTTCACTCCTTCAAGTGACGCTCACAGTGAACCGGCATCATGACTGAGCAGCATTAAGCACGCAGAGCTTCATCCTCATCCTCAGACTCTGACCCCCATCAGTCCGGCTGCTCTGTCCTCTCTGTCCTCTCTGTCCTCTCTGTCGCCCGCAGCTGCAGCTTTCTGTGCAGTTTGCGACATGAACCAAAAACTTTAGCTTTGATCAAAGATGTTGTATTGACAGTAAGAGCTCTCACTCCAATGACTATTCACTGTCATACACATGTGTATGACCACACAATGAGAAAAGTGATCAGGAGTCAGACATCTGCTGTGAACAGGATCTTTGTTGTAAGAAGAAAAGATTTTTTTACGTGACTTGTTTCATCCAGCAGAGTGAATAAACATGTGAAAGTCCACTGATGTAACTGTATTCTGATTACCATCTCTTTAGAGTGTAACTGTAACGGAATACAGTTACTAATATTTTAAATTCTAAATACGTACCGTCAGTACATGGAATCCTGCATCCCTCCATATAATTACCAATATAGTTCATGTCCCAATCAAAAAAATCCCCCAACAACAATGCTCTATGTATTGTTGTCATGCAGGAAAAAATATAAAACTTCCACTTCCTGTTTGCCCATCTGAAACTCTCTCCTGGTGGCTGCATGGAGTGGAGCACACACCCAGAAGAATGCAAAGGAATTTGAGTGTGTGGGGCCCAGTGTGTTGTTCTTACTCGGTGACAGGATGCATACTGATGAAGTGGAGTGATGCCAGCTATAGGTTGGCATACTAAACCATTTGCTCATTTAGTGCTAACCCAGACTAGCCACAGGCTGGTGTATACCGCATTAGCCTCACATACGCAGCTAGCAAGTCATTACTCTCTCTATAATAGAACTACATGGACTACTTTGCTGTGGGCAATGTGCCTCTATAGGGTGCAGCTGTCACCATGCATGTAAAACATGTTTTGTTCTCATTTTGTGTTTTTTATTATTGCAAAAGCTGCTCCTAAACCACACTCGACCGTTACATTGACAAT